>NC_056747.1:713689995-713993120 GCF_019279795.1 Protopterus annectens | reverse complement strand
GATGGAGGTAAAACAACTGTTTTTCAACTGAGTCATTCAAGAGATTCCACCAGACCAAAGAAGAGCTAGGGGTCTATTCAAGATTCTTTATATTGCCAAAGCAAAATAAGGAACTCGGGCCCATTCTGGACCTCAGCAAGTTGAACTGTCATGTGAAACAGAACGAGTTCAGGTGGCAACTATGCAGTCCAGTCTACATCTGCTGAGGAAGGATAACTGTATGTGCTTGGTAGAATCCAAGGATGCCTACTGTCTCACAAAAATAGCAAGGCAGTCCATGAGGTGCTTGCTCTCTCGACTGGGAGCTGGCCTTTACTAATTTCGAGTGTTGCTCTCTGGGCCCACCACAGCCTCCCAAGTATTCACCAAGTGTATGGTAGTAGTAGCACACTGGCACAGGCTGCAGGGTTTCAGGTTTTTCCTTACATGGATGATTGGCTCCTTACAGCAACCAAACAGGTATCTCTAATCCAAACCAGGGACTACTTACTTCAGCTGTGTTCATCCTTTGGCATTACTGTTACCTACAATGAATCTAAACTGAAGGTAGTACAAGTCCTGAAATTCATCTGTTGCCATAGAGATAACACCAGCCAATTTGCAGCCACTGCCGGACTATCCTATTTGCAGATTCATACCTTCCAAGTTCTAAATTCTCATTGGCTTCCAGCTTACTTAGTTTTCCAGCTCCTTGGCCTTATGGCCACATCTATTCCTCTTGTGCCACTGGCAAGGTTTTACATGAAACTTCATCAGTGGACCTGTTCACTTCACTGGTCAATCTCATCTCATCCTGTGGACTTGTCCATTTGTCTTCCCCATATATGTTGCCACATTGCTTGATGGCTAGAGTGTCACCAGGTTCCAGCAGGTTATCCATTTGTTTTCCCTCAGCCTAAGGCCATAGTTACCACAGATGCTTCCCTCCTGGGGTGAAGGTGGGGCATTTTGAAAGGAAGACAGCCCAATGTACTAATCAGAGGCTTGTCTTCATTTCAAATTCATGGATCAAGCCTTCCAGGACTTTCTCCCTAGGGGTGTGATAGCCGTCTAGTAAGATAACACAACAGTGGTGTGGTACATAAATGGTGGGGGGCAGTCATATTCCTTGTTTCGAGAGGCCATGAGGGTGTGGTAATGGGTGATGTCCTCACAGTGGTTTCTAATACCAGTACACATCCAGGTGAAATCCAGTATACTAGCAGACAACTTGAGGAGGAGCATTTTCATGCCTCATGAGTGGTTCCTCAATCCAGAGATAGTGATAAAGTTTTTAGTTGCTGGGGCCAACCCTGCTGTGATCTTTTTGTATCCCCCCCAACACCAAGTGCAGCATCTTATTTGCCATGATCCTCCAAGAGGGAGAGCAACAAAGGGATGCTCTTGTCCATGCTCGGCTCATTGGTCTCCTTTATACCTATTCCCAACTCCCTTGATAGTCAAGTTCCTTCGTAAGGTGGTCCATTGCAGAGTGGTGGTGATCCTCATAGTTCCCGCTTGACCAAGACAAATTTGATTCCCCTTTCTATGACCTCATCTGTTGTATCCTCCTTGTGTTTTGGACACTGTTTCAGAGCTGATTTCTCACCCCATCGGGCCAGCCTCACCCAGGTCTCAAATACTTTAGCTTGACTTCTTGGTTCCTCCACTTCCATTGATGGTCAGAGATCACTGACTTGCTAAGAGAATTGTCTGTATTTTTCTTCCTAGAAACCTTTGACCAGGAAGGTTTACAATAGCAAATGGAAAAGATTTTCCATTTGGGCCTCTGCCAAATATTTATATCCATTGTCCACTCCTTTGGACACTATGTTAAATTTTTGGGTGGACTTATTTCACTCTGGCTCTGTTGTTCCACTGTCAAGGTTCAGTTAGCTGCCGTATCTAATTTTCATGAAAAATATGCCTTTTGGGTCTCTCCAACTATCAAAGTCTTTTCTGGAAGCTACCTTCTCCCTAGACTCCTGGTCAGGGATACAGTTCTTAGGTTCATAGGTGTATACTAGATTAACGACCACAAAGGCCCTTATAAGTCTATCTATGCAACCCAAATGTGGCCCACAAATTTGATTTATATAGGGGGTGATTTACTGACTGCCTTTGTTGGTCAGAGGCACAGGTATCAGACCAGTTACACATTGGGATTTGACTTTGCCCTTGCAAGCTTAGATTACACATCCATTCCAGTTAGCTGCTATCGTAAGTTTGAAACTACTGTCTTGTAACGCTTTGTTTTTGGTGGCTGGTACTTCTTCAAGAAGTGTTTTGGAACTTGAGATCATATCTTGCTTTACCCCCTATCTTATTTTTCATAAGGGGAGGGTATCCCTTCATACCAGCCCTTCTTTCCTACCAAAGGTGACTTCTGAGTCAGACCTTAGTCAGCGTATCAATTTACGTGTTTTCATCCCCAACTTCAACAACAAAGGAGAATTACTTACTCCACTGTTTGGATGTTCATCATCAACGTAGATTTGATTTGGTTTAAGTATTTGGGAAATCAAATCAGCTTATTGTCTTCTCCTCCAGTACTTCATTGGATAAACCGGTTTTGAAGGTAAGTTTATGTAGATGACTTTTTGATTGTATTTCATTTGTGTATTCATCAAAAGGAATCCCTTTAACCCAGAAATCCTAGAGCCCGTACTGCAAGAGCCATTACTGCTTCAGCTGCCTTCTTTGCTCAGGCCTCTTTAGATCATGTTTGTGCAGCTGCTACCTGGTCTAGCACTCATACCTTTGCAAGTTGTTATAAATTACATATACAGCCCAGATCTAGGTCTACCTTTGGCTCCACCATTTTGCAGAAAGTTCTCTCCTGAGGCTACCCTGGTTTAGCTGGCTGGAAACTCTGTTCCACAGGTTGATATGGACAGAATAGACAATGTTGTGTACAGAAGTTATATACCTGCCATAATAGTAGATTCATGTTGTCCTTTTCTAGCTGTCTGAACCATTCCTCCTTCCATTTAACTTTCCAAATTGTAATCATTTTGTGCTACTTCTCACTGATCATGCAGAGTGGGCCAGAGCCTGTATTTGAGGCTACTTCTGTATTGCCCTTTTTCTGTTATTCCTTTTGGGAACTTTCCTTGGTCTGAGCAGACTCGGTGATGGCAGAATATTGTGGGGAGAGGAGGTGGTGCTTTGAAGCTGAAGAATCTGATGTGCTGGCCTCCAATCCAGGTAGGATCCAATAACCCACAGGTTGAGATGAACAGAGGAAGACAACATGGATCTAGTGTTATGGTAAGTGCATAACTTTAATTTTTGCTTATTGGTGCCTGTTTAACTCTGCAGCTATCAGCCCTTTCTTGACCGTCCTGGCACTTTCATTCCTCTTCAAGATGTAGGAGCTAGTCCTAGTAGTTTGTCTTTCAGGCAGCAGTCAGGGTTTTTGAAGTAATCCTAACTTGCAGCAACTTTGATCAGCATGGGCCACATTGCAACCAACTGGTATTTGTTGTTTTGTGCATATGCAGGTTTCACTTAGTGTAGATATACTGCTTTGTGGATGCAGTCATGGCCATGTTTTTTATACTGCCTGTTGTGGCTTGCATTCTTCAGCTAGTGCTTGCAGTGTGGTGGACCAGGGTGTCTCCCATTTTATAGAATGGATGACCTGCTCTTAACACTTAATTCCTACCGTCCCTGGATTGCTCCACCACTGCTCGACTAAGTAATCGCTCCCTGGTCATCTGGATCACAATCAGGGCTTTATTTTCTTTACTTTAGAGTGGGCAGAAATCAAATTTCAGGTCTGCAGTTTTGTACATAATGTGTTTTTTTCCCCTTGTGTGCTGCTTAAATATTCCATGGGGCTATGTATCTGTTTTTAATTCCTTAATGCTTTTCTGTGTATGCCTAGTGAAACACCTGGATTGGACATGAAGTGGGCATAGTTTAAGACTTTCATTTGCTTTTGCATGTTGCCAGTTTGAAAAGAGTGGAGATCAAAATTTGAAATTATGAGGAGCATAATTACATTCCTCAAAACAGCAGAAGTGCAAGTGCAAATGGGAGGAATGTGTACGTAGTCCAAGGTTTTGCTACTTTCATTTATTCTCCCTTTTACAAGGTATAATGAATCTTGGAGTTCATTTACTTAAGTACTAGGAGTGTGTGGGTTAAGAGTGTGGTGAAGCCCACTACAGAAATGCTGGAAAGTTTTAACAGCAAGTTTTGTAATTTTTTTTTTTAAAAAGAGTTTATTTTTTCAAGTTTCAGTTCCTGCAAGTTCAGGCTTCGCACTTGTGATGCGGAGCCAATAAATATGCATCAGAAACCACAGAAGACACTATTTATGGTCAGAGTTACAGTGCAAATTTCACTTCCTGTATAAGCTGTGAATTGTTTATGGAATTTGAAATCTTTTGCCATTATTTTCCTTACCATCTCCTTCAAATTTCCATGCTTTTACAGCCCATTGTTTTCTTGCACCTTGTCCTGTATACACTGAAGTAATCCAATGCTGGCATCAGCCTTTGGCAAGGCATTATTTTTATGTGCTGCTTAGTGTGTCACTGGGTTCCTTGTATTTATCTGAGCTGTCATATGGAAATCCTGCCTTACCTCTTCTCTTGCCAGGTAGCTGTTGAGAGGAACGTTTATCTTTTTGTGACTTACAGCTTTTTGAAAATTAAATACCAAAATGATGAACTGATAAACCAAAAAAAAAAAAAAAATGCGGAGATCATCTGTAACAATGCCATTAACTACATCCACAGATGCATCTTCAAGTGCATCAGTTTTTTTGCTTCCCTGTCAGTTTTGGTTAACTGCATTCATACTTTAACATAAATGATAACAAAATGATTATTTCCAAAAATGAAGGTATTATTTTAGTGTAGTCTTTGTTTTAGACTCTAAATATGTATGACCTTACAGAAGTTGTTAAAGTTACTGCCCATTAATTTGTGGTGCTTCATAGAAATATGATGCTTTCACATTTAAAGGTGGGATGGTGTGTCTGCTAAAAGGAACAATAATATTGTCTTTCAGATAAGCTATGCACATGACATTTTGCTGTATGCCGTATTTATAAGCTCATTCTAAAAACTTGCCAGTTGCAGAAGGTCCATCCCTGAGGGTCAGCTTGTGCTTAAGATGGTTTATCATCATGGCTAAGAAAGAGAGCAGCAGTGTTAATTAGTTGAAAGTTACCTGCTATGTTTGTGTTGAAATATGCAAGTGTCAATGGCAAAAATGTCTTGGCACCTTTGTTAAGAGACACTTTCTGAGTAAGGAAAGCAACCCTACTTCTGGCAGCTTTGCAGTTCCATCTTTGCATCTATGCTTAATCCTTCCTGAGTTTGGCAACGGGCATCTTCTCCCTGTTTATTGCAGTTTATTTCTACAAAGACAAACATTCATATTATCAGACTGCATGTTATTGCAGAACAACAGTGGAAAACATTTTTTAGAAAAGCTGTACTAGCCAGGTGTGCAAGTGTCATTAAAGTCCTCTAGGAGTGGCAGAAGGTGCATGGTCAGATAAACATCTATATATGTGTGTACATATATACGTATGTAGGACATTGAATCTGTTGCTGCAACTCATGTAAGTCTGTGCTTCAAAAAATGGAACTCCTTGAAATTGCAACGTAAAAGCAAATAGAAAACAAGTATTTTTGCAGGAGGCTATGGCACCTACTCCCTTCATGTGATGGGTCATTACATTACCCCTTATTTAAATATGACAACATTAGAGATGTCCCTACATTGTGCAAAGGGCAACTTCTGATTAGTTTGTACTTTTGTTGATTAGGGACATGAGAAAATGTCCTGCTCTCAGTGCAACATACCTTACATCGTCAGGTACTGAAATGGAACTAAGCCTCTTCAGATGATGCCCACTGTCCTCAAGAATAAATTCCCATGTGATAGGTGATAAGTACTGCATCACAATCGCTCAATCATTTTTTTCAGTAAGTGCTAGCATTAGATTACCGTGTTGTAGTCTCAGTATCATTATGGTTGCAAAGTGTACAATGACCTTATGTAATTATTATGTTGTGGTTCGGCCACATGGTATGGGTTTGTCAAGATGTAGAAGCATGTTACATTTCTTTTGAACCATTATGCAAACAGTGTAGCACTTCACAGCTCTAATGTGCATTACACTATATATGAAGAAGGTCTGGTGAGGCCTGCTGAGAATTCATTTTGACTCAGTTATACAGGACATCCTTCCCCCTGACAGTGGCTAGGGGGTTTACCTATATTCCTGTGGTTTGTCATGGGAAAGGGAGGTGGCACATGTAATCGGTGAGAGTGCACAAGACCATGAGTGTCTCTATGATGCCATTGCATGTGACTGGTCATTAATGACGCAAAAAAAAGACTACTGTTTCCTGCCATATACCCTTAGTTTAAAATTAAGTTTTTATGTATGGCATTTTGGGGTTGTTTGTTGCTGAGATGTGAGCCATAAGGTTATGGAAATGATAGGGGAAATGGTGCTTCAGAAAATCTGGTAGGGAGGTTTCGTAAGTATGTGATTTGTCAAAAAAAATGTAAAATGTCCAGTCATGAAATTGTTATATATTGGGAGAGCCGATGAGTGGTGTGAACCACTTACTGCAGTCCTGTATAATTTGTAAAGGTACATTTGCACACTTGAGAAACTGCATGCACCACTGCTTATCTCGAGTAGTCCAGCTATGTACCTGGTATGCAAACAAGGATTCAAAGTACAGCATGTAATTCACAAACCTGTGAATTGGGGACTGTACTGGGGTGTATGAGAAGTGTATTAATGGGGTACAGTTGCACTCAGAAGTAAAAAAAAAAAAAAGGGTGCTCAGCTATTTCATCATCATTTCTTTCAATGGTACTTCGTAGAACACATAAAAATAGTAAAATAATGCATGGCACATTGGTATTCCATGTAGTACAGGTAAGCACACCTCACCCTGCTGCAGCACAGTGATGACTGTCAAGGTGCCTAAATAATTATAAATGAGGACTGACTGTGAGTGTGGAGTAGATGTGCACAGGGCAAGCAGATCATCCTCTGTGGAAAGGAAGTTCATATGGGAATTAGGATTAAAACCAGAAGACGGGTATCTCAGAGCCAAGAGCAATCCTTGGTTGTCAGAATTTCTAAGAGAAATTCATTCTCTTACATGCTTGTGTTTCCATCTCCCACTATATCCTTCAGCTGTGTTGCAGAACTTTAGATGCATGGGTTTTGCAGCTTAAAGTTGATAGTATATGTCACTGGAATAAATCCGTTACATATATAGTGCAGATAGACAAGGTAGTAATATGTAGATGATCTTAAAAGTACTTATGAAGTGGAGACAAACAGCACAGACAGTAGATAGGTGTCCTTCTCTGCATAATAATTAAAAAAAAAAAAAAAAAAACATGGTATGCACACCAGTGACATCCGTACAAAGATGCCATTTTTCCAAAATGCCTTCGGTTGGGGAGGGGGCATACATGCAACATGAAATATGGTGACATAAATGCATATAGGCAATTTGCAGTAGATGGTCTTGTAAAAATATTTTGTCAGAGCAACCAAAACAATAGTAACTTGGCCTGTCACTGCACCTGTTTATTTGGGAAGTTTCTGCAATCCAGATAGCTAGTTGACTTATGAGACTGGTGACAAAATGCCAGTAATGCTTATTTGTGCTAGATAATGTGTAAAGTACTGTTAGTATGGTGTTTGGGGTTGTGTAGTCGCCAGAAAAGTTAGAAAGACATAGGTTTAGGTAGGGGAAGGTTTTGTTTGTTGTGTGATTAAATGACAGAAATTTTAAGGCTGCAGCATGTTCAAGGTCAGGAATACCTAGCTGGTCAAGTTCTGGTTTATTGTTCCTGTATGTTGTACATTTCAGCTGTTTTGAAGTTGTACAGTGCTTGTGTTACTTAGAGATATTGAGCTATTTAGTGGAGGATGTTTAGTTGAGATCATTCCATAGGATTCATGGGAGAAGTGATGGAGGAGGGCTGTCAGCACATGGACCCTGTTTGCAGCATGACTGTACTGTTTGTGTTCACTTTTTAAACATCTTTATTAAGCCATCATATTTTAAACAGTAAGGTTAGCTTTAAATATGTTAACAGAAAAGGAATCAAACTGTAGTAACTTTTTACATTGTTGCTACCATACATATATACACATTTATTCACTCCAATATTTCTTTTTAACACTTTTCAGTCACTCCAGCATTATATATAGTAAAGTCGTTTATCTCAACTAATTGGGACCTAGGGTAGTTTGGATAATCAAACATATAACTGAACCTGATAAAAAAAATCTAAAATCTTGTTTTTTCTGCACACGGAGAATGCACTTTTCAACAATTCAGATTCCAGTGGAAAATAGAATATTTTTCACGCACGCGACCTGCAAGCTCAAAAAACACGCATGAGTGAACATTTACATATTCAGACTTAATGATTTTTTCTACCTGAAAACTTTGGAAGGCTAAGTTTGGATAATTGATGTTCAGATAATCGACTCTGCTGTAAATTGCTTAATTCCTGTCTTCAATTAACTCTCACTCCTGCTGTTCTTGAACATTATTCTGCATGTATTGTTCCCTCAAATTATGTTTATCTGCATTAAATTTGCCCCTTAATTTTTCTAAACATTCACAGTGTTTAGTACTTCAGTTATAGTTAGATTAGATTTTGATTACTATTTTCTAGCAATGGCTTTTTAGCAGCCAATAGGTTTAACTTAGTAAACTCTTGCTATGTCTAGACAATTCAGATCCTGTATCCCAGCTCAAAAGAATAATTTCCTTAGTTAAAACTATTTGTTCCCCCAAAATTTCCACCGAGGTACTCTGTAGGGAAGTTTTAAATCTACCATCTTACATTTCTGTCACACCTCCAGAATTTGCTGTCTGCCAGAGAGAAAATTCCCAGAAGTTTACTTGGATATTAAAATGCCTACGAAAAAAAAAACCCCTAAGCCTTTTGGATTTTATTGCAAACTTGAGAGCTTTACAGATTTCTTCCCATTGCTCCTTTGTAAATTGCTTTTCCATATACTTTCTCCAGTCGTTTTAACTTCTTTGATAGAGATAGATATCATGCAATATTTTATAAATGTACTAATTTTCCTTTTTAAATAAATCTCTATTAGATCTAGTCTTTTGATTAGCACTGCACTATCCCTTTCTGCCTGCCAGTACTCTTGCTGTCAGTCTCTGATAGCAAAGGCAGTCTCTAACCTGCAGTTCAGACTCCTGCTTAACCTCATCCGACTGTATTAATTTTCCTCCGGAGTTATTTGCTATCAGTACCGGGGTTGGTTTGCTAATTTCTAATAGTAAACTCTAGCCCCATCTTGCCTATTTTTTGCACCCCTACTTGCAGTCATCCCTATTGATAAAATTTTCTTTCTCCATTCCAGTGTTGGATTAGTTCTTGCAATACTTTCCCCTGCTTTGTGAATTTATCATTTCTGTGTATACACACTGAGCCAAGTGGAGGAGGGGCATTGACTACAACTCTGATCTTAGATATATAACAATAAGTATCCTGTTTTTTTTTTGCTTATTACTAATTATTGCTTCTAGCAATTTATATATAGCACTTTTTATTGCCTGCTGCATACTTTTTACTGTATTTTATTGCTATTAGCTAATTTGCACGGTTAAACTAAAATTGTCTGCCTTACAGGGCCTGATAAATAGGTTTTTACTGTCACACTGTTTGTAAAGCTTTTTAGCTAGTTTCACTGTGTGAAAGGTATTAAGGAGAAATTTTCCCTACTTGTTAAGCACCTATTTGTTCTGATTTCCTGCCAAGGAGTGTGTCATATAACTGATTTGTTTACAGTTAAAAGCATTCTGTAGAGTCTCCTTGCTCCTTTATCTGTTTAAAACGTTCATTTTGTGGCTCACTGCTGTTCTTCTGCTGTGACAAACATTTCTGTAGTGTTTAAATTCTAAAAGAGTGTAGGCTAGTAGCTTTAGTATTGTTCCCCACCTTCCCTCCCTGTTGGTGTCTTGCTGTTATACTTGGTGGCTTTGCAGTTGCCCACCCCTACTGTAAATTTGATCTGGGACTCTCCTCCCAGTCTAGTGTCATTAGCTCATTCTACCTAATACAGAGAGAACATTTGAGAAGGCCAAACCACTTAGTTTCCTAACCTTGAATTATTTTCTGCTTTTCCTCTCTCCCTTTCCTTTACAAAAAAAAGCTAGAATCTTGCTGTGTTCTGCTTAACTGTAACAAAAAAAAATTATGCTGGTTTCCTGCCTTTCCTGTAACTAGTCTAGTCCAGATACAGATTTGCTATATCCAGGACTGTTTGTAAGCTTCTGAGCCCCCCCCAGCCTGTCTGTTGGTGGGAAGCCTGCTAGCTTATCAGTGGGAGTGGTAAGCACTAGGTAATCTATCAACCACATAAGGAGTGGTTCTGGCCCAGAAATTGTAGATATTCTGTAGTCCTATCTCGTCTTCATTCTTACATATGGGTTTGGAGCCGATCCTCGTCTCTGACACGGCCTTATTACAAAGCTGTAAGTCTCTTAGTTGGCTCGTGGCTAGATAGGTATCCCATAGTGCACTAGTACAATCCCCAGATCTAGTTTGCCACATCTACGAGTTCAGCAGTGCTGCTTGCTTGGCCGTGGCCAAGTTCAAAACTTTTTTTCATTATTCACTCTTACTGATTATTTAGCTAGTTATACTTAAGATTAGTGTTAGTTATCTTTTAGATAGTGTTGAGAAGTGTTTTTGTTTTGCTAATTACTTAGTTTTTTTTGAGAACTTTTTGGCCGTTTGGCCCTTGTTGTTCTCTGTGTGGTATCCTGTGTGCTACTTTCTAACGCATTTAATATTTCCTAGGTCCGCATTTGTGTTTTTTTCACTTTTTCATACCTTTATACTGTGTGCAGTGTTTGTTGTACTAGTTTTTGACATAGTTTATATCTCTATATGCTTGCGTTCATATTAGGGCCTTGTTTTCTCTTTTTTATAGAGTAAGAGGATTGTGTGCAATGTTGTTTATCTCGTACTTTGCCTTCTGCTTGATTTTCTGACTTAGCTTTCTTCTGGCTAGGTCCGTTTAAGCTAGAGGACCTAGTCCTCTATTATCTTTGAATTTTTTCTAACAGGGCTAGGCCCGTTTAAGTTAGGGGACCTAGTCCTCTTTAGTCTCTCTCTTTTGTGTGTGTGTGTGTGTGTGTGTGTGTGTGTGTGTGTGTGTGTGTGTGTGTGTGTGTGTGTGTGTGTGTGTGTGTGTGCTTGTTAGGGCTAGGCCCGTTTAAGTTAGAGGGCCTTGTTTTAGAGCTCTGATAAATGTCTAAAGATCACAAACCTTCGGGTTTTAAAAAAATGCTTAAAGTCTTCCCAGAAGATGTCAGTTATAGATGGCCACAATAATTGTGCTTATTTCCTCGGATCCATTAACTTGCAGGAAACTTGTTCATTCTGCCATTCCTTTAGCTCCAGAGTTCTCCAGGAGTGGAAGAACAAGTTAATTCTGAAAGGTCTCCTCAAGCCTTCCTTCGAGGAAGACTTAGCAAGTTCTTCTATATCATCAAAGTCCCATTCATCCAGAAAAGAGGTCAAGTCAGCCAAGAGACATTCTCCGGCGCCGACTAGTGTATCGGAACCTCCTTAGAAACAATTGAAAATGGATAAAACTTCTACCTCCTTGGCTCCACTGTCCTAGGAGCTGGTCGAGGTCATTGATGTTGACACTGTAGTGTTGGCTCCAAGCTTTTCGGAGCCGACTACTGGAAAATTGCATCAGAGCCGGTCCAGAGATCTTTTGCCGGGCTCCCCAACCTTAAGATCTCCAAATTTACAGAAATCCAGATCGCCTACCTTGCCACCCAGATCCTCCAAGAGCCTGTCAGAGGAAGATGTGGAGAGAGTACTGCTTGAAGTCGTCTGCTTTGCCCAAATTGTTGTTGGCTCTGACCCAGTCAGTTCTGGAGCCACCTGAGTCCATTCTCCATGTTGTGGTTCCTCCTCTGAGCCGTCTTGGGCCTTCGGAGCCAGAGATTTTGGTGCCGCTTGTTGTGGAACCCTCGGTTCCAGCTCCCCTTGGGGCTGTCTCGGAGCAGAGTTCCACTCCGACACCTTCAGCGCCGTCTGTGCTGTCTAGGAGACTAAGCTCACTGGTCGGCCTCGACAGGGACACTTGGACCTGAACCTCTTTGGTGCAGAGTCTACCTCTCAGTGCTTCGGCTAGAGTGAGCTCAGACCCTGCATCCATCTTGGAGCTGGTCGCTCTGGAGCTGAGGACTACCTCCGTTTCCTTGGAACCGGGGCTGTCTTCAGAGCTGGAGAGATCTGCTTTCGAGATGATGAGGAGTGTGCTGTCTCGCTTAACAGCTCTGCGCAAGGGTACCAATCAAGCACCGACCTCTGTCTCAGCACCTTCTCTCTCTCTCGACAGCAGAGACCAGCAGCTTCAGGAGCCCACATTGGGTGGCCCCCAGTCTTTTGAGACCTCCCCAGAATACCTTTCTGAGGAGACCCCTTGAAAGAGGACATGCAAGGGGAAGCATGTAGACTCAAAAACCAGCAAAGAGATGGAATAGCAAACAAAAGGAACACTCAAACCATAAACATAGGGAATTATTCTAGAAGATTACTTTGGAGTCTACAAAAGGGCCGGGTTTGAATGATATGGTTTCCCTTCTCCAAGTACTCAAGTTAAGAGCAGCAAAGTTATGGTATCATTGCCAGTGTTATGTCCCTATTTTTCCAGCAGATGGTAGCAGATTACATTTTTAGAATATTATAGACTTATTTTTTAGTAGTAACACATATCAAAAACATTATTTTAAAAACATTATTTATACAGTTTTTATACTAAGGAATTTTAATATAATAGGTGGAAGTTGTTAGTGTTTAATATGTATATATGGTTGTGATATTTCAAAGTCTTAGAACGTTTTGCTTTCTGTTAATACAAATGGACAGATGTATTTTTTCTTCTTTAAATACCTGTTCTGATTGTTTTATTGATATCAACCTTCTATTGGCTAACATTTTTATTGAATTTGTTATAAAAGAAGGGTGTTTAATTGATTAAGCTTTTGGCTTCTGAGGAAGATGTTCGAAAACGTTTTATCAGTGTAAAGCGTTAAGGATTGTTTTTTGGTGATCTACGAATAAAGTGTTTTAGACAACTTTTGGATTAATTCAACTTCGGTCTCATTCTCTTATTTGGTTCTCCACAGCGAACCTTGTTTAAAGCTTGTAGACTCCCCGGATGAGTCCATGACTTCAGACACTGACCTCGAGGAGTCAGAAGGGTCCCCCAAGTCATCCTGTGATGATGTCTCCTTTGTAGACATCTTAGAGATCCTAAAGCAGAGAGGGGGCTGGCCCACTGTCACCCCTTCTGATGAGGAGTCTGTGTACCTGAAGTCTTTAGGGTCTCAACCTTCAGCCTCTTGAGTGTCTCCACCTTTTGACGAATCCTTGGACCTGATTAGTTGAAAGGTGTGGGAGACTCCTGATGCCATGGAGCCAGTCCCTAGAAGACCCAACAAATTTCTCTCTGCCCCAAAAGAGAGTTTTTGTCCAAGGGTGTGCCTGCAAATGCCATAGTGGTGGCGGCGGCCACTAAGAAGGACCTAGAGGGAGACTTCATCTGTCCATCCGCTGAATAAGGAGTCTCGAACGATGGATAGATATGGGAAGCGTATCTTCTCTTCAGCGGCTTTTACCCTCAGATCGCTGAACTATCTTACACATTTTACTAGGCTTCAGAGAGATCTCCTCAAGGAGTTGGGAGATATTCTTCAATGTACATCTACTGAAGGAGTCCCTGAGAAGGTGACTGCTCAGTTGTCCACCTTAAACTCCATTGTGAACTCCTCCAGGAGGTTGATTTCCTATGCAGCCGACGGAGCAAGCAGGGCAGGGGGTTCAGGAGTTCCCCTTAGGAGACACTCCTGGATGTGCTTATGTAATTTTGCGGAGCCTTTCAAATCTACCTTTACCAGTGCCCCCTTTGATGGTTCTTCTCTGTTTGGACCTAAGGTAAAAGATACACTCACCAGGTGTGAACAAGAAGGGAGAACTCTCTCTGCCGTGGGAGTACATTTTACCAGCCCTTCTAGACCATATCCCAAGGGTCAGAGAGGTGGTAAGATGTGGTTCAAGAAGTCCCAGAGATTTTTTCCGGATGCAAAGGGTGACTCCTCCTTCAGAGGCAGAGGAGGAGGAGCTAATGGTAGACATCGTCCTAGAGGTGGGGGGGGGGGCGCCAAACCAGGGTGGCCGTGATTCTTTTCGAGGTTGTCCTCATCAGTGCTACTGATGTGGGGCTCGGCTGTGCTTCAGTGGAGCCAGTCGGGGGTCGCCTATCTTTGTATCCAGAAGCCTGGTAAACATCACTCAAGACAAATGGGTACAAAGAATAATCACCAGAGGTTACTCCATACCCTTTTCTCTTCCACCCTATGCTCCCAGGAAGATCTGGATGTTCCACCCAATCACAGGGATCAAGCAACTGTAGAGGTGCAAAAGTTGCTTTCAAAAAGAGTCATCCAAACTGTCCCCGCAGACCAGATAGGATTCAGAACTTACTCCAGATTCTTTTTAATGCCCTAACGAACATAGGACTGAAGGCCCATCTTGAACCTCAGCAAACTAAACAAATCCATAAAGAAGGCCAAGTTCCGGATGGTGACACTGCAGTCTATAGACCCTCTGTTAGGGAAAGACAATTCGATGTGCTCCATAGACCTCCAAGATGCGTACTGCCATATAAAAATGGGCAGAGCATCGAGGAGTCATTTATGCATCCAGCTGGGGAGCCAGTCATTACCAGTTTCGTACTCTTGCAGAAAGGATCTTCGTTTGTGGATTCAGCCCGATCAGCTGACAACAGGCACTCCAGTCCGTCCTCGCCAACCCATTGCTACTGTGACCACAGATGCCTCAAAGAAAGGAGGAGGCCTTATCTAGGCAGGACTGTCCAAGGCACATGGCAAGATCACGAGGCGCATTTGCATATCAGTGTCCTAGAGATGAGAGCAGTGCTTCTAGCATTGCAAGCATTTCACAACTTTCTTCCTCTAGGGAAGATAGCAATCCAATTGGACAATATGAAAGTGGTATGGTATCCAAACAAACAAGGAGGAACCAGATCTTACCCCCTTTGTCAAGAGGCTGTTTGTATTTGGAAGTGGGCTATATCTTCCCAGTGCTTTTTAGTAGCAATGCATATCCCGAGGACAACCAATGTGATAGCCGACAAGCTCAGCAGGGCAATCTTGATACCTCACGAGTGGTCTCTGAACCAGGAAGTAGCAGAAAAGATCTTCCGCAAATGGGGACAGCCTTGCTGCGACCTCTTTGCCAGCCCGATCAATGCCAAATGCAGCAGCTATTTCTCCCTCATCCCCCCTCCGGGGTAGTCACTGAGAAACGCACTTGTTCACGATTGGCCTCTGGGACTCATGCCTTCCCTCCCTTTCTGCTCATATCCAAAGTGATACAGAAAGCAAAGTTCTTGGGAAGCAAAATAATTCTCATCACTCCTTACTGGCCTTGACAAATTAGGTTCCCCTTTATCGGGCCTCATCTACTAGATGATCCATGGACTCTTGACCCAGTGCCAGACCTCTTGACACACATGGCAGGCTCCTTTCACCCCTGCCTCCACACCCTCAACTTGGCAGTGTGGCTGCTCCACTTCCATCCGTAGTCAAGCTTCATGATCTTTCACCTGCTCTGACTCACATCCTTACGTCTTCGCATAAACCTTCCACTAGGAAGTTATACACTAGCAAATGGAGAAGCTTTTCTATCGGGCAAAAGAAAGAAATGTAGATCCTTACACAACATCCATCCCTATGGTGGTAGAATTTTTGTCTGAACTTTTCCATCAAGGATCAGCTGCTACCACAATTAGGGTCCAATTGGCAGCGATATCAAATTTTCATTTGGGACAAACTGAATCTAATCTGATGTCCCACAGATTATGTAAAACATTCCTTAAAGGCGCTACTTTGCTGAGACCTTCCTTTCAGGAACCTGCATCCCCTTGAGATCTAAACTTCATTCTGTCCAAGCTAACCTCTCCGCCTTTTGAACCCGCACATTCATGTCTATTGAAGTTTCTGTCTTGGAAGACTTTGTTTCTAGTAGCTATCACATCAGCTAGACTAGTATCAGAGCTACAAGCACTGTCAATTAAGCCTCCTTATTTGGTTTTCCACAAAGACAGTGTCCCCCTTCGTACAAATCCTTCCTTTATCCCCAAAGTTTGCTCTCAGACTAATTTGAATCAAACTATAGAATTACCTGTATTTTTCCCTAATCATTCCAGCACTGCAGAATACAAATTTCTTCAACTTGATGTTCACAGGCAGTTACGGTTCTACCATCACAGGACTAAGGAACTCAGAACATCAGATCAATTGTTCGTATCCTTTTCTGAGTCTAGAATAAGTCTGCCAGTCTCTAAAGTGACCCTATCTGATTGGATTTCGAGCTGTATTTCCTTCATTTACTCCTCCGATGGAAAAACTGTACCGTTCAAGATTAAGGCTCATTCTACAAGATCCCTATCCACATCTGCTGTTTTCCAAGCCAGAGTTCCAGTTGACAGTATTTGTGCAGCAGCAGCCTCGGCTACCCCTAATACCTTTACAAATTGGATTTGACCTCAAGGGGTAGAGCCTTCTTTGGTTCCATGGTACTCAGTAGTATTTTCCCGTGAGCCACCTGAGAATAAGGTGCTAGGGATGCTGTCCCATATGTAAGAATGAAGGTGAGATAGGACTACAGAACATAAAGATGTTTTTATTTTTTTTTTATTTTACATTTGTTTACCGGGCTAGTCCAACTGGATATATTTCCATTTTCAGCAGAAGCCCGGGGAGAAAAGCTCCACATTTGGGTTAGTACAACAAGTAATTCAATAAAAAAGCAAAAAGAAAAATACAGTGATTAGTAAAAAAAAAAAAGTACATACAGAATTAAGGTGAAACAAAAAAAATATATGAGAAAGTTTATGCTAGAGAGGACGTATTACTTCTATTTACAGTATAGGAGTAGGGGAGTTAAACTTAGTAGGATATTCAAAGAGAGAAATATATATAAGCAAAAGAAAAAAAAGTAACCAACTGGAATTTTAATTAACATGAGACGGAGACTAACAAAGGTATTTGGAGCTAGTTTTTCAGATGGGAGAGAGTCATAAGATTAGTCTGGATTGATGCAAGGGCATAGCCAGAGAGTCTTTAGGTGTTGTTTGAGTTTTTGTTTAAAGAGGAAAGGTGATGTTATAGTACTTAGAGTGGTAGGTAGTGAGTTCCAGTGTTTACCTATGGTGTTAGAGAAAAGTGAATCGCCTGCAATGTTATTGGACTTAGCTAGCTTCACAAGAGGTTTATTAGAGGAGCGCAGTGAATTTAGATTAGAATAGGGAGTTATAAGATCTGAAAGTATGTGGGTATTAGCAGGTTGATAAAATAACCTGTGTATAAAGGTAAGTTGGGAGACTAGTAGGGTATTGTTCAATTCTAACCAGTTTAGTTGTAATAGATTAAGACAGTGGTGAGTTCTAAATGGATTTAGTAGCAAATCTAGCAATGCTATTGTATGCATTTGCTAGTTTAGTAAGGTTTTTTCTTTAAGTTAGTGTATATGGGAGAGGCATAAAGAAGAGTGGAAATAAGATGAGATTGAGCGAGTGTAATTTTAGCCTGTGGAGATAGAAAGTTTTAACTCTAAATAAGGAGCCAAGTTTTCTATTTACAGTTTTGATAGTGTTATTAATGTGGTTTTCAAAAGTGAGGTTATTGTCAATTGTAATACCTAAGAGTTTAGTGGTAGAGTCAGGGACTATGTGTGTGCCATTATTAGAGGTAATAGAGAAGTCAGTGAGGGGGGACTTCCTATTAGGTCTGAAAAGCAGGAGTTTGGTTTTGTTGGCATTTAAGAGTAGGCAGCGTTTCAGGAACCATGCCTCAACTATGGTAAATATGTTCTGTGTTAGGGTTTGTAGGTCAGAGGAGGTATTGGCAGAGCAGATGAGAGTTGAGTCGTCTGCATATTGAATGCATGTGGCTTGAGGTATTGCTACATGTAAGTCATTTATGAATAAAGAGAAAAGGAGGGGGACCTAGGATGGAACCTTGTGGTACTCCAAGAGTGACTGGCAGAAGAGATGAAAGTGTGTTATCCCAGAGAACAGCCTGTTGCCTGTAACTAAGGTAGGAGGTAAACCATTGAACCGCATTGGTATCAAGTGAGAGAGATTCAAGGGTTTTTAGGAGCAGATGGTGATTTACCATGTCAAAGGCTTTTGACAGGTCTAAGAAGAGAGCAGATGTTAGGATACTATTATTGCGGTTTTTATTGATACACTCGGTAAATGATAAGAGAGCGGTGGTAGTACTATGATATGGCCTAAAGCCATGCTGGCATTTAGCTAGTAAATTGTATTGAGTTAAATGGTGCATCAGCTGATGATGAATGCATTTCTCCATTATTTTTGCAAGGGAGATAGGAGAGCTATAGGTCTGAAGTTAGAATACTCTTTTGAGCTGCCTCCTTTATGTAAAGGGATTATGTGGGAAACTTTCCAGATAGCAGGGATGGTTCCTTCTGTTATGGTTCTATTTATAAGGAGGGATATAGGATAAGCTATTGCTTCAGCTGCTTTTGAAGGTATTCAGATGGTAACTGATCTGCTGATGGGGTACAGGGTTTGAGTTTTTGGATGAGTTTCAGGATGTAGGAAGTAGAGACAGGTTTTATTTGAAATATGGGGAGATTTTCAGGTAGACTGGTGGGGTGTGTGGTTTTTCTATAGTTAGTTTGTTTGCTAAAGACTTTATGGTGTCTCTGAAAAAGGTGTTAAAGGCATTGGCAGTTTGGTCTGAGGTATACATTTCAGCCTCTGATGGTAAGCGTGTACTAGAGCGCCTGGGTGTAGGAGAGAATTTAGGGTTGACCAGAACCTCTTGGGGTTGTTGTAGTGAGTTTGTTGTAGTTTACAGTAATAATTCTTTTATCCAAAAATACAGCTTTTTTAGTGCTATTTCTTAACTGTCTAAAGGTTTGATGGTCAGAAATAGTCTTTGTAGTTCTCCATTTAGCCCAAGATTTATTTCTAAGCAGTATTTTTGTCTTGTCTCTTTAGACAGCCACCGCGCAGGTTTAGATTTAACTCTGATGGATCGTATTGGAGCATGTTGGTCAAGGATAGCTAGGAATTTGTTGTTAAAGTACTTAGTAGCATCTTCAAGAGTTAGGGTTTTTAGAGGATTCCAGTTACAAGCGTTTAGTTCATTTTGGAATAATAATGGGTTAAAGTATTTGTTGCCGCGTGAGACTCTGTAGGTAGGAGTATAATTAGTGTCATTTTTTTGTCTAATGATGTAAGTTAAGTAATGATCACTTACATCATCAGGCAAAGTTCCTACTTTGTAAGTTTGTTGCAGTTTGTTTACTAGGATCCAGTCTAAAATACTTTCTTTGTTATTGGGTTTATTGATTCTTGTGGGATTATTAATTGTCTGAGTGAAGCCATGAAGATTTATATGGGATGAGGGGTTATTCGAATTAACAGAAGACCAATCACAATTAAAGTCACCTAGAATGATAGTTTCTTGTGGGTAGGAAGAAGATCTACAATTTAGGATAGTTTCAATTTTAGTGTAGTTATTGTCAGGAGGAAGGTAGATACAGATGATATACAACGATTTTTTGTTGTTTAGTTGAAGTTTAGAAGTAAGGATCTCCGCTTTATCATCATTTAACGGGATGGCAGGTTGAGAAGAGATATTTAATACATTTTTAAATAGAAGCGCTACTCCCCCACCCTTACGTTTTAAGCGGTCCATTCTCAAAATATTGTATCCAGGGGGAAGTATTTCATTGTCTTTAGTACCAGGTTTCAGCCAAGTTTCAGTAAGACAGAGAATATCAAAGGAGTGGGTGTCTAGGAGGGCATGTAGATGGGCAATCTTATTATTAATGCTTCGGATATTCAGATGTCCGATTAGTAAGGCATTAGAAGCAGTTGTTAGTGTAGGTGGGTTAAGGTGTAAATTATTGTAGGTTGTGTCAGAGAAGTTATTAGATGGTCCTGGGTTAGGGTGGATGTCACCATCACATAGGATTGGTGTTTGTAGTTCAAGTGATGGTTTACATGTAAAGTTGGTTAGATATTTGAGCTTCCTTATGTTAGGATTATTAAAGTTAATGTGTGTATGTCTATGGAATTTGGGTAATAAGTAGTTGGGGGTACTTATGTTTGAGTGAGTGTAAGTATGACTAGGATTCTGAAAAGCTGTTTGTCTGTGGCAGGTAGTAAAGTGGAAATAGTTAGCTCTTTCATAAGATGTAAGGAAATAAAAGGTTAAGCATAAAGAGCATATGTATAAGATTATTAGGTTATGTACTGTAGTTTTAGATAAAAGAGACATATTGCTATGAGGATATTAAGTCCTAGGAGGTAGGGTGAAAGGTAAGTGTCAGGGATAGTGGGAAGTGATTCAATTAGAATGTAGAGGGATGAGGTATAGTAATTAATGAGTGGTGATAGATAAAGGAAGTTAGGGAGGGACAGGAAACGAGTTGTTGAAATAAGTAGTTAAAGGAGATAGGATGGTTTTGGGAGGGGGTGTGGTTAGGGAAGTATAAGTGTAGGGACACTGGGGGTGGGTGGGATATGGGGGTAGGGTAGGGGAGCGGAGCAGGGCAGAAACAAATCAGTCGATTGTGTGGAGCCAATCAGCCCTTGTAGGCAGCTTATCGCTGAAGTGTAGCAGGCAGATAAAGGAGCACCTTAAAGTAGGAGTTGTAAGAGTAAATATAGGCAATAGTTTGCTGTAAAAGACAAGTTACCTATATTCTGTGACTCAATAGATTGAAAAAATACTGCCTTACAGATCCATTTAGGTGCAAGATAAGGTGAAAAGCTCAGCAGATCTGAAAGTGAATCACAGTATTATGCTGCCCTCTAGTGGCATAAGGGGGGAAAGACCAAAATTATAGGGTACACAGGACAATCTACTTGGTGGGAGATAGGATGGCCTATGTAGGTTAGATAGGTAGGATCCGCAAGTGTGCTGGCCCAGTTTTAAGCAAAGTTAAATAAAGTAGAGGGTACTTAAGACACATACATAAAATCAAATTGGTCTAACAGCAATGGCCAGGTTGGGAGTTATATAGAGATGCTTCCAGGTGCTGAATGCTTTGTAATACTGCGTTGAGGCTTCAGAGAGGTTTATTCACTTGAGGGATATCCTACAGCAGTGGGGAACTACCAAATAGTAGTACATGGATTCCAGGATAAAATCAAATTGGTCTAACAGCAATGGCCAGGTTGGGAGTTATATAGAGATGCTTCCAGGTGCTGAATGCTTTGTAATACTGCGTTGAGGCTTCAGAGAGGTTTATTCACTTGAGGGATATCCTACAGTAGTGGGGAACTACCAAATAGTAGTACATGGATTCCAGGGATCAGCACACCACGCAGATAGCTAAGGGACGCTTACACCAGGGAGATGAACTTTTCAAATATCCTGTACTCACCATAACGTTCCATATTTGTAGTCCATCTCATCCTTCATTCTTATGAACCCACCTACCTACCCCCTTCCTGGAAGGATCCGGAGACAGGATAGTGTTACCTTTGGTAGGGTGGAGACCTTTCATTATTGTTGTTCTTTCTGGATAACCATTATTTCTGTCTTTCTATAGTCTAGCAGCAAACAAGATCTGGGGATTGTACTAGTGCACTATGGGATACCTACCTAGCCAAGAGCCACCTAAGAGACTTTGAACTTTGTAATAAGGCCGAGTCGGAGCCAAGGATCGACTCCGAATCCATATGTAAGAATGAAGGGCGAGATGAACTACAAACATGGAAAGTTATGGTGAGTACATAACATGTTCATTGTGTTTCACTGTTGCAGTCATTACTCTTGGGTTATCCTGCTGGCAGGCTACCCACAGTCGGCCAGAATTCCAAAGTCTAGGTCCGGCGTCTGTTGCTGTTGCCTCTTCCCTGACGTCAGTGCGCCAGGGGTATAAAAGATGCAGCCGACGCCATTTTCTTCAGTCTTTCTTGCCGTGCGGTGCCCGAAGCAAAAGCAGTTCGCAAATGCCGGTCGGCCGACTCCTGAGATTTTCAAATTTGAATTTCAGAACCGAAGTCTTCATTAAAGCTAAGTACCCCATTGGGGAAACTTTTTTTCTTGCTTCAGATTGATGTCTGAAAAAGTTAACAATTGTATTTCTTGTGGGAAGCAAATACCTCATAAGGATTTTTCACTCTTACTGTATTCCTTGCCTAGGCCTTGATCACAACGTTGCTAGCTGTCGGTTTTGTGCTAGATTCAACCAATGCACTATCAAGCGTCGGTTCGATTTTGCATTTCATTACTTTGGCTGAATGTTTAATTATATAATGCCAGCAGAACAGCAGACAACCAGAGTTTACAAAAAACACAAGGACAAGGATAGGCATCCGAGGTCCAAAACCGACGACGAAGCCTCTTCTAGGCCAGTCGCCGGTTCGCCGGTTTTCAGTGAGGCGCTTTCGCAGCCCCTGGCGCCTGCTACCTCAGAGCCACAGGCCGCTACAGACTCCCACATGGAGCCGACCGGGCCTCTGGAAACTCAAGGTACTGGACACTCTGAAATCAATCCCTCAGATGGGTCCAGAGCTGCTGAGCAGGCATCAGCTTCTGGGGGTGTCTTCAGACCTACACAACTATATATTAAGCCATCCTCAGCTTCAAAGACTAAAGCAGCTCTAAAGACAAAGAAACAAGTACAGCATTCTCCTATTCAGACTTCCATGCCTAAAAAACAGATGCTCAAAATGGCCGAAGACCTAATTACTTTGATCAGGGGCTCCAATCCCCCTCCTGATAAGAGGCCTAGGCAAGAGACAATGACTCTTCTGATCAGGTTTCTATTTCCTCTGATTCCTCTTCTGAACAGGATTACTCCATGCTTCCCTATGAGGATTCTGATGCTGAAGAATCCATTCCTTCAGCCTCTCCTCCTGAGGACTATTCTTTTGGGTAACACTGCATACTATGAGGGAGCATCTCCACCGGGAGAGCCAAGACTATTCTGAGTCTAAGAAAAGGCTCAGAGACTTCCTGCTTCTTCCTCAGCACAGACCCCTTGCCATTCCACCTGTTCTAGACATTGTAGGTGATGTATTTTCAGAGTCTGGACTGTCTCCTGACTCTTTACCTCATGCACCTGCAAAGCCAGACAGATACTACGGATTCTCATAAATTCTTATATAAAAACCCCGCTGTTGACCCAGAAACTATTTCTCAGGGTCCCAAGGGGGTTAAAGCTTCCACTGCAAAAAACCCTGTCCCCTCTGATAGGGATTCTAAGGCTCTAGACAGATGGGGGAAAAAAGTATACAATTCTGCCACCCTGACTGTAAGGGCTTTAAATTGTCAATTTCATATGTTTAAATATCAGCAATATTTAATGTCACTACTTAAACAGAAAATGTCGACAAATACTGAATGTTCAGAGAACAAGGAATTGCAGGATTTATTGCATGCAACTGAACAAGTGGGAAAGCATACTTTGCAATGTGGTTATGATTCACTGGAGGCCTCTTGCAGGGCCGCTGTTACAGGTACTGTTATTAGAAGGCATGTTTGGTTAAAGGAACAAATTCTGCCTGATCATGTTAAAGCAAAATTATTAGATGCACCATTACAGCATGATGCTTTGTTTGGTACTAAAGCAGAAGAGGTGCTGAAAAAAATGGAGGATAAAGCAAAATCCATGCAGACAGTCAAGGATTTCTTACGCGTACAGCCACCCAAGTTTAGCAGGAACTGGCCTTCTAAAAATTGGTCCTTTCCAGTCTCAGACAGACCACAAAGAGGCAGATGCAGGCATCCCAGAGGCAGATCTCAGCCCCAAGGCTCATACAGGCCTAAACAATGGGGTGCTCCTACCTCCAAAAGCAGAGAAGACAAATCACAGCCTTACAGGAAACCGTCTCAATGACTTCCCTCTACCATTTCCAAGCAGTTTTCTTTTGACAGCCCCCTTAGGGGGAAAATTAGCACTTTTTTCATCAAATTGGCGAATGGTTACCCAAGACAAATGGGTTCTGAACATAGTGTCCCAAGGCTACAGGTTCCATTTTCACACTCTACCAAGGTCAAATGGCATGCCAGACCTGCCACACAATCAATGGGCAGAGGCACAAAAACAAATTGCAGCCCTCATGGACATGAGGGCCATTCAGCAAGTACCACAACAAGAGCAGGGGCAAGGATTTTACTCCATACTTTTCCTAGTACCCAGGAAGGACAAAACCTGGAGACCAATTCTGGACCTGTCTACACTAAATACGTTTCTGGAAGTTGCAAAATTCAAGATGTTGACTCTTCAGCAGCTACTGCCTATGCTGGCCAAGAGGGCTTGGCTAGTAGCTTTGGACCTAAAAGAGGCATACCTGCATGTCCCAATCGGACAATCTTGCAGAAGATATCTCAGATTCATAGCTGGCTCAATGCATTACCAATTCTCTGCACTGCCATTTGGCTTATCTACTGCGCCCAGGGTCTTTACAAAATGCCTGGCACCAGTAATTGCGTTTTGCAGACAATAAGGAATTCAAATATATCCCTACTTGGACGACTGCCTAATTCAAGCAGAGAACAAAGACACTCTCCTAAAGCATCTGGCATTTGTAAAAAGATTACTAATTGGCCTAGGGTATACAGTAAATGAAAATAAATCAAAACTAGTGTGCCCTCTAAAGAGATAATATTCCTGGGTACAAGCTTAAATACAACTGCCCAGATGGCTTATCCTCACGCCAGACAAGCAAAAACAAATGACTACTTACTTCAAGAAATTGGCAACAAAAACGCACTTATCTGCAAGGAAAATCCTGCAGGCCTTGGGTTTCATGGCATCTTGCATTCTACTAATTCCATATGCCAGACTGCATATGAGGAAACTACAATGGTATCTGAAAAGTGTTTGGACTCAGCATTGACACAGCCTGGAGACAGTAATTGCACTCATTCCCTGTGTACAACAGGAATTTCAATGGTGGGAAGAAGCCTGTCACTACAACAAGGGTCTGCCATTCAGTTTACCCACAGCCATACAGACACTGACAACGGATGCATCAGATTATGCCTGGGGGACCCATATGGCAGGAAAATGTATTTAGGGCACATGGCCTGCAAACCAGATGCATCTTCACATCAATCAAAAAGAGATGCTAGCTGTTCAAAATGCCCTGACAGCTTTCAAGGACCTGCTTCATCCAGGACAATTACTGATAAAGACAGACAACACTATGGTCATGTGGTACATAAAGAAGCAGGGAGGTACTCATTCCTACCCCCTCTGCAGACAAGCAATGACCTTATGGAACACAGCATTGGCCTTTCAAGTTCACCTGCAAGCACAATTCCTGCCTGGCAAAACAAATACTCTGACAGACGAACTAAGCAGAAACCTCATGCATCCCCACGAATGGAAACTGGATCCACAAGTCTTCATGATGATAATAAGGAAATGGGGATGCACAGACATAGATCTATTTGCCTCCCCTCACAACTGTCAATTGCAGAAATTTTGCACAAGGATTTACCACAAGCAAGCATGGAAAGTGGACGCCCTATCATTCAGCTGGAAAAATCTAACAGTATATGCTTTTCCTCCACTACCTCTCCTTCCCAGAGTACTCCTAAAGGTCAGACAAGAGAAGCCAAAAATGATTCTGATTGCACCAGACTGGCCACGCCAGCACTGGTACCCAATCCTAAAGAGCTTGTCCCAAGGTCCAGCATGGATATTGCCTCACACTTCTCACTTGCTGACCCAACAAAACAATCAGATCCTGCACAGCCAACTCAGGACCTTAAATCTGGCAGCATGGCAGATAATGTAGCCATTCAGAACACTCCTCTTTCTAAAGCTGTTATGGATGTTATCTTGGAGGCCAGGAGACCCAGTACCAGAAAATCTTATGCAGAAAAATGGAAGAGATTCTGTGCTTGGAACCAGGAACAAGGCATTGACACGTCTGTACCAAACATTCCTCAGATTTTACCATACCTGACTGAGATGCTGAACAAAGGCCTTTCTTTCTCATCAATTAAGATTCATGCCTCTGCCATTTCTGCACATTACAATACGGAACCAACTATCTTTTCTCATCCTTTAATAAGGCAGAACCTCAGAGGGGCCAAAAACATAAGGTCTCCAAGGAGAGCACCAATTCCGGCCTGGGACCTCAATTTTGTTTTGGAAAAACTCACACTGCCTCCTTTCGAGCCAGCATCAACAGCGGATATTAAATTATTTTCCTGGAAAACAGCGCTGCTCCCAGCCATTACCTCTGCAAGGCGAGTCTCAGAGTTACAAGCACTCATGGCTGTGGAACCTTTCATCATTTTTCATCCAGACAGGGTTTCTCTGAGGACAAACCCTACCTTTATGCCTAAGGTGGTGTCCAGTGTGGCCCTCAATCAAACCATTCACTTGCCTACCTTTTACCCAAATCCACAGAACAAGGATGAGAAAATTCTGCATTCTTTGGATGTACACAGGCAGTTACGCTTCTACTTGGACAGAACTGAAGCTTTCAGAAAGACTGAACAACTTTTAGTGTCATATGCTGCAGGATCACAAGGAAAGGCTATCTCAAAACAGACTATTTCTAAATGGATAGGCCATTGCATCCGTTTCTGCTATTCTCAACATGGCAAATCAGTGCCTAAGGGCATTGGGCCTCATTCCACCAGAGCAGCAGCCACTTCAGCAGCCTTCCTCAGGGGAGTACCAACCAAAGAAATATTAGAGGCTGCAACTTGGAGTTCAGTGCACACCTTTATAAAGCACTACCACTTGCCTCTCTACTCTAAGTCCAGAGCAGGCTTCGTCACTGCAGTACTGCAGGGCCTCATAGCCTCTCCTAATCCTATTTAGCCCAGCCACCCTTCCTCAGCTTTGGGATTCAACCCAAGAGTAATGACTGCAACAGTGAAACACGATGAGCATAGTACAGTTGTGTACCTACCATAAATGTAGATGTTCGAGTGTATTCACTGTTGCAGTCCAGGATGTTCTTCATTCCACATTGCTGCAGTCCTAACTATTGGGTAGTCCGCTGTCCAGTCGGCCCGAATACCAAAGTATATGGCTGACGTCGGTCAGGGCGCATTAGACTGACGTCAGTACGTCAGGGTACTAATGCGCATGACCGACGTCATATCCTCAGTCTTTTTTGCCGCATGGTCCGATGCAGAAGCAGTTTTGCGAGTGCAGGTTGGCGTTCTGAAAGTTTCTGAAGTCAGAGTTTCAGACCGAATCAAAGTTGGCTAAGTACCCCGTTGGGGAATATTTTGGTTTTTTCTTGCCTCAGTATTTAACCGGATGTCAGAAAAAGTGAATAACTGTATTTCTTGTGGGAAACAGATACCTCATAGGGATTACCATACTTTGTGTATACCTTGTTTAGGGCCTGAGCACGACGTTGTTGGGTGCCGCTCTTGTGCTAGGTTTAACAAACGCACTATTAAGAGAAGGTTAGACTGTGCCAGGTTAGTTTTTGGGAAGCGTTATAATTATAAAATGCCGTTGGATGCTCCGGCCCGCCGCCAAAAGCGCAAGGACAAAGCAGCAAAGCCTAGAGTGGAAGAACCGACAGTCCCGGACGTCGGTTCTTTAGAAGGCTCAGTGGAGCCGGAGGTTCTGCCAGGAGTTTCTTTGGAGTCTCAGGGAGAGACTTTACTGTTACAGGATGTGTCCTCTCAGGAAGTAGGCCAGGCTGAAGGGGCTTCTCAGGTGGCTGATCTTCCCTCTCTTCCTAAGGTGGTTAGGGCCTCCCTTCTGTTTCCAAGGCTTCTTTAAGAGGCAGGCCTAGTTTAGCTTCAGTGGGGGTTTCTCCGAGTGTTTCAGGGTCTTTGCCTAAGAAGCATATGCTAAAATGGCAGAGGATTTGATTACTATGATTAGAGGTTCTATGCCCCTCCTGATAAGAGGCCTAGGGTGGAACCTGAGTTTGAGAGTTTTGAGCAATGTTCGAGGCTTCTGAGTCTTCGGCTGAAGACTTGCAGGAGTATCCTCCTTATTCTGATTCTGATGTGGATGATTCTACTCCTTCAGCTTCGCCTCCTGAGGATTTTTCATTTTCAGAGACTCTGCATTCCATGAGGGAGCATTTTAAATGGGAAGGTCAAGATTTCTCTGATTCCAGGAAGAGGCTTAGGGAATTCTTGTTTTACCCCAGCATAGGCCTTTAGCTATACCTCCTGTTCTGAATGTGGTAGAAGATGTTTTGCAGAGGCTTCCTGAATCCTGATTCTTTGCCTCCTGCCCCAGTTAAACCGGATAGGTACTATAGGGTGCCTGAAGCCCATAAGTATCTTTTTAAGAGTCCTAGGGCAGACCCGAAATTGTCTCTCAGGGGCCTAAAGGTGTGAAGGCTTCTGTTGTTAAAAATCCTGTTCCTCCTGATAAAGAGGCAAGGGCTTTGGATAGATGGGGAAAGAAAGTGTATACTTCTTCCACTTTAGCCATGAGGGCGTTGAATTGTCAGTTTCACATGTTAAAATATCAGAATTATCTCCTTTCACAATTGAAGTCTAAGGTGGATGCTCTGGCTGAAGGTATTGAGTGTAAAGAGTTGCAGGATTTAGTTCATGTGTCTGAACAGGTGGGTAAGCATTCCTTGCAGTGTGGTTTTGATGCTGTGCAGTGTGGTTTTGATGCTGTGCAGGCCTCCTCGAGGGTGGTTGCCACTGGTTCTGTTCTTCGTAGGCACGCCTGGTTGAGGGATCAGAATTTAGCTGAGCATGTTAAGACAAGGATTTTGGATGCTCCTTTACAGTCTGATGTGGTGTTTGGTTCGCCTGTGGAAGCAGTTTTAAAGAAAATGGAAGACGAGGCTAAGTCTATGCAAACTGTTAAGGATTTTTTGCAGGTGCAGCCTCCGAAGTTTAGTAGAAATTGGCCTACTAAGGGATGGACATATCCTGCTTATGATTCCCAGTCTAGGGGTAGGTCTAGACGTGGTAGGGGCAGAGCTCAAGGTTCTTTTAGGCCTAGAACAGGGAGTTCACCCGCTCAGACTTCTGGTGAGGGCAGGGGTCAGTCCTTTCGTAAACAGACCCAATGACCTGCCTTTTCAGCTGCCAGTACATTCTCACCTGGCAGCACCTTTGGGAGGAAGGCTGTCTCTTTTCAAAGAAAATTGGGATTTAATTACCCAAGACAGATGGGTTCTGGATATCATTCACCACGGTTACAGGTTTTATTTCCATACCTTGCCTCCTTTCAAAGGCATGCCAGACATTCCTCCTCTACAAAGAAAAGAGGCTCACAAGCAAATTTCTCTGTTGCTCCAAATAGGGGCCATTCAGCCAGTTCCTGTGCCAGAAAGGGGCCTAGGATTTTATTCTCGCCTGTTCCTAGTACCAAGAAGGGGAACACGTGGAGACCAATTTTGGATTTATCTATCCTCAACACTTATCTGGACATTCCCAAGTTCAAAATGTTGACGTTACAACAGCTTTTACCTCTACTGGGCAAAGATCACTGGATGGTAACTTTAGATCTCAAGGAAGCTTACCTTCATGTGCCTATCAGACTAAGTTGCAGGAAGTATCTGCGTTTCGAGCTGGAAATTCTCATTATCAGTTCTCTGCATTGCCCTTTGGCTTATCTACTGCCCAGAGTATTCACAAAGGTTCTGGCTCCAGTGATAGCTTACTTCAGACTAAAAGGAATTCAAATCTATCCTTACTTGGACGACTGCCTGATTCTGGCTCAAGAAAAGGAAGACCTTTACAGCATTTGGAATATGTGATAGCAGTGCTAAGATGCCTAGGGTATTCTGTGAACGAAATAAAGTCCAGTCTAGTACCCTCTCAAGACATGTGCTTTCTGGGTGTGAGACTGAATACAGCAGCCCAGATGGCCTTTTAACCCCGGACAAACAACAGAATCTTTCCAGTTACTTCCATCACCTATCTCTTCAGTCCGGGCTGACTGCAAGGACAGTCCTTCAAGCCTTAGGGTTCATGGCATCTTGTATTCTGGTGCTTCCCAATGCCAAACTGCATATGAGGAAGCTGCAATGGTATCTCAAAATGTATGGACACAGCACTGCCAGGATTTGGACACTGTCATTCAAATAATACCTTGCATTCAAAAGGAATTTATGTGGTGGGCTCAGGAATGTCACCTAAACAAGGGACTCTCTGTGACCCGCCAGAGGCGAGTCAGATTCTAACGACAGATGCCTCAGACATTGCTTGGGGAGCTCATCTAAATGGAAAGTGGATACAAGACAAGTGGCCTGCCAGACTACAGCATCTACATATCAACATGAAAGAGATGTTAGCAGTCCAGTTTGCATTAATGGCTTTCAAGGAGTTACTTCTTCCAGGGCAGGTGTTGATTCTAACAGACAACACAACTGTCATGTGGTACATCAACAAACAAGGGGAACACATTCTTACCCGTTGTGCAGGCAAGCAATGATTTTATAGGAGACTGCGCTCAGCTTGCAACTAACTCTACAGGCAAGGTTTCTGCCAGGAGCACAGAACTCCTTAGCAGATGTGTTAAGCAGACAAATCATGGATCCCCACGAGTGGAAACTGGATCTTCATGTATTTCGAAAATTGACAGTGTCATGGGGAACTCCAGACATAGATCTGTTCGCTTCTCCACTAAACCACCAGCTGCCAAAGTTTTGCACAAAGAGGTTTCATCACACAGCTTGGAAAGTGGATGCTCTTTCTTTCAGTTGGAAAAATCTTCATGTGTATGCCTTTCCACCTCTGCCTCTACTCCCAAAGGTGCTCCTGAAGGTCAGACAAGACAAGCCAAGGATGATTTTAATAGCTCCAGATTGGCCTCGGCAGCACTGGTACCCATTACTGAGGAGTCTGGTAAGGAAGCCTCCATGGCCTTTACCTTTGATTCCACACCTGTTGTCTCAGAGGGACGGTCACCTGCTCAATGTCAAGCTACACTCTCTTCATCTAACAGCCTGGCATATTCTGTTTTGAAACACAGCAGGTCTCAACTTCCTCAACAAGTTTTAAATGTGATTATGGAAGCCAGAAGACCTAGTACAAGGAAAGTGTACCCAGAAAAATGGAAGAGATTTTTATTTTGGAGTGCAGCAAACAATTTGGAGATTTCTGAGCCTAATTTGAGTGTGGCTCTTCAATATCTTACTGAGTTATTGGACAAAGGTTTGTCTTACTCTTCCATTAAGATTCATGCTGCAGCAATTTCAGCTCACTATGATTGTGACCCACCATTGTTTTCGCATCCTTTGTTCAAGCAATTTCTTAGAGGGGCAAAGAATATAAGACCCCCACGTAGAGCTCCTACTCCTGCTTGGGATCTCAATTTTGTGTTGGAGAAACTTACTCTACAACCTTTTGAGCCTGCGGCTACTGCTGAATTGAAATACTTGTCATGGAAGACTGCTTTTTTGTTGGCCATTACTTCTGCAAGAAGGGTTTCTGAGTTGCAGGCCCTTATGGCGTAGAGCCTTTTTGATTTTTCATAAGGATAGGGTATCATTACGCACTAATCCTTCCTTTATGCCTAAGGTGGTTTCTAGTGTGGCTTTAAACCAAACTATTCATTTGCCTACTTTTTATGCAGATCCCCAAAATAAAGGGGAAAAGATTTTGCACACTTTAGATGTACACAGGCAATTGCGTTATTATTTAAGCAGGACTAAGGATTTTAGGCAGTCTCAGCAGTTGTTTGTTTCTTTTTGCTTTGAGTTCGCAGGGCAAGCCTGTGTCAAAACAAACTATTTCTAGGTGGATTGGGTTTTGCATTGCATTTTGTTATTCCCATCATGGCAAGGAGATTCCAGCTGGGATTAGGCCTCATTCCACTAGGGCTACTGCCACTTCAACAGCATTTCTAAGGGGTGGCAACTAAGGATATTTTGGAGGCAGCTACTTGGAGTTCAGTGCATACTTTCTCTAAGCATTACCACCTTCCTCTCTACTCTAAGTCTAGGGCTGGTTTTGCCACAGCTATTTTGCAAGGCATGTTGTCAGCTCCTGCTTCCTTATGATTTGCCAGCCTCCCTTACCTCTGCTTTGGGATTCTACCCAATAGTTAGGACTGCAGCAATGTGGAATGAAGAACATAGTACAGTTTTGTACCTACCATAAATGTAGATGTTCGAGGATCCACATTGCTGCAGTCCAATTTACCCTCCCTCCTTCCCCTCTGTGTTTAGGGGTGGTTGTGTAGGTGAGGTTATATTCTGGTAATTTTGTATATATTGTACATAATTTTGGTGCAGGTATATTTGGCCTTGTCTTTTTAGGGTCTTCTGACATCTGGGGCAAGAAAAGACTGAGGATATGACGTCGGTCATGCGCATTAGTACCCTGACGTACTGACGTCAGTCTAATGCGCCCTGACCGACGTCAGCCATATACTTTGGTATTCGGGCCGACTGGACAGCGGACTACCCAATAGTTAGGACTGCAGCAATGTGGATCCTCGAACATCTACATTTATGGTAGGTACAAAACTGTACTTTACCCACCCACCATCCCCTTCTCTTTGCTGGGACTTATCTGCACTTCTCTATCCTATACAACCTTTTTGGTGTATTTGCTTGTAGATGAAGGAAATGTTATTTTTGTGTATGCATTTCTTACTGATATATTTTTCAGCCTACCTATTTGGGGCACCTGACATCTGGGGCAAGAAACACTGAAGAAAATGGCGTCAGCTGCATCTTTTATACCCTTGGCGCACTGACGTCAGGGAAGAGGCAACAGCAACCGAAGCCGGACCTAGACTTTGGAATTCTGGCCGACTGCGGGTAGCCTGCCAGCAGGATAACCCAAGAGTAATGACTGCAACAGTGAATACACTCGAACATCTACATTTATTTTAGGTACACAACTGTACTTTATTTTTATTGGCCATTTGGGCAGTTTTTCCATCTCTGTCAACTTTCTGATTTAAAAGCTTGCATTTCCACTTGTTTTTGACCTGTAACTAGTCTAGTTCAGGTACAGACTTTTAGTTTTAGTACTTGAATTTGCTTATTCATGCTAAGCACTTGTTCAGAACTTGTTGTAAGCACTAAATAAGCTACAAATTACTACAGCACTCAACCCTCCTCATTACCTAGAGGAAAACAGTTTTTGTACTTACTTTCCTCACTTGCTTAGAGAAAACAGCTCTTATACTCACTTTCCTCACTTGTCTAGAGGAAAACTGTTTTTTATTCAGGCATGTCCAAGGGTCAGCTCCCAGTGTTCTCTCCTGTCTGTCTGATGAATCTGGGCATCTTGGGGCAATGTAGCAATTACCTCATGTACACAGACAACCCTCTCTTCCTCCCACCCAACACTACAACCTGTGAGAGATGCACTTATATAGCCAAACTGGAGGTAAAGCTCTCTCCAACCAAGACTGAACTTGACAGTCAAGAGGAGAAGGTAAACACTTGCACCACACCACACTCAACACATAGTCCTACTAAACCTACACCACCAAAATCCACACATAGAAACTCAAAAACATTCGTAGAGGCGCTCAGTAATAATATGCTCAGGCAACAGAGACCTCCAAAGCAGAAATGCAAGGCAAGCAACCCCCCCCCCCAACACAACACAAATGACACAGCCCACAGACTCAGTGTGCCGCTCAACCAGAGCCCATAAGGCAAAACAACATACCCAACACACTAGTCATAGGTAACTCTATAGTCAGGCACACTGATGTCCCACTCACCAGGCTAAACAAGGAGAAGGTTACTGTCAGCTGCCTGTCGGGTGCCAGGATCCGCCACATAACCCGTGCAATCAGGTCTCTCCACAACAAGTACACATATGACTCTGTCATTGTCCATGTTGGTGTGAATGACCTGAGACATACTTCCCTGGACTACATGAAAAGAGACATGGAAGAGCTCTCCGATTTTGTAGCCTAGGCAGGTATGACCCTAGCCCTGAGTAGCATCCTGCCATCGCCCAAAATTATACCACAGTACAAGGACAAAATGATTGACTTCAACAATTGGCTAAGCTTCTAGTTTCATTCTAAGGGGATCCAGTATCTGTCTGCCTGGGACGACATAGTCGACAGACCACAATGCTTTGGCAGAGATGGCCTGCACCTGTCACCCCTGGGATTCTAGATGCTGACTAAGACTCTTGCCACCCCTATAGTGCCTTTTTTAGGCAAGGTTCAAATGACAAATTCACCACCATAACAGGAACAGGCAAGCAAAAACTGAGGGTAATGCTACTCAATGCTAGAAGTCTAAATCTCAAAATGCACTCACTTGAGGCACTCCTTAAAATGGAGAACATTGATATCTGTCCAGTGACTGAGACCTGGTTCAAGGTTCCAGAGAGCACCTCTGCATTACCAGGCTATAACTCGTACCACACTTTTCGGCCACCTAACCTGGACTGAAACACCAAAGGCGGAGGTTTGTTCATATTCATTAAGGCTATCCACACCTCCAGGCTAGTTGCTCAGCATAATGCATCAGAGGTTATCCAAGTGCAACTAACTCTGGGTAAAACTGCAATCCAAATTGTAGCTTGCTGCAGATCCCCCACCATGCCCCAGGATTCCAACTCCTCTTTTCTTGATATACTGGAAAATATTAGGGTTTAACCAAACACCCTAATGGGCAATTTCAACTACCCCACCATTAACTGGGAAAATTACTCATGTACCAACTGCTTCGCTCAGCGCTTTCTGGAATTCATAAATTCCAATGCCCTGGATCAACTTATCCACACCCCCACCAGGGGCAACAATATCCTAGATCTAGTCATTATCAACATGAGTGACCGGTGTTCCATACCTGAAGTCAACTCCTCATTGGTCAGATCCGACTATAAGCTAATCACCCTAGATATCCACATCCTGCCCCCACCCCCCCATTAAGGAAACCACGGTAAAAAATTTCTCCAAAGCCAACTTCATGCTTCTTAAGACAGAAGTGGCGAACTTCTTGACACCCATGCAGATGGGACAGTACAGTTACAACTGCTGAATCCTACGCAAAATGCACTCTGTAAGCACTTACATGAGTGCATGGATTGTGCTATCCTCCAAAAAAAGGAAGCCAATCTGGTTGTCTCCTGCCATAAACAATTTCTACAACAGAAGAAAGAAACTGTTGCAAAAGAGAGTAAAATCCCATGAGTGGAGGAGCTTCCCTGGTCAGCCTCATTAAGAAGCTGAGATCCCTTATAAGATCCTCCAAAGTTAGCTATGAAAACAAAATTGCCACTGATTCTAGGGACAGCCACAAAGCATTCTATAGCTATGTCAAGAATCTCTAAGTTACAGCACAACGGCATGGAAAGTACAGAACCAACTGATATTGCCAACATCCTGGCAGATAGGTTCAGTGCTAACTTTACCCCCCTCTCAACCACTAAAGGGCCCATATCTACACAGGAAGAATGCAGAGTCCCTGTAATCACAACTATGCAGGTAAAAGCTGCACTCTCCAAAGCCAAAAACACAGCATCCATGGGACCGGACAACATCCTAGGCTGCGTTTTACACGAACTTCAGAACGAATTGGCTCCCCACCTAAGCACTATGTTCAATCATAGCCTCACGTCAGGCTTTGTGCCCACTGAATGGCGCACAGCAACAGTTACCCACTCCACAAAGTGGGGAGCCAACACTGATCCCAGGAACTATCACCCTATTAGCCTGACGAGCCTAGTCTGTAAGGCCATGGAACGTATCATCATGGAACTCATAAACAAAGACATCGGTAACCTCCAAACTCTGGACCCCACCCAGTTCGGGTTTGTGAAAGGCAGAGCATGCCTCCTGAATGTGATCAACTTCTTTCAGGCAGTCACCAAAGCCGCACACGAGGGTAAGGTGGTTCACACAGTCTGTCTTGACCTCTCCATGGCGTTCGACACCATCCTCCATTCTGGAATTATAGCTAAACTCACTAAACAAGGTATAAATCCCTACATCACAAGATGGGTTGCCAACTGGTTACTGACAGAACCCACACTGTAAAAGTGGCAGACTCCAAATCTGACTTCAAAATAGTGACAAGTGGCGTACCAGAGAGTTCAGTCCTGAAGACCTCTCCTGTTTGGTACCTACTTCTCTGAAGTACAGGGTAACACAGAAAGCCTTTGGCTAACGAAGTTCGCAGATGACTGCACACTAGGAGCCATAGTCGAGTCCCCAAATGATGTGGACATTTACAGAAGGGGGCCTCACTGAGACAGATGCCTGGTGTCAGAGCCATGGCCTCAACCTCAGTGCCAAAAAGTGCATTGTCATCCCCTTTGGTAAAATCTCAATACCCATAAAGTACCACATAAGTGGCAGTCTATTTAATGCCGAATGTGTAATAAGAGACCTTGGGACCCAGGTGGACACTAGTCTCTCCTTATATAATCATATCGCCATAGTAGTCGGGAAATCCTTCTACGTGGCACACCTCATCACAAAAGGGTTCTCATATAGGAAAAAATAGGTCATTGTTCCCCTCTACTTGACACTCATTAGACCCATTATAGAGTAGAGCGCCCTTTTTGGAATGTATCTCACAAGACATCTGCAGCAGCTGGAAAGGCCACAGAAGTACCTCACAAAGAGGATTACTGTCCTCAAACAGATGCTCTACACTGACAGTCTCAAAAAACTCCAGCTTTACTCCGTAGCATCTCGCCTACTCCGAGGTGATCTCTGCCTAACATGTAAAGCTATGTCAAAACCAGAGCTGTTGGACATGCTGCACCTAAAGAAATCCCAATCTCTCCGAGCTACATGCTCTAGGGACCTAAACCTTTATTACCACAATAAACAGGACATGCTGGAGGGATAGATTCCAGTCCCAGAGACTTTCTTTACTCTGGAACAAGCTACCCACCTATGTCAAGCAAAGTTCCTCTTTAGCACTCTTCAAGAAAAATCTTGATGAGTGGATGGGAAATAGGAAATACACCCCGGAGATCACTTCTGTGGCTCTGCTCGACAGGGACACAGGAAAATAACTTTCTTGGGTGGTATAAGCCAGGGAACCTTGTTGGCTAGGCTTACTTAGACCCTTGGGCCGATTAGCCTAGTACCTACCTATGAACCTATGTATGGTAGTGGATGTTCTTAGTGTTTCACTGTTGCAGTCATCACATTTGGGTTATCTGCTTGCAGGTTGCCCTCAGTCGGTCTGATTATCAAAGTCTTGGGTCCTGCGTCGGTTGATTTCTCATCTTCCATGACATCAGGGGTATAAAGCATGCAGCCGATGCCATTACATTAGTCTTTCTTGATGTGCAGTGCCTGAAGCAGAAGCAGTTCGCAAGTGCCGGTCGTCCGACTGCTAAAATTTTCGTTTTCGAGTTTCAGATCTGAAGTCTTCAACTAAGGTAAGTACCTCATTGGGGAATCTTTTTCTTGCTCTAAACCGATGTCAGTAAAAGTTAACAGTTGTATTTCTTGTGGAAAGCAAATACCTCATAAAGATTTTCATTCGTATTGCATTCCTTGCCTAGGCCCAGTCCACGACATACCTCGCTGTCGGTTTTCTGCCTTATGCAAACCTCTTACTATTCATCGTCGGTTCATTTTCGCATCTAAATATTTTAGTACTTTGTTCAGTTATCCAGAAATGGCTTCAGTAAGCCACCTGACTACCGACGTTCCAAAAAAATGCAAAGATAAAGACAGAGACAGACTGCATAGGCCCAAAGCTGCCGACGACGCTTCTCCTAAGCTAGTCGCCGGTTCGCCGATACTCAGAGAGGCGCTTTTGCAACCCCTGATCCCGCTACTTCAGATTCGCAGGCCTCTACTGAGACCCATTCGGAGTCCGGTATGCCGTGAGATGCTTCTTTGACTGTGGAACCTGCGGATGTCTCTACCTTGGATGGGTCCGGAGCTGCTGTGCAGGCACTGGCTTCTGAGGGTGTATTCTGATCTACTGACTTGTATATTAAACTGGCGCCATCTTCTTCTTCAAGGCCTAAAACTCGATCCATGCCCAGAAAACCAACGCCCAGACCGCATGGTTAGGCCCCTGTGCTTAAAAAAACAAATGATAAGAATGGCTGAAGACTTTATTACTCTAATCAGGGGAAGCCACCCGTCTCCCTCTAAGAGACCTAGAACTGATTTTCCTTCTGATCAGGATTTTGAAATATCTGTTTTTTTTGATGACCAGGATCTGCCCTTATCTACCTATGAGGATTCTTATGCAGAGGACTCCATTCCCTCTGCTTCCCCTCCAGAGGATTTCTCTTTTGGTGAAACCTTGCATAGTCTTAGGGAGCATTTCCGCTGGGAAAGCCAGGATTTCTCTGACTCCAAAAAGAGGCTTAGGGAATTCTTTCTCCTGCCTCAACACAGGCCTTTAGCTATCCATCCTGTACTGGACATTATAGATGATGCCTTCTCATAATCTAGCCTGGCCCCTGACACTTTACCTCCTGCTTCCAGAAAACATGATAGGTATTGCAGGATACCTGACTCTCACAAGTTCCTTTTTAGAAATCCTACTGTGGACCCTGAGACCATTTCACAGGAACTCAAGGGGATTAAGGCCACTACTGCCAAAAATCCTACACCCTCTGATAGAGATTCCAGGGCGCTGGATAGATGGGGTAAGAAGGTGTACACTTCTGCAACGTTAGCCATTAGGGCCTTAAACTGCCAGTTTCATATGTTGAAGTATCAGTAGCATATTATTGGATTGCTTAAACAGAATATGATGTTGATTCCTGACTGTGCTGAAAATAAATAATTGCAGGATTTAATGCATTCTGCTGAACAAGTGGGAAAGTATACTTTGCAATGTGGTTTTGATTCATTAGAGGCATCTTGCAGGGCTGCTGTCACTGGGTCTGTACTTAAAAGGCATGCTTGGCTTAAGGTGCAATCTTTGCCAGATCATGTTAAAGCTAAGTTACTGGATGCTCCCTTAAACCAAGACTGCCTGTTTGGCAATAAAGCAGAAGTAGTACTTAAAAAGATGGAGGAAGAAGCTAAAGCTATGCAAACTGTTAAAGATTTCCTGCAAGTACAGCCTCCCAGATTTAGTAGGCATTGGCCCTCTAAGAATTGGTCCTTTCCTGTGTCTTCCAGGCCTTCTCAGTCCAAACCCAGAACCAGCAGAACACCCAGGCTTCAGTCCCAGGGTGCTCACAGGACTAAGCAGTGTGAGGCTCCCACTTCCAAAGCAGGGAGTAGTAAGACTCCCCCTATGGTAAACTGTCTCAATGACTTAACTTTAAACCTTCCAAGCCCTGCTCAACTGACTGTTCCTTTAGGGTGAAAGATTGCCCTACATGCAAAAAAACTGGCAACTCATTACCCAGGACAAATGGGTTCTAAATATAATGATTAGAATACCACAAAGTCAAGTAACCAAACCACGAAGGCGGACAAACTCCAGGCGTTTATTGAAACAGGCACCCCTTGTAATCCAGATACAGACTAAGCACAATTAGAATGCTTTCGCCAAACAGTTAGGCATCATCAGAGTCATAACAATCAAGCTTACATCTCATACATTTTAAATACCATCATTATTCTTACAATTGGTTGAACCAAACCCCTCCCCCTAAAACCCCACATTAAATATATAACATATAAAAAGAACACCTATCAACTAAAGTTTGTTCTAATATGTCCCAATACAACTAATTTGTTCAAAAATACAAACTTTATTCAATTAAAAACCTTTTTTAAAAATTTTGTATAAAAACATTTCGAAATGAGTGTATATGTGTTACGATTATATCTTTTGAGATCTGAGTTTTAAAATTGGTTTAATAGAAATGTGGTCATTTAAACCTGGGGGTCTACAGGCATCTAGTCTAATTTGCCATTCTGTTTCCATGGCCCCAACACGGTTGACCACATCCCCACCTTCACCACCATCAATTACCCGGCCTATTACAAAAAATAAAAACTTTTTAAAATCACTACATTGTGTGCTATGTACATAAAGTGCATTGTGCAAATCCTTATTTTTAATTGATCTTAAATGCTCAGAAATCCGGTCTCGAAGCCTCCTAATAGTTTTGCCTACATAGTAAGCATTACATGTTACACACGAGGCAAGGTATACTAGGTTTTTTGTACAGCAATTACACTGTCCTGGACATTTTATGGTGTATTTGTACCCTTCAACACATACATATGTACCCTCGTTCACAAACCTACACATTCTACAAAATCCACACTTTTTCATGTTTGACCTATAATTTGTTGTTTTGTTCTTTTCCAAAATATCCTTCAGGTTCTCCCCTCTACCATACACAATATTAGGATTTTCACCCAATGTCTTCTTCACCTCTTCACTCAGAGAGAAACTCCAAACTTCTTTGATCATTTGAATAAGGACAGGTGTCATCCCATTGTATTTAACCACTAACCGTGGACATTCTAACTCTTCTTCCTTCCCCCTATTCTTTACTTCTCTTGATGTCAAACCACCCAATAAAATCGGGGCGTATCTACCTCGCCTTTCTCTACTTATATCTCTTTTTACACTCAATAAGAGCTTTAAAGGATATCCACGGTCGAGGAACATCCCAATCAATTTAAACATTTCAACCTTAAAATCCTCATCTTGACTGACCAACCTAGATGTTCTAACCATTTGAGCCTTAATTAGGCCCTTACGTTGGTGAAATGGATGGAAACTTTTAAAATGCAAAAGGGAGTTCGAATAATTTTCTTTCCTAAATATGTTACTTGAAAATCCCCCTGCTTCTTTACGAATCAACACATCCAAATAGGAAATACTCTCACTGTCCCATTTAAATGTAAACTTCAAAAAGTTCGTTGTACCTTCTAAATAGTTCACAAATTCAGACGCTGAATTCTGATCACCCTTCCATAATATTAGAACATCATCCAAAAACCTGTTATACATGAGAATTTTGTCCTTAAATTTGTTAGGTTTGAGAATGTATTCCCTTTCCCAGGTTAAAAGTACTGCATTGGCAAACAATGGGGCACACTTCGCCCCCATTGCCACACCTGAAACCTGCTGGAAAAAATCTCCTTCAAAAGCCAAAAAGTTATTCTTTAACACTAATTCCATCAGCTCCAAAATGAAATTTGTTTTTTGTCCAGAAAACAACCCACTGCTCACCATAGCCTCAGAGAATAACTCTAATCCTTCTTCTTGTGGAATAACCGAAAATAGGTTAACCACGTCTATAGTCAGAAACCCAAAATCACCCCTGATTCCTTCTACATCTTTGAACCTTTTCAAACAATGCCAGGAATCTTTTATTATGTGTTCCACGTCTTCAAACATAGATTTGAGTGAAATATCTACAAAGGCCGCAATGGGTTCAGTTTTCGATCCTCTTGCACTGACTATAGGCCTGTATTCCAACTTGTCAGCCCCTTTGTGTGTCTTCGGAATACCAAACAGTGTGGGTATTTTCGGAAATTTAACTACCAAAAAGTCGTATTCATTCTCATTAATTGAACCTTGGGAAAGGGCATCTTGTAAAAATACATCAATTTTCATATAAGCCCTATTAATTTCGCTTCTTGACACCGCTCTGTAAGTTTCATCCCTGTTTAATAAAGCTGTCATGTCAGAAATATAATCTGTGTTCGTCATAATCACTGTACCCCCTCCCTTGTCCGGCTTCATGAACCTATACAGACCAGATTTCTTTAAAGTGTCTAATAGCTCCCTTTCCTTCTTTGTTAGATTATCATCCACCCCTTTAAAATTTTTTAACATCTCCCTAACATGAGCCTCTACTATTCTTTCAAAACCTAATACTTCCTTATGAATTGGAGGCACAAATGCACTTTTCCTTTTAAAATTACAATTGATATTGGGGTTACACATTTTTGTTATCTCACTGTTCTTCCCCCCAGCAAAAAACATTTTTAAATGCATCTGCCTTGTGAACATCTTTAATTCCACAAGCGTTTTTACTGTGTCGGGTTTGAACGTAGGCACAAATTTAACCCCTTTTGAAAATAACTCAAAATGCTCTTTATTAATGTTAAGGTCGGTGTAATTGTATATACTATAGTTGTCTTTCCGATAAACTTTAAAATTGCTTCCTTCCATGATAACAAATTCATAATCATCTAAAATTCCAGACACACTCTCATTGTTTTGAGCAGTTGTTTCCTGTATTTCAATCATATTTTTGTCCTTACATACTCCATGTGTCTCTTCCCTGCTTAACAAGGGTGTTGCCCCTGTAATATTGTAAAAGCAGCTCTTTGCATCAAACAATTCATAAATACCATCAATATTTATTTGTTCATTGTTTACTATCTCACTTAAACTTCCTACCCCAAAACTGTCGTTACACACATTTCCTTCTCCATTGGTATTGTCCCCCACCAAGGTGTTCTCATTAATTAATATCTCCCCCTCCTGTTGGTTCTCCCAAAAAAGGTTTCTTGTGTTTCCCCCCTGTTCATTCCCCTGTTTCGCAGTCTCTCGGACCTTCGAGGTTGGTCCTCCGTGTCTAAAAAATCATTCACAAAATGTACCCCACCATTGAATTCTTCTGCCACATTAAAATCGTAATTTTCTTCTTCACATACACTTTCACCCTCTTTATCATTAGATACATCAAATCCCCTGTATTTTATCCCAGGCGGATATGCACATTTGTGTTTGTAGTCTAGGGTATCTCTTTTAAGTTTCCTTTCTTTTGTTTCAGAACTTCTCAAGACAAACATGTCTACACTTTTAATTACTCTATCAAAATTAATTTTGTATTGCTCAAACAAAAGATCAGTGGTGATACTCACATGTAAATTTCTTATTTCATCCTTCATTTCATTCAACTTTTTATCATTATTCCTAATAATAATGTCCAACATATCAACACCTGTTTTGTTGAACAACTCAACCAGTTCGGAAAATGCTGCCGACCCCTCGTCAATCCCCATGGGCCTTTTCCAAATCCTGAGACCCTTCGGGACTTGATTTAAGTCTCTGGATTTACTTAGAAACTTCGTGTCCAGCTGGATTGCTCGATATTTCTTACAAAGTTTCTCATAGTTGTAGATTTGTTCCCTTACACTTGGTTTAGCAGTCAATCTTTGGTTCCTGCTGTTGGTGTCCCGCGTAGCTGGCTCGTCGAACCAGGAAGTGATGTCAAAATCTTCGTTAGTCCCAAACCCCTTCGGGTGAACAACTGCACCTTCCTGCGATGTGTTCCTAGCATGGGAACCAGTCTGTGAACCAGCCACCACCGCATACGATCCTGTCCTAGGCTGCTGCCCACACGGGATAGTCCCCAGTGGGGAATGCAAGGTAAAACATCGAACCTCTGTGTCAGTAGGGCTCACCGGTTCCGTTACACCTTCTCGTCCGGTCCCATCACTGACTTCGTTTGCCCCATTGACCGCTTCTCCATCATAAACTTTAATTAACTTGTCCACAACAACTGCCAGCTCCTTTAAGATCGCCTGCATCTTGTCCTACCAAACGCTGATCACGGCAACTTTCCCGGTTCGCCGATACTCAGAGAGGCGCTTTTGCAACCCCTGATCCCGCTACTTCAGATTCGCAGGCCTCTACTGAGACCCATTCGGAGTCCGGTATGCCGTGAGATGCTTCTTTGACTGTGGAACCTGCGGATGTCTCTACCTTGGATGGGTCCGGAGCTGCTGTGCAGGCACTGGCTTCTGAGGGTGTATTCTGATCTACTGACTTGTATATTAAACTGGCGCCATCTTCTTCTTCAAGGCCTAAAACTCGATCCATGCCCAGAAAACCAACGCCCAGACCGCATGGTTAGGCCCCTGTGCTTAAAAAAACAAATGATAAGAATGGCTGAAGACTTTATTACTCTAATCAGGGGAAGCCACCCGTCTCCCTCTAAGAGACCTAGAACTGATTTTCCTTCTGATCAGGATTTTGAAATATCTGTTTTTTTTGATGACCAGGATCTGCCCTTATCTACCTATGAGGATTCTTATGCAGAGGACTCCATTCCCTCTGCTTCCCCTCCAGAGGATTTCTCTTTTGGTGAAACCTTGCATAGTCTTAGGGAGCATTTCCGCTGGGAAAGCCAGGATTTCTCTGACTCCAAAAAGAGGCTTAGGGAATTCTTTCTCCTGCCTCAACACAGGCCTTTAGCTATCCATCCTGTACTGGACATTATAGATGATGCCTTCTCATAATCTAGCCTGGCCCCTGACACTTTACCTCCTGCTTCCAGAAAACATGATAGGTATTGCAGGATACCTGACTCTCACAAGTTCCTTTTTAGAAATCCTACTGTGGACCCTGAGACCATTTCACAGGAACTCAAGGGGATTAAGGCCACTACTGCCAAAAATCCTACACCCTCTGATAGAGATTCCAGGGCGCTGGATAGATGGGGTAAGAAGGTGTACACTTCTGCAACGTTAGCCATTAGGGCCTTAAACTGCCAGTTTCATATGTTGAAGTATCAGTAGCATATTATTGGATTGCTTAAACAGAATATGATGTTGATTCCTGACTGTGCTGAAAATAAATAATTGCAGGATTTAATGCATTCTGCTGAACAAGTGGGAAAGTATACTTTGCAATGTGGTTTTGATTCATTAGAGGCATCTTGCAGGGCTGCTGTCACTGGGTCTGTACTTAAAAGGCATGCTTGGCTTAAGGTGCAATCTTTGCCAGATCATGTTAAAGCTAAGTTACTGGATGCTCCCTTAAACCAAGACTGCCTGTTTGGCAATAAAGCAGAAGTAGTACTTAAAAAGATGGAGGAAGAAGCTAAAGCTATGCAAACTGTTAAAGATTTCCTGCAAGTACAGCCTCCCAGATTTAGTAGGCATTGGCCCTCTAAGAATTGGTCCTTTCCTGTGTCTTCCAGGCCTTCTCAGTCCAAACCCAGAACCAGCAGAACACCCAGGCTTCAGTCCCAGGGTGCTCACAGGACTAAGCAGTGTGAGGCTCCCACTTCCAAAGCAGGGAGTAGTAAGACTCCCCCTATGGTAAACTGTCTCAATGACTTAACTTTAAACCTTCCAAGCCCTGCTCAACTGACTGTTCCTTTAGGGTGAAAGATTGCCCTACATGCAAAAAAACTGGCAACTCATTACCCAGGACAAATGGGTTCTAAATATAGTTTCCCATGGATACAGATTCCCCTTCCACTCCTTACCAACCCCAAACGGTTGGCCAGGCCTACCCCCAAATCAGTGGACAGAGGCTCAAAAGCAGGTTCTGTGTCTTTTAAGCATCATGGATATTAAACCTGTCCCAGAAGAAGAATGTGGGGGCAAGGTTTTTACTCAAGACTTTTCCTGGTACCCAGGAAAGACAATTCCTGGTGTCCTATCCTGGACTTGTTTATCCTAAACACATTTTTGGTAGTCCCACAATTCAAGATGCTAACTCTTCATCAGTTGCTTCCCATGCTAGGCAAAAATGCCTGGTAGGTAACACTGAATTTAAAGGAAGCCTACCTGCACATTCCAATAAGGGAATCTTGCAGAAGATACCTACGCTTTGGAGCAGGCTGCATGCATTATCAGTTATCTGCACTGCCCTTTGGCTTTTCTACTGCACCCAGGGTATTCACAAAGTGCCTAGCTCCAGTCATTGCATTTTGCAGGCAAAGAAATATTCAAATATACCCATACCTGGATGATTGTCTAATTCAGGCAGAAAGCCAGGACATACTATTAAATCATCTGGCATTTGTAAAGAAATTGCTAACTTCTCTGGGGTACACCATAAACGAAAAGAAATCAAATCTTGTACCTTGCCAACAAATTGTATTCCTGGGAGCAAGCTTGAATACAACTTCCCAAGTTCATTTGACAGCCAACTTCAGTCTACTGGCCACAAAGACCCAGCTATCCGCAAGGAAAATAAGCCCTTGGGTTCATGGCTTCTTGCATTCTACTAATTACATATGCAAGAGTGCATATGAGGAAACTACAATGGTATCTAAAAAGCCTATGGTGTCAACATTCTCAGGATCTAGAATCAATGATTCCTATCATACCTTGTCTAAAGATAGAGTTCCTATGGTGGGCAGAGGGCTGCCACCAAAACAAGGGACTGCCATTCTGTCTACCCCCTGCTGCCCAAACCCCAACAGACTCATCAGACTATGCATGGGGGGCTCACTTGGCAGGGCAGTGCATTCAGGGCAAATGAACCCAAGTCAAATGCACCTACATATCAATTAAAAAGAAATGTTAGCTGTACAGAATGCTCTGACAGCCTTCAAGGACCACATTCTTCCAGGACAATTATTGGTAAGCACGGACAACACCACTGTTATGTGGTAAATAAACAAGCAGGGGAGAACCTACTCATACTCTCACACAGCCTTGAGCTACCAAGTGCACCTACAGGCTCAATTCCTGCCAGGAAAGCTAAATACACTGGCAGACGACCTAAGCAGAAATTTCATGGACCCACACGAGCGGAAACTGCAACCAAAGCTATTCAACACGTTGAGAAACAAATGGGGGGAGCCCACAGATAGACCTGTTTGCCTCCCCTCAGAACTACCAATTGGACATATTATGCACAAGGACTCCTCACAAACAGGCTTGGAAAGTGGATGCCCTGTCCTTCACCTGGAAAAACGTATCAGTTTATGCCTTTCCCCTCTGCCTCTCCTCTCCAAAGTGCTACTAAAGATCAAAGAGGACAAACCAAGGACAATACTGATGGCACCGGACTGACCTCGCCAACACTGGTACCCCCTTTTGCGCAGTGTGTCACTGCTGGCACCATGGCACCTGCCTCAGACCCCTGCCCTTCTGTCCCAGCAGGGGAGGGCCAGATTCTGCACCCACAGCTTCAAACCCTGAACCTTGCAGCCTGGCTAATTACCTGACCTCTCTGTTGCCATCCCTCAGTAAACAAGTGATGGGTGTCATTCTGGAGGCAAGGAGGCCTAGTACTAAAAAATCCTATGCTGAAAAATGGAAAAGATTCTGTTCTTGGAGCCAAACTCAGGGGATGAGCACAGCAGTACCCAATTTACCACATATTCTTCAATACTTAACTGAGATGCTTCACAAGGGCATTTCCTTTCCTTCCATCATAATTCATGTCTCAGCCATTTCAGCACATTACAGCACAGAACTACCCCTCTTATCTCATCCACTGCTGAAGCAATTCCACAGAGGGGCCAAAAACTTAAGACCACCCAGGAGTGCCCCTACTCCAGCCTGGGACTTTAACTTTGTATTGGAAAAGCTCACTCTTCCTCCCTTTGAGCCAGCTGCAAATGCAGAGTTGAAATTCCTTTCTTGGAAAACAGCTTCCTTCAAGCCATCACTTCAGCAAGAAGGGTGTCTTTACAGGCCCTCCTGGCAGTAGAGTCTTTCATCATCTTTCATGCGGACAGGGTGTCCCACAGGGCCAGTCCCTCATTTATGCCCAAGGTGGTATTTAGTGTGGCCCTTAATCAGTCCATTCATTTGCCAACCTTCTTTTCTAATCCACAGAATAAAGGGGAACAAATTCTGCACTCATTGGACGTGCACAGACAACTTAGATTTTCCTTGGACAGGACTAAGCCTCTGAGGAAACCTGAATAGCTGATGGTGGCATTTGCTGCAGGGGCATAGAGGAAGGCCGTTTCAAAGCCAACCATTTCTAAGTGGATAGGCCATTACATTAATTTCTGCTGTAAGCACCATGGAAAACCTACCCCACAGGGGATAAGACCACATTCAACCAGGGCTGCATCTACCTCTACAGCCTTTCTCAGAGGTGTCCCTACCAGGGACATCCTAGAAGCTGTTACCTGGAGTTCTGTACATACCTTCATCAAGCATTACCACTTACAATTTTTTCTAAATGCAGAGCTGGCTTTACCACTGCAGTCTTGCAGGGCCTTTTAGCTGGTCCAAATGCTATCTAAATTGCCTCCTCCCATCCTTAGCTTTGGGAATCTACCCAAATGTAATGACTGCAACAGTGAAACATGAAGAACATAGTACAATTGTGTACACTTACCATAAATGTAGATGTTCGAGTGTATTCACTGTTGGAGTCCTGGTTACCGTCCCTCCAGCCCCCTGACTTCTATTGTCTATACCTCTGTTCTTGTTTACTATGCTTAAAGCTTTTTGGTGTATTTGATTTTTTGTTGGAGGTGTAACCTTGTATATAATTGCTTCCCATTATGGGGCCACCTGACATCTGGGGCAAGAAAAACTGATGGAATGGCATTGGCTGCATGCTTTATACCCCGACTCCCTGACGTCATGGAAGATGAGACAGCAACCGATGCAGGATCCAAGACTTTGATAATCAGGCCGACTGAGGGCTACCTGAAAGCAGATAACCCAAATGTGATGACTGCAACAGTGAATAAACTTGAACATCTACTTTTATGGTAAGTGTACACAATTGTACTTTCTTCTTAAGAACTTGCATCAGAAATCTTAGTCTCTATGAATCTCTCAAGATCACCCCCTCAATTTATGAGTTCTTTAAATTAATGCATTGTTACTATGTAAATATTCCACTGTCTTCACATTGTATTTGATTGTATGTTGTACGATAAACAATGCAGTCTTCTTTTGCTGGAAATGTATGATGATGTATGCATTTGATTTCATGCATCTTACTATTTATAGCCATAATTAAGAAATTCCTGCTTGTCAGTATTTGTGATATATTTTGCTTAGTCTCTTCTTACTTAGCTTTAACTGCCATAACTGAATCCTTTTCAGTCAATACTCCTTATCATGTCCCCGTAAGTATGGGTATCACTGAACCAATTCATATGTTGGGTACATAGTTTTAAGCTATAATTTCTGTTGTGTCTTTGTTTATTTTATATTCTGAAGTAATTTGAAAATGTCTCAGAGAGGTTCCCAGTAGGAGTGGGTGAGAATCAGGGCTAAGCTCTGAGCCCACTGTTGTTCATACTGGTGATAGACTACATTAGCAAACAAGTTGGAGGGGACAGATCAAAAAAGTTGCTATATGCAGATGATGTGGCATTGCAGGCAGATTCTGAGCAAGAACTTCAGCAAAGTATATGGGAATGGAACATAAAACTTAAAAGCATATGGGATGAAACTAAGTACAGATAAGACAATTGTAGTTTTGGTTAATAGTGTAAATCAGATGAGGCTGAGAATTGCAATAAAATGGAAAATAGTTGAACAGATTAATCGATTCAGGAGTCTGGGAGGGGTAGTTTAGTAGAAGGGAAGTCTGAATGATGATGTCAAAGCTGGACTCCATGGGGCTGCAGCCCAACTGGCGCAGAGTTTCAGGGGTGGTGTATAACAGAAGAATACGTACAATGCTGAAAAGTAAGGTGTACAAAACAGTGGTGCAACTAGTACTACTATATAGTACAAAAACCTGGGCAGTAAGAGCAAAGTAGTTGAGAAAGCTAGAGGTGATACAGATGACGTGCCTGAGAACAGTTGCCACTATGGGACAGATGAAGAAATTACGTCAGAGCAGAAGCCAAAATATCCCAGTTACAGAAAAGGCCAAAGAAAACAGACTACAGTTGGTTCAAGCACATGTGCAGAAAAGCAGAAGTCAATCTGGTGAAGATGGTTTGGTTCAGACAGGAAGAATGCAAGAGGAAACAAGGACTTCCAGTAAAGACATGAACTGATTGTGTGAAAGAAGGCTTGCAACCAGCAGGCATGACTGTTGAAGAAGGTAGGAGAGTATAATTGAATTAAAGGAAATGTTAACAGTTGACAAGATACTCTGACGCCATGTAGAAAATAGTAAAAAAGGGATTGAAGATTATGAATTTGAAGAGGTCTAAAATGTTCCACATCATGTCCTTTTCTAGATTTTTGAAGTACAAAATAATAGTAATTGCAAATAAAACTAAGTTTTTTATTATCATACCCATTATATCCTAGAATTTGTCAGTTCCTTTTTTTCTGCTAATGGCTGTAAATATAAAGCCGTTTAAACACAGCTTGACAGAGAAGAACATGTCCAACTTAATTATAGCTTCACACCCTTCATATGTGTTCCTTATCAAGCCTACTATTTTATTATGGAATGCAAATGCTGCCATTACCCTACTCATAAAACTCCAATTTTCAGTGCATCAAGCCCCACCAGCGTTAGTGGTCCCTTCTTAAGATCAGTTTCTCTCTGTATTGTTATTGCTTTATTAAAGTTGTTAAATGTTTGCCTCCCTTCCATGAAATGATACTAATCCTTATCTATCAGCTTTGACAACATATTTGTCATTCTTTTACCTGTTACAACACTTCGTAATTTGCAGTTTAAAGTTAAAATGTGTGTATATGAAACCAGATCTGAAGAGTCTTTAACCTGTTTGGGTAGTACAGTCATAACAGCTTTCTTCCAAGATACTGTTACCTCCCAACAAACAGATTGTATGATACCGTGCAAAACCTTTCAAATCTTTTATCACTTTCTTCCCTGTTTATCTTCATATTACCATAAGGTACAATCAGCTCTTGAAGATTTCCCTTCTGATTGATTGTACATTGCCATTTTTATCTCATCTGTTCCTGTTTTAGCTACTGCTTAGTGAACCTCATCTTCCTGTACCCTTGGAAATAAGTATGTCTTCTGTAAATATATCCATGTATGGCTTTTCTACATTTCCCCACTCTTCTGCTTTATGTAAATTTTCCCAAAAATTCCAAAATATCTTCAATAATATTTGTAGAATCTGCAGTTAATTTTCTTTAATGAGTTCCCCAGGTTTGGCTACAATTGGAATGTCTATTGCCTGATTTTTTTCAACATTTTTGCACTCTGCAGTTGTCAAATATGGTTCCTTAACAACAACCTTTATAAGCTCATAGATTCTATTTAAATCCTCCCTTGTTTTCCCATTAAGACGCTATAATTCCTCTTCTCACATGAGAGTTGTTTTTACTTCAGTACTTTAACATCTGTCATCCCCTCTAAATAATTTATATTACTCCTTTCCCACATCTCTTTTTCTCTTATTTTTACCATGTTACTCCATTTTCATTTGTTCTTACTTGCTAATTATCCCTTCTTAAGCAATATCTATCTTCCTTTAACTCTTGAGTCCTATCCACTTCCTTTTGATTAAGTTATTCTCTTTTTAACAGATGAGTAAGAATACTCCAGGGTCTCACTCTGTTACCTTGCATCTTTATCTTAGTTCTTATAGGTGCATGATCTGATATAGCTATTGGCTGGGTCTCAAAGCTTTTGATTAAATACATGTGTGCTCTTGTGAAGTATAATTTATATCCATTCTAGCCCAGTTATTGTATCTTGGGGAATATACAATTCTGTGTTCTTACTACTGAATAAACATATCCTGTATGAAATATTCTCATTTACTTCATCAGAGGTCTACCTTATTTTCTTATGTTATCCCAGATAGGTCCTATTGCAAATAAGGAACCCCAAGAAAAACGGAGGTGTGCGGTGTTCAAAAAAGAACTCAGAACCGCAGAAAAACCAAACAGAACACCACAGAGATTGTAAATCACAATCTCTAACACAGCTTTTTAGTGGAGTAAGCAGCTCTTTAATGTAATGGAAATGAAACCCTTAACAGTTTTACCGCATTTTTCTTCGTCCTGTACTAGGACTTCATTAAAGCGTTTAATTTCCATTAACGGGCTGCTTACTCCGCTAAAAAGCTGTGTTAGAGAGCGTGATTTACAACCTCTGCGGTGTTCTGTTTGGTTTTTCTATTACAAATAAGGTTCCAGTCTCCACCCATAAATAATATCCCCCTCATAAAAGCTTATTTCTCCTCAAATTTTCCTGAGCTCCATATTAGTAGTTTTAGGCAGAATATAAATACATGCTAGCATAATCCTCCCTCCTTGCCAGTAACCATTTACTACAATAAATCTACCATTATCATATTTTTCCCTTTTCTGTCACTGAACAGAATCTCTCTTGCAGTCATTATTATTGCTCTCCTTTTCCTTTGCCCCAGTTATTGTACTGAATGTCCACACTTTTTTTTTGTAAAAACTCAGTTGTGCATTTCTATCCAAAGGCATATTATTTACTTTTTGACTACCTGGAAGGCCATTTATATTGTATGTTAATATTGCCAAAGCAGCTAATTTGATAAGCTGTTACTCCTACATTTAATGCATGAAATTTCTTTTGAGTGTAAGTTTCCATTTTGCAGCTTACTTGCATGCACTAATGTTTAACAGGTTGATCTCATAAGTAGTTGCTTGTCCTCCTCTCTTTTTGAACCTACATTACATTTTCAGACTTTTTGCTTCAGTAAAAATGCTCAAGAAACAACAAAAAATACATTTCCAAACCTGCCTTCCCCATTTAATTTATAGCAAACACACCAAACTGTGTATGCACTTTCCAAAAAAGTTTACACCTTCAAAAGGAGCAATTGCCCCTATTATCTATTCTGAAATTAAGGTTGACCATGCTATAGCTCATGTCCCCATTTTTGTAGATTGCTGTCTGTTCTTATCCTATCTATAATCCCTTCCTAGATATGAGAACAACTTGCATGCTTTCACTCAATATGAACTTTTGGCATTAAGAAAAAGGATGCTGGCTGTCCTTAAATAATTAAAGTAAATTGTAAATATTTAATTTCAGATGATTTACAGTGTTTTACCAGTCATCTGTGAGTGAAATGCAGTTAGATCAATGCCTGTGATTTGAATAAAAATAGATTTTGGCCACTTTACTCCAAAAATCGTAAAGAACAACCACTTAAACTGTTTGTAGTGAACATAGGTGACCTTTGCATTGTGGATAGTACTAAGAGGCAGTATGCATATGGCAAAGCTGCACCACTTTTTTGCACATTTTGCTGGTGTTGCTACACACAGAACAAATATGAAGCCCAACAGTATGAAGCTTTTACTGCTTACTTGTTTTTGTTAGTGAATATTTGGTGGCTTTTCAGGTCCTATCTGTTCATCTTTATTCTTCTTTCAGATGTAGAAAACAGCTTAAATGCTTTTAGAAAACATTATCTTTTAGCCATTGAAAAAGTATTCTGTTTTTATTGCCCCATATCACCTTGTCTCCAATGAAACATGACGTCCAGATACACAGTTGCCTTCAGCTAAAGGTTTCTCATGTTGCACTGTGAGCATTTATTTGCTAAAGGAAAACTTTTTTATAGGTTCATAGGTTCATACTAGGCTATCTGCCCTAGGACATTTATAAGCCTAGCCAGAGTGTGTTTGGCTTTCGCCACCCATTTTAAATTAATTTTGCTATGCCCTTTTTCGAGGTTAGTATACTGTGCCTCTGTCTAACAGTGACACAGAAGTGATACCCGGGATAAACCTACGATCTCCCATCCACTCATCAAGATTCCTCTTGAAGAGAGTCAATGAGGGACTCTGCCTAACCTGGACTGGGATTTTATTCCAGAGTGAAGGGAGCCTCTGGGTTATGAATCTGTCCCTCCAGCATGTCCTATTTATTTCAGTGCTGAGGTTAAGTCTCGAGCGTGTAGCTCGATGGGATTTGGATTTTTTGAGGTGCAGCATGTCCCTTAATTCCGGGTTGGACATGGCCTTATATGTCAGGCACAGGTCACCTCTGAGCAGGCGGTATGCCACTGAGTAGAGCTGGAGTTTCTTTAACCGGGCAGCATATGGCATCTGTTTGAGCCCTTTGATCCTCTTGGTGAGGTACTTTTGGGGTCTTTCCAGTTGCTGCAGGTGTTTGGTAAGGTACATCCCAAAAGGGGCATTGTACTTGATTATGGGCCTGATGAGGGATGAGTAAAGAGCACGATGACCTCCCCTAATCTAGATGTGAATCCCTTCATGATTAGGTGAGCTATATAAAATGTTTTTCTAACCACTTTGGCCACGTGGTTGTCAAATGAGAGATTGCTATCAACTTGGGTCCCCAGGTCCCTAATTACTTCTTCTGTACTTAATGGATTACCACCTATGTGGTAATTTGTGGGCACTTTGTTTTTGCCAAAGGGGATGACTATACACTTTTTGGCGTTTAGCTTGAGGCCATGGCTCTGGCACCAGTTGTCTGTTTCTATGAGGCCCTTTTGGAGGATGCTTGTGTCGGCTGGAGAGTCGATTATGGCGCCCAGTTTGCAGTCATCTGCGAACTTGGTCAGCCACAGTCCTTCCGTGTTGGCCTGTACCTCCGAGAAATATATACCAAACAAGAGAGGTCCCAGGACTGAGCCTTGTGGGATGCCACTTGTAACTGGTTTGGAGTCTGACATGGCTCCAGCAATTCTAACCATGTGGGTTCTGTCCTTGAGCCAGTTTGCAACCCATCTAGTGACATAGGGGTTTGGTGTTCTTTTATATACTTGCTTCCCCTTAAAACTTGTTAGATGAAGCAAGGGCCTTAATCCTGTCATTCCTCTATGTAAAAGTAAGAAAAAACATATTGGTTTTACTTATCATGCTCTGTATACTTTTGCAACTATTTCTTCACCTCAGCAACCTAAGATTACAGCTTAATGTCTTAAATGTGCTTTTATCCAGGCTTTGTTCTCTCTTTACATTGCAGTGCTTATACTTCTTAAAACTAAAGAAGAAGAAAGAATGATGGAAAAAGGAGCAGATGTTTACTTTAGTGTGCCTGTAACACACACAAATTACTGAAAATGCTCTGCTGTATAACATGCTGTATATGTCATGTTATATAAAAATACTGTTAGGGACAAAAATTATTTTAACTTGGTTACTTCTTTCCTTCCTCTTCCCGTCTCCTTAATATTCTTTCAAACATTAGTCACATTAAGTAGGACATAGGCTTTGGAGTCCCCTACAAGTCTAACAAAAATTAAAAAAAAGGCCAGCATTTCTAGGTTTTCTTTTTCTGCTGTATTTCACAAATGTAATTGATGCTTTGTAATCCCACATTTATACATTAATTTTTGAGTTTCTGATTTTCTTCCTGTTGATCTCCATCTCCCAACTCCAATCCCTGGTTGATTTCCAATGTACTGCTGGTTCTTCTAGTCAACTCCTGTGCTTTTTTTCAGTGTCTCCAGCATTTTGTTTTGGGACCTTGGAAAAGATTTCACTGGCATAGTCTCTCTATGAGCTTTATTATTAGAAGGAATAAGGAACTGAATCCCTTCTTTATTTATTTATTTTTTGTTGGACAAACTTTTGTATTTCCTCCTAAACATGTCTTGCATAAAAAAATGACTTGACTCTCCAGGAAAAAATATTCTTAAGATATTTAGATATAGCAGTTTGAATCTCACACCTTCCTCTTGACATTCCCTGTTTCCTGAAATAAATTTGCTTCTCTTCTGCCTAATGTATACAGTGAGTAATCATTCTCCACAAACACTCTGCTGCCTCTAGCTTTTAGTACTTTACCCTTCTGCCACAGTTTTGTCTGAATCAACTCTTTCTGCAGGTAAGATTGTATCTGTACTATCAGAGATCTCTGCTGATTTCTCATGGCCAGGTTTGTAGGATACACATGATGTGCCTTTCCATTTAACAACTCCTGCTGTGGAATACCAGTCCAATTGATTATTTCTGCTTTCATAAAATTAATAGTCCCCTCCTTCCAGTTACTCTGGTACAGCAGAAAATCTCAGGTTTTCCCTATGTGCTCTGTCCTCTTATTCTATTATTTTTTAAACATCTCTTCTTGAGCAGTCTCATACTCAGCCAGCCTGTTCATTTTGACCTCTAATTTATGCAGTTTTATCAGCTCATCTGAATATATATTTAAAGCTGCTTCCTTTTTTTTTTCAATCTTTTGTCATTTGAGTTCATGGGATCATAGGAGGTTACTAGGCTAATGACCCTAGGGCCTTTACAAGCCTAGCCAAGTTTTACCCTTATTTCCACAGTCAGCACCATCACCCCTGTCCAGGAGGGACATAGCTGGACCCCCTGGGTTGAATTTATGGTTACCCATCCAATCATCCAGATTGTGTTTGAAGAGGGCCAATGAGGTGCTGTGCTTCACATTAAGCGGGAGTCTGTTCCAAAGGTGTGGTGACCCCAGGAAGACGAATCTGTCCCTCCAGCAGGTTCTATTAATGTCACAGACCTTAAGGTCATTAGAGCGAGTAATCTGTGTACCATTTGACTTACGGATTTGCAGCATTTCCAATAAAGCTAAGGCAAAGATTGCCTCTGAGTTGTCAGTATGAAACAAAATAAAGTGACAGTGATTTCAGAAATCCTCATAGGACAGATGCTGAAGACCTTTAATTTTCCTTGTGAGTAATCTTAGTGGTCTCTCCAATTGCTGCAGGTGCTTGGAAAGGTACACCAAAAGGGGCATTGTACTCAGTTATTGTCCTGATGAGGGAAGAGTACAGGGGGATTGTAACTTCTTTTTTTTTTCCTGGCGGCAATGCCGTTACTTATGAGATGAGCAATATAGAATGCTCTTCTTACCACTGTGGAGACATGGTGATCAAAGGTAAGGTTGCTGTCAACCTGTGTGCCCTGGTCTCTCACCACTGAGTGTGTACTTGGTGCTGTTATTGATGTGATGGTTAGCAGGAACATTCCTATTACCGAAAGGGATGATGATACATTTTTTTTACATTGAGTTTAAAGGCCATGGCTTTAGCACCAGTCATTTGTTTAAGACTCTTTTTAGGAAGTTGACATCATTTGGAGATTCTGTGACTGCTCCCAGTTTGCAGTCATCAGCAAACTTTGTCAGCCACCAACCTTTAGTTTTAGCTTGCACTTCGGAGAAATAGATTACAGACATTAGAGATCCCAGGACTGATCCCTGTGGAACACCACTGGTTACAGGTATGCTGCTGGAGTTAGATGTCCCTATTTTGACTATATGGGTTCTATCAGAGAACCAGTTAGTGACCCATCTAATGAGGGTTGATACCTAGCTGGGTGAGTTTAATTATGCCTGAGCAGGGGATAGTGTCAAAAGCCTTGAGTAAGTCTAGGTAGGCTGTATGCACAGATTTCCCCTCAAGGGCTTAGGTGTTTGTCTCGAAGTCCACCAAGTTTAATAGGCATTATCTCCCTTTGACAAATCCAAATCGAGTAGGGTCAAGTGTTTGGAGATTACCAATATCTTTGTTGATAAGGTCCATGATGATTCTGTCCATGGCCTTGCAAGTAAGGCTAGTCGGGCTAATAGGTCTATAGTTCCCGGGGTCAATGGAAGCACCGCCTTTGTGCAAGGGGATAACGGTGGCCTTTTTCCGTTCAGCTGGGACGAAGCCATTGCTTAGACTATGATAAGAGTACCCAATGGTGTTGCTCATTCTTGTTTGAGCTAATGTAGGATGCAGCCTGGGATGTTATCAGGTCTTATGGATGCTGTATTTTTGACCTTAGAGAGGGCATTCATGACCTGCTCTTTAGAGATACAAGGCAGAAGATAGGTGGTAGAGTTATGTCTTGGGGTAAGTGTAGCGGGGACAAGGGGAGTGAAGTTTTCACAGAACCTGTGGGCTACCATGTTAGCATTGTCCACAGGCTCGGTATATGTGGTATCTTTAACTGTAAGTTTGTCAGAAATCTGAAAATCCTTTAGGTTATGAATGTAACTAAAGAACGCCTTATGGTTGTCCTTGGTTGAGGAAGCTAATTTGGATTCATAGTTAACATTGGAAGACTTCACAAGTAGTCTTATTTGCTTGTTTATGCTGAGGAGGGAGTGTTTCTTCCAGTTTAGGGCTCACTCCCTCTTACTCTTAGACAGCAATGTCTTCCACTTATTGTAAAGCCTGTTAATGGCAGTTGTCCACAAGACAGATTTGCTCTTCCTTGTTTTGGTCCTATCCGGTACGGCCGAGTCAATGCAGTTGTTCAGGTGTTTGTATAAAGCATTTGTGTAGAACTCTGCATAGTTGCCAGTTCCATCTGAGGGGGGAGTGCAGTGAAGCTATTTATACCATCCTGTAAGAGGTTATAATCTGCTTTGAAGACGTTTTTAGCTAATTAGTGCTGAGGGGGGGGGGGGGTCAGGTGTGAGAGTTACTTCGAATGAGACTGATTTGTGGTCAGATCTCACCAGGGAAGACCTCACAGTCTGGGTGCTGCAGTGGTCCCTCATATTGGTAAGCACCAGATCCAGGATGTTGTCACCCCTTGTAGGGGTGTCAACTAGCTGGTCCAGGGCATTGGAGTTAATGAAGATGAGGAACCTTTGGGCAAGCGAGTTTATGCACGAGTAATTTCCCTATTCAATGGATGGGTAGTTAAAGTCACCTAAAATCGTGGTGTTTGGATGTATCTAGACTCATGTAGATCCAACTAGGCAGAGTGGGTGTCCTGATTCACGGATGGGGTCCTTTAGTTGGCAATGACTTGCATAGGTGTCCTGCCAACAGTTAATTGTACCTGAATTATCTCCAGGGAATCCTGCTGTCTAACCAGTTTGGAGGTGTATTTATCTTGATGCACTTCTTCAGTGTTTTGTTTATTTTAATCAGCTCTGAACACATCTGATTTATTTTTTCCTCTAGATTACTGGAAGTATTGTCTTGCATCAAAGTTAGAGATTGAACTGCTTTTTGCTGAACACCTGCAGGATTCTTCCAAGCCAGTGTTTTCTACTCACCTTTTGTGGTTAGTTTTCTTTCATGTTTTCTGAATTTGTTCTTTGCTGGCATCCATGCAGTGCACCTAATAGCCAGTAACTGAAAATTTACCCAAAAAGACAATTTCACTGGTTCTTTTTTCTGAGTTTCTGTTTTCACACTGGGATGTAGTATAATAGAGTAGCCATGTAGAGAGACATACTCCTGAAAGATATGCTTGTAATTGAGCGAAAGTCTTGCTTCAACCACAGTCCTAAACAGCAGCAGAATCCCAATATAAAATAGTATTATTTAAAAAGGGAGTACATCTCTTTTTTTTCTAACAATGGCAAAGATAGGTTTTCTCCCTTAAAGAACCTCTTCTTAAAAAAAGCAACATATCTGACAGTACATCACAGTGTAGTGAAGTAAGTGCAGAAGCTACACTTTTATATACCAAACCCATGCTAAGGATAACTGCAGTTCAACAGATTGCAAAAAGTTAAATATTAAAATCAAAACTTAGAGAAAATACCACACTGTGAAATTTTTTACACTAAATGTTTCATTAACCTGAAGCATGGAGTATTTCTTTAAAAATGGAAGCAATCAGAACAGATGGGGAGCAAGCATCCCTACTTTAACTCTGCTAATAAAATTAGCACAGACAGTAAGAGCAACTCATGATCTAATATTGTCAGTTTTTCATCTAGTCCTCACATATGGGATCCGGATCCGACTCTGCCATTACTAAGCTTGTGGCAACCAAAAAAAGCTCTTGGATACCTCCCCTTACCCACAGTGCATCTCTCCCTGTCACCTCAGATCTTGTTTGCGCTTCTCGAAAGACATGGTCTGACCATCTAGCTCTTGGATTATCAGGTTATATTATTGTAATATTTTTTCCTCTATCTTCTTATTTCCTTATCATTTTTTGAGTACATAACCTTCTTCTATCTCCAGTTTGTCTCTGATACCTTTTTTTTTTTTTTTTTTTTTTTTTTTTTTTTTAACAGTAACCACTTTTTAATTAGGTTGCTTTCACTTTCTCCCCTTTTTTCCCTATAGTAACTGTTTTTTAATAGGTTACTCCCCTATACCTTTAGAGATATTCTTGACTACGGTTGTTAGTAGTTTCTTCTTTACCCCTTTCTCTACATATGTGTGTATATATATATATATATATATATATATATATGTGTGTGTGTGTGTGTGTGTGTGTATGTATATATTTATACGAAAAAAAACTTTCCTTTTTATCTATCTTTTAATGTGTTTTTAAAATGCGCATGTGTGTGTTAGAGCATTCTCCGACTTTATTTGTCTTCTTAGCGGAAAATCAAGTTAAGCCAGCAAGCTTTAAGAAATACACAAAGTCTGTTCACCAAATTATCTTCAGTGAATCGCACTCCCTGAGTGTTTAGTGTCTAGGGCCTCTCCTTCTACAGGAAGACTGTGCTGTCATTCATTCAACTACAGGTCTTTGTTTGAAAGGAAAAATAAGTTCATTGTGAGGGGCATGCTACCATCTGCTTTCGAAGAGGCCATTTCTGGCAGTCAGTCCAAACCGGTGACATCTTCAAAATAAAAACAGGCGTATTTGAGCCCTGCTTTTTCCCTTTCCTCCAAAAGTGGTGACAGAGGAAAGAAGAGACCTTCCTCAGCTCTGATAGACCCTTCTGAGCCAAATACTAAGACTTCAAAATCTTCCAAATCTACTGAATCTGTGACTCAGTTGGAGCCTTTGGCACCAAGCATTTCTGTGTTGGATCCGGCTTCTTTGGCTCAGAGTTTATCGGGTAAGGATAGATAGGATTTGTTGATGTTGCATGTAGCAACAAGTCCTTTTAAGCCAGTTATGACACTTCTCAGGACACTGAACTCCTCAACCTTCGATCCTGTTCCTTTGAGAGTACTGTCCTCATTCTTAAGTAGACCTAAATCTCCCTCAGCATCCTCTTCCCATTCAACCAGGAGCCTTACTGAAGAAGACGTGGAACGGATGGTACAGAAGATCTTGTGGATGCAGGGCATCACTAAGTCCCCCTTGGCCTTGACCCATATGGTTATAGGTCTGTCCAAGCTGTCTACTTCCCCACTTCCTCCTCCTCTGACTTCAGGGCAAGCTTTGGAGTTATCGGATCCTTTACACCCAGTGCCTTTCAGTTCTGATCCAAAGATGTGTCTTTCCTCGGATCAGACTTTTGGTCAAAGCTCTTTGGCCTTTTTGGAGCTGGAGAGTTCCTGGAGCTGCAGTGAACCTTGCAGACCAAGAGTGTGCTAGACTCCCAGTCCTTCAGAGCAGTCGATGCTCCTCGGGTATTCTGCTCAGGTGAACTTGGCTCTGGCTTCTACTCCAGGTGATATGTTTTTTGGGCTGGAGGGGACGCTGTCCTGCAAGCGTGGCTTGTCAGAGCTGGAGTCATCCTCCACTCAGGAGCCGTCAGCCTTTGGTGCTCTGGAGAGGGCTATAAATGCCATTGCATGTAGAAGGTCACCTGACATCTCAGATCCTCAATCCCCCATCTGTGTTCCCTGCACACTTCTTTTGACCAGGATGTTCCACATGGACAGCAGGACCTCAGGTGCCAGGATACCCATCGGGGGGTACCCCTGCCTCATATGATACCTCCCCAGAGTACCCCACTGAGGAGGTCCCTTGGAATAGACTTTGCATGAGGAGGCATTTGGACTCCATGGAGGAGTCCGACACTGAGGACACCTACCTCGATTGAGGGAGAAGGATCCCCATGGTCACCTCCTGAGGATGTTTCCTTTGGGGAGATTCTGAAACAGAGAGGCAGCTAACAGTCTAGTAATCCTTCACCTGAGGAGTCGGTGTATCTGGTGGCCTTTGGTTCCTGACCATCTACCTCCTGGGTGACTCCGCCCACCGATGAACTCCTATGTTTGATCTCGTGGCAAGCTTATGAGACCCCAGATTCCATTGAACCTATTCCCCAGAGACTGAACAAAATAATTACCGCTGCATCTGACAAGGCCTTCTGGACATGAGGTTGTAGTAGCTGCCATTGTTGTGGTGGCAGCAGCAACCAGGAAGGCACTTTCAGAGGAGAGTTCCACTATTAATTCTCCTAATAAGGATTTCAGGATGATGGATAGATGCAGGAAGTGAGTCTTCTCTTCAGCGACTTTTACCTTGTGATCGCTGAACTACCTTTCCCATTTCACCAGGTTGCAAAGGGATCTGATCAAGCAACTGTCAGATACCTTGAAGGAGCAGTAGCTGAAGGAGCACAAGAAAACGTGGCTTCCCAGTTAGTGGCACATTAAGCATAAATAAAGTAAGTTGACTGCATGTTTTTTGCAAAGTGCTGTGTTTAGGCATAACTGTGACTGTATGTATAAAGGGCATAACCAGAGTTATTCTAAGTATCAGTGCTTACACTGTGTGCTTATTACTGTGCATGTATTCCGAAGAGTGATTGTGTGCAAAGTGCAACTATTTGTTGAAGTACAGTCAAAGTATAGCCATTTCGAAAAGTTTCTTGTGCTGAGTGTGTCTGTTCACAAAGTGTTTCTTGCACTGTGAAGAATTGCCTCTGAAGGTACAGCCATTTTGGGTAAATTTCAGTGAGCTGTGTACAGTTTATTAGCAAAGTGCAGTTACTTCGAAATGTTATTGACTCTGAGATTCTCTTGCCCAATTCATTAACATCTTGCAGTTATTTGATATGTTTCTTACACTGATAAAGAGGTGATTTCTTGCAGTATAGTAATTTCAAGAGTATTACAGTGCCCGAGCCCGAGAGACTTATTTTGCAAAATTCTGTTACACAGAGACTTATTGTGCTATTGGGCAAATGTTACAAATACTGGCATAAATTCCTGGCACATGTATATTTGTGTGTGTTCATGCTTATTTGCAAAACCCTTCACTGGTATTTGTTAATATGGCAGACTGATTTTGAAAGCCCTTACATCTCTAATTTGATCAGAATATTGCAGTGAATTGGAGAATATTTGAGTAAGAGTACAATATTTTTATACAAGCAGTTTATTCAGCTAAAGATGCATGCACCAGGGCATTTATTTTACTAAACGTACTGTAGCTGGGTCAGAGGCCATAGAAAGGGAGCGTTCATTTGTGTATGCACCAGCAGTGTATGAAGGAGAAGGTGAAAGTCATCATATTGTTGTACAGGCTGAATCAAGGGAAGATCCTGAGTGTTTGAAGCTCAAGTTCAGAAAAATGTGTAACCCCCAGACAAATATTACATTAGAGGCATTTGTTTTACACGAGAGATCAGAAACCAGGGGAGACTTTTGCAGCTTATATAACTGACTGAGAATCGGAGCCAAAATGTGTCTGTTTGGTGACTTAAAAGAAGAGTTAGTGAAGGACAGGCTCGTGTGTGGTATTAATAGTGCTGCTGTGAGAAAGATTTTGCTTTGTGACAGTGATTTAACTTAGAGTAAAGCCATTGCGATTTGTCAAATCCATGAAGTGACAGAAAAACACAAAAGTATGCTTGCAAGTGACAAGAGCATGGTTTCAATAGGTTCCAGAGCAAATTTAGATTGCTTGCAACACATAGCAAACAGAAGTAGGTCTAAGCACATGGCAGGCACAGCCCCTGCTTGCTCAACAAGGAAACCACACAGTTTTCCAGCAAGTTCTAAGACTAGTTCAGTTAAAGGAACATCTTCCTCAGTATAGTACAAGCATGAATCAGCAAAACACAGGTCTAGCTTTATTGTTAACTGTCGCAATTGTGGTGCCAGTCATGAATCTAAAAGAGAAATGCTTAGCATTTGGTCAGCAATGTCAAAAGTGTAAAAAAAATGGAACCATTTTCAAAAGTTTTGCAAATCAAGTAAACTCCACACAGTTGTAAAGAAAGGGAAGTTGATCAAGTAGACTGCAATTATTCTTTCTCTGTAGATGGTTTATCAGTAATTCGTGAGAGAGTTGATGCACTGAATTTATTGACAAAGAGTGAAGTGTTCTGTACAGTCCGGATCAGTGGTAAATCCAGAGAGCTTAAAAGAGACACTGGTTCGAAGTGTAATGTTAAATCAGCAGACACATTTGCTAAAGTGAGAACTAATGAGCAACTTAATGTGGCCAGTAATGCAAAACTTATGTAGGTGAAGAAATTCAAACTTGAGGGTTCAGTGATGCTTTCATGTTATTTGGCCAAGAACTGTTATAGTTTGTTATTCTGTGTAGTTTGAAGACCAGTGCAGTCTTTATTGGATTTCAGAGACAGTTTGAGAATTGATCTCCTTTCTTTTATCAAAGAAGTTCATCACATAAGTGCATATCCTGATTCCAATTTTTCTGAAGCCATTTTCTCAAAGTATACTGATGTTTTCGATGACAAGTTGGCCAAACTTCCATTTGTGTATTTCATTAAGTTACACCCAGAGGTCACTCCAGTAGTCAGACCAGCAAGAAGAGGATAAAGTTAAAGCTGAGTTGGATAAAATGGTACAAGGCATAATTTGTCCAGTTACAGAACCAACTATGTTGAATGGGTGTCGTCTATAGCAGCAGCTCACAAAAAAGGTTCAGACGAAATCAGAATATGTATTGACCCAAGAGATTTGAACAAAGCATGGAAGAGACTGCATCATCCAATGCGTACAGTCGAGGAGGTCGCAGATCTAATACCGAATGCCACTTTTTTTTCCATCTTGGATGCAAAAAATTCATTTTGGCAAGTGATGCTTGATCGCAGATAGTCATTACTAACCACTTTTGGTACCCCGTTTGGCAGATACGGATTCCTAAGGATGCCATTTGGAGTAAATTCTGCAAGTGAAGTCTTCCAGAGTGCAGTGGAGCAAATTTATTTGGGTTATCCTTGTGCCATGATTTATTGATTGGAGGCAGTGGTGAAGCAGAGCATGACAGAAACCTAAAGAGAGTTCTAGGCAGATCACGTGAAGTAAACTTGAAGCTCAATCCTCTGAAGTGCAAATCCAGACTACCAGAAGTTACAAATGTAGGTAATTTTTTTACCAGTACTGGCTTGAGACCAGACCCGACCAAGCAAGCAGCTATTCTGTGTCAGCACCAAATAATATTCAAGGTCTACAGCATTTCCTAGGCATGGTGAACTATTTAGGCTAGTTTATACTAGACTTCAGTAAGTTGACAGCACCTTTAAGAGAGCTGATATGCAAAAATGTTACATGGTCATGGTTAGAACAGCACCAGAAGGCATTTGAAGACCTTAAGGTACTATGATGTGAACAAACCAGTCACTCTTCCCTGTGATGCTTCAAAATTTGGTCTTGGCACAGTTATACTTCAAGATGGCAGACTAGTAGCCTATGCATGTAGAACACTTACCCAAACTGAAATGCAGTATGCTCAAATTGAGAAAGGATTTTGCAATAGTATTTGCATATTCCAAGTTTCATGACTATATATATGGTTGAGCTATTCAGATTGAAACTGGCCACCAACCTCTGGTTACTATTCTAAAGAAGCCTATGCATTCATCTCCAGCGAGATTACAAAGAATGATGCTCAAATTGCAAAAGTACAACTATAAAATGGTCTGTACAAAAGGCAAACTACTCTATCTGGCTTTTACCTTTCCAGATCTCCCAGAAATATGACGTAATAGCTTGACACAGAGAATTTTGACTTTGGCGTAATGGCAGTGTGTAATTTTTATACCACTAGGCTTGGTGAGTTGAGAGATCACACAAAGACTGATCCAATTTTGCAGAAGCTCAATCACTACATAAATGTTGGATTGCCATCAAAGTAATCTAGTGTACCACCTGAAGTGCAAACCTTTTTTTTTTTTTTTTTAGAGATGAAATGTTGATGGAAGATGGCATTATTTTCAAAGGTCATAAAATTGTTGTTCCTTCTTCCTTGCAGCAAGAATATATCCAATTTTTGCATCGTGGTCACTCAGGTTCCACATCTACTAAGAGAAGAACGAGAGAACTAGTATTTTGGCCTTCATTACTGAAAGTCATTGATAAAGTACTTATTTCTTGTTCAGTATGCAATAGTACTAGACCGTATTTGCAAAGAAAACCTCTTCCCCTAAATCAAGTTCCTGCACTACCTTGTCAGCAGTAGCCACTGATATCGTCGAGTGGGACAATCAACACTACTTAGTATTGGTAGACTCTTATTTGAATTGGTTCGAGATTGACTTACTACCTAACCTAACATCCACTACAGAACATCATTTCTCAGTCCATGGTAGTCCACACAAAGTTATTTCTGACAATGGTACTCAATTTACTAGTCAGTTCTTTTACAAATTTACAAGAGAATTGGACTTTGTACATGTTACTAGCAGTCCTGAATATCCACAGTCGAATGGAATAGCTGAACATGCAGTGCAAAGTGCAAAGCAATTACTTGAACGGTCGAAGCTTAAAAATACCAGTGTCTTTTTGAATTTACTTAATCTCAGAAACATACCCCTTAACAATATAATTGGCTCACCTTCTCAAAGACTTCTATCCAGGCTAACCAGAATAACACTACCCATTAGTTCCAGTTCACTGAGACCTAAAGCTAAGAACAACAAAATCATCAAGGCTCAGTTATTCAGGAAGCGTTCTATGCAGAAGTCCAGTTATGATAAATCGAGCAGATTTCTTCGTCCGTTGAGGGAAGGAGAGAGGATACAAGCGGAAAAACATTTCGACCAGATTGGTCAAGTTACAGGCATATGTGCCAAGCCAAAATCCTACCTTGTAGAATTTGAGGGTGTGGAGTACAGGAGAAATTGCAGGCATGTTCTTCCTGTACCAGAATCATCATCACAGCGTCATTCCTGTGATACAGACTCTACATCTCAGAGTGAACCAGACGTTCCCATCCCATACATTTTAACCTCTACTTCCATTCCTGAAGTTTGAACATTCTGTAGAGACAGCTCCAGTTGTTAAATCCAATTCCCAGTTTTATGTCACAAGATATGGTTGAATATCCAGTTCCAGTGTGAAATACGCAGCAACATGGACATAATTCTCTTGCGCTTTCTCTCTCTCTCTGTGTGTGTGTATATATATATATATATATATATATATATATATATATATAAAGTATTCACGTGCAGTAAAGTACTACTTGTAATATCTGCGTGTGAAATAGATTCATAACATTGCATGATATATTTTTCAAAGAGGGAGAATGTAGGTCAGAGTGAATGTGCTTTGTCATTAAGAAGCGTATCAAGAACTGAACGTGCACATATAAATACCAGGCACATGCTATTCCTAGTGCCATTTTGAGAGTGCAGCCAGAGAGTAAGCATGTTTGATTGCAGTAGTTAGTTTGTATATAAGTTACTTAGTCAGTAAACTTCTATTGTGATGTGTTTTTATATTATAAAGCTGCTTAAACAGAACCCACGAAGACTGTTCTGTTGTGCCCAAAGTATGAGAGCGACAATACCCTCTGTGTGGAGAAGACCTCAGAGTGTGGCAATGGCCAATCTTATCCAACTGCTTTCTTATGGCAATGCACATTGTGGGAATGTCCAGCGTGATAGCAGACAAGTTGAGCAGATCCATTCTCATTCCTCACAAGTGGTCCCTCAACCAGGCAGTAGTGGAGGACATTTTCCACAGATTGCTGCAACCTTTTTGCAATTTCCCCTAAGCAACAAATGCAGCAGCTACTTAACCCTAATCCCCCGACTGGGGGAGTCCCCAAGGGATGCTCTCATATACAATTGGCCTCCTGGTCTATTGTATGCCTTTCCCCCAATTCCCAGCTTCCTTCAGAAAGCAAACAGATTGAAGAGAACAGTAATCCTCATTGCTTCATATTGACCTTGACAAATGTGGTTTCCCTTCTTCTGGCCTTGTCTACAGAAGGAGCCCTGGATTCTGGAAACTGTTCCAGACCTTCTGTCACACTCGACAGGAATGATTAATCCCAACCTTCACAATCTCAAACTGATGGCTTGGTTCCTCCAATTCCATTGATTGCTAGACAACCCATGCTGTCCTCGCCAGTCCGTCATATTTTGATGTCCTCCCATACGTCATACACTCAAAAACTTTATAGGAGTAAATGGAAGAGGTTTGTAATTTGGGCTCAACAGCATACTGTAGATCCCCTCACAGCACCTATTCACTGTGTTCTAGAATTCTTAAACCACCTTTTTGATAATGGAGCAGCTGCCTCTACGGTTAAGGTACAATTAGCAGCTGTTTCGCGTTTTCACACCTGGAAGGATAACTTATCGCTCATTTCCCATAAACTTTGCTTAGCCTTCTTAACAGGGACCTTATTGTTAAGGCCTCCTCACAAGGATCCCTCCCCCATGGGACCTTAATTTGGTACTTTCTAATTGCTCAGCCCCCATTTGAACCTGCAGTGACTTGTGATATTAAGTTTCTATCTTGGAAAGCTATCTTTCTATTGGCTGTTAAATCTGCAAGACGAATATCAGAAATTCAGGCACTATCTTTCCAGTCCCCACATCTCTCTGCGTACCAGCCCCTCTTTTCTGCACAAAGTTGTTTCACAGACAAATATTAATCAGGCCATACATTTGTCTGTTTTCTTTCCCAATTTCAGCAACAAAGATGAGTATGTTCTACACTTGTTGGATGTCCATGCACAGTTGCATTTCTATTTGCATAGGACTAAAGAGTTTTGGAAAGCAAGTCAAATGTTTATTGCCTTTGCATGCTCTAGGAAAGGCCTACCATTATCCAAAGTTACTTTATGAAAATGGCTCTCTGATTGCATTTCTTTTATTTATACCACAAAAGGTATAAATTCTTCCAAACCTATTCTAGCTCACTCAACCAAGGCCATAGCCACATCTCCAGTCTTCCAGACGAATGCCTCCATGGATGAGATTTGTGCAGTGGCCACATGGGCCAGTTATCATACCGTTATCTCTCATTACAAGTTGGATTTGGTCTCTAGAGGAAGAGCCCCCTGTGGTTCGATGGTTCTGGGAAACATACTCTCATGAGTCCGCCCAGGACAAAGGTAGCTAGGGGCTCGGTCCCATATGTGAGGACAAGATGAAAAATTATCAATATTAGATAAAAAAGTTATGTACTCACCTTAACTTTCCATATACATTATCAATTTTTTCATCACTATTCACATTCCCTCCCTCCACTCCTACCTTTTTGGTTTTTCTGGTTGAACGGGATGCAAAATTAAGGCCATCTTTATTATCTCCAATACCCCAGAAGTGGTCTCCTTAAAAATTTTCAGCCTTAAATTCACTTCCTTTTTTATGGTCATAATTCTAGTAAACTATTTTTTGGGTAACAGGGAGAGATGCATTGTGCGTAAGGAGAGGTATCCAAGAGCTTATTTGGTTGCCACAATCGTAGTAACAGCTGAGTTGGATCCGACAGATCAGATCCAGACTCTATATGTGAGGAGAGATGAAAAAATCGACAATAAAGATGGAATGTTATGGTGAGTACATAACTTCTTTTTTCGGTTGTGTGTAATACCTTCATGACCAAGCAGTATAACATTGGGTAAAAGCTGCATTGCTCATTCCCAGATGTACTACATAGTACACAACTGTACTCTTCCACTGGCAGCTGAGAATGACAGATTCTGATGCTGGATCCACACAGCCATGCCTTGGCTAGAGTGCTTTGCACTCCGTAGCTGGTATAGCTCTCTCTCCTGTACCTGTACTTTGAGTCTGGTTCCCAACCCATCCATCAGATATTGTTTAAGCTGTGGAATTACACTGCTTTCCTCTCTTGTGGTAGGTTAACTGGTATAAAGCATTCATTCCTCTTTCATAACATCTTCAGAGTTAGATCACTGGGGCGCTACAATCAAGTTGTTTCTTTGTCACACTCATTTTGAATGGTAAAGCTGAGTGATTGAAACATGCATATGATAGCCGAAGCGTAAAGGTATCTTGCCAGATAGTCCAACCAACAAATTGCCAGTGTACAGGCGAAAGTCATAAAGCACTCCTTATAACAGCAGTTACACAAGTACCATTTTTTTTTATTTATTTTTTTTTTTTATTACTCTCCGTTTCATTCATTGCATTGCCTTCATTGTTTTTGCCCCTCTGGTTTCCTAATGTGTGTCCAGCATATTTAAGAGATCTTTTTTGAAGATTATTAAGGAAAGTAAAGGATATGTATTGTTAGTGTTATGCAGAATAAGATATGGTTCCAGGTTTGACAAGTTAGTACAATATTGGATTTAGTTATAGTAATACTACGTGCAAACCTACTAAGATTCGAAGAAAAAACAATGAGTTCATATTGTAATATTAAGACATCTAGAGTGCAGGCTTTGGTTACTGATGGATTCTTGGTCTGTATTTAGATGTTCACTTTTTGTAACATTTCCTTCAGTCACTGCTTGCATCTAAGTGTACTGAAGGATCCTGAATAAATATGAAGCATGTGAAGCTTTATTTCTTGATTGAATAGAATGAGGTATGCAGTCTCAGAAAATTCATACGTGATTCTTTTACCATTTTTACTAATGCAGCATTTTATTGTTGACATTCTTATTTTTCTAGTTGAGTGCATCACTTCTTCAGTTTTTTTTTCACTTTCTGGGATACTCTTATAGCATCATTAATGTTGTTGATGGTGGAAGATGCACATACATATTGTGCCACATTGCTGAAGTAGGTGACTGGTTTCTGTATGGTGAGTTACCACCTCTTTTAGCCTGCAGTGACACCATCTGAAATACCACAGGGAATGTCTTTGGTAGTCTTTTGTTGCCAGGATTTTTAACTTTATATATTGAATTTTATAATAATCCTTTGTTTCCTGATTACTTATGATGTTCTTTAGATCACTGTTGCAGTATTAAATTATTTTTGGGTTATCCTGCAAAGGGTAACCTGACATCTTGCCATGGTACCAAAGCCCAAAAAAGCCTTCTTGATGCTCCGTACATCCAGTGTATGACTTCAACCTATGGGCATATTGGCACCTAAGCTGACATATGGGCGTAGGATCCTCAGACTGTCTTGCCACCAGTCCGAATGCAGAAGCTTAGCTAACATTGGTCTGAATACTGCTGTGGTCATCATTCATATTGCATCAGTGGCATATGGCTTCCCTGCCTGCACATACCCACACTGGCAGCTTTCCAAAGCTCAGAATCCCTCTTCTGACTCTCAGTGATAGGGGATTGGCTACGCCCCCTCCCATCAGGGGAAGCCTAACTCCTGTGACACTAAGTCATTTATGCAGTCTTTTACTGCCAGCCGTAGGACTCCCACAGTTCATAGGTTCATAGGTTCATAGGTTTATACTAGGCTATCTGCCCTAAGGCATTTATAAGCCTAGCCCAAATTTTTGTGGCTTACGCCACCCCTTATATGAAAAAATACTGTGCCCATTAGTTTGTTGTGCCTCTGTCCAGCAGTGACACAGAGATGATTCCCGGGGTAAACCTACGATCTCCCATCCACAGGTCTAGATTTCTCTTGAACAGAGTCAGCGAGGTGCTCTGCCTCACATGGACCGGGATTTTATTCCACAGCATAGGGAGTCTCTGAGTGATAAATCTATCCCTCCAGCACGTCCTATTTATATCCGTGCTAAGGTTTAAGTCGCTTGCTTTAGTGGTTTTGGTGGATTTGGATTTTTTGAGGTGGAGCATGTCCATTAATTCCGGGTTGGACATGGCCTTGTATGTCAGGCACATGTCACCTCTGAGCAGACGGTATGCGACTGAATAGAGCTGGAGTTTCTTCAATCTGGCAGCATATGACAGATTTTGGAGTCCCTTTATCCTTTTGGTGAGGAACTTTTGGGGTCTCTCCAGTTGCTGCAGATGTTGGGTGAGATGCATCCCGAATGGGGCATTGTACTCGATCATTGGTCTGATAAGTGAAGAGTACAGGGGAACAATGACCTCACTAGATCTGGATGTGAATCCCTTCATGATCAGGTGGGCAATGTAGAAGGTCTTTCTAACCACTTTAGCAACGTGAGTGTCAAAAGAAAGGCCACTGTCAACCTGGGTCCCCAGGTCCCTGATAACCTCTTCTGTGCTTAGTGGATTGCCACCTATATGGTAGCTTGGGGTTACCTTGTTTTTCCCGAAGGGTATGACTATACATTTTTTGGCGTTTAACTTCAGGCCATGGCTCTGGCACCAGCTATCTGTTTCCGTGAGTCCCTTCTGAAGGATATCCGTGTCCGATGCACTTTCCACTATGGCGCCCAGTTTGCAGTCGCCTGCAAACTTTGTCAGCCAAAGTCCTCCCATGTTGGCCTGTACTTCTGAGAAGTAGATGCAAAACAATAGGGGCCAAGGACCGAGCCCTGTGGGACACCACTTGTGACCGGCTTGGAGTCTGACACAGCGCCAGCAACTCTAACCCTGTGGGTTCTGTCCTTAAGCCAGTTTGCAACCCATCTTGTGACATATGGGTTTACATTTAAGCTGGTAAGTTTTTCTACAATACCCGAGTGGGGTATTGTGTCGAAAGCCTTTGCAAGGTCAAGGTAGGCTGTATGGACTGCCTTTCCTCATCAATGGCCTTGGTGACTGTTTCAAGAAGTCGACCAAGTTCAAAAGGCATGATCTTCCCTTGACAAAGCCAAACTGGGTCGGGTCCAATGTCTGCAAGTCCCCTATATCTTTGTTTATGAGCTCCATTATGATCCTCTCCATAGCTTTGCAGACTAGACTTGTTAAGCTTATGGGGCGGTAATTACCAGTGTCCGTAGAGGCGCCGCCTTTGTGGAGTGGGACCACAGTTGCCGTACGCCACTCCTTGGGCACGTATCCTGTGGTAAGGCTGAGATTAAACAGCTGCCTTATGTGCGGGTTTAATTCCTCATTTAGCTCGTGTAGCACACAGCCGGGGACACCATCTGGTCCCATTGATGCTGTGTTTATAGCTTTAGAGAGAGCAGCTTTCACCTGCGCATTTGAGATGTCCGGGAGGCTACACTCGGCTGGGATAGTTATCTCTCCTTTAGGGGAGAGGGGTGAAGTTTGCACTGAACCTGTCTGCCAGTATGTTGGCAATGTCTGTGGGTTCAGTGATTTTTGTATCATTTTGGACTAATTCTGAGCATATCTGGGAGTTTCCACCCAGGTTCCTAACATAGCTGAAAAAGGCCTTATGATTGTCCTTTGAATCCATGGCAATTTTTCTCTCAAAATTGGCCTTAGTTCATTTTATGAGTGCTCGTATTTTTTTACTAATAATGATCAGGGCTGACTTCCTTTATGGATTTTGTTCTATCATGTAATAGCTTTCTCCTCTTATTGTAAAGTTTGTTAATGGCTGGGGTCCACCAGACTGGACGTTTGCCCTTTGTGGAAAGAGTCTTGGTTTTATTTGGGATTGCCTGATCCATGCAGTCCTGGAGGTGTTCATAGAAGGCATTTGTAAGGGCTTCCGCAGCTTGGGTTGTGGTTTCCACTGGCTCAGGGGCCTTGAAGGATACCACACCAGTCTTGAGTAGTGTGAAGTTTGCTTTAGAGAAGTTCTTCACTATGGTCTTTTGTTTGGGGTGTGGGCGGATGTGGATTTCCAGTGAGATTAGTTTATGATCAGATCTCACCAATGAGGGATATACTTCGTGTGGAGCATTTTGTCCCCATGTTTGTGACAATGAGATCTAGTATATTTTCTCCTCTCGTGGGAACAGTGACTAGCTGTTCCATGGCATTTGAATTTATGAACTCCAGGAACCGTTGGGCTAGAAAGTTAGGGCTTGAGTAATGTTCCCAGTCTATATTCGGGTAGTTGAAGTCACCCAATATGATGGTGTTTGGAGATACATTTATACCCTCCAGTGTCTTCAGGAAGGCTGTGTGGGGTTCCTGAGTTTGAGAGGGTGGCCTGTAGCATGCTACAATTTGTAGAGCAGTTTTGCCTATGGTTAGTTGCACCTGGATGGTTTCCAAGCTTGTGCGTTGCCACCAACCTGGAGGTGTGGGTATCCTTTATGAATATGGATACACCCCCTCCTTTTGTGGTGTGGTCCGGGTTTTGGGGCTGGAACGCATGATATGAGGTAAAACCTAATAGTGCCGGGGTGCCCTCAGGAGCCTTGAACCAGGTTTCAGTTACAGCACAGACATCGATGTTCTCCATACTGAGAAGGGCCTCGAGTGCGTGCATTTTGAGATTTGGACTTCTGGCATTGAGCAGCATTACCCTCAGTTTCTTCCCATTTTTGTTTTCTAGGGTGGTAGGTTTAGAATTTGAGCCTTGCCTAAAAAAGGCACTATGGGGTGGCAAGAGCCTTAGCCAATATCCGGAATCCCAGGGTGACAGGTGCAAGCCATCCCTTGGAGCAGCGTGGCTTCTCAAGCATGTCATCCCAGGCAGACAGACACTGGATCCCCTTTGAATGACACCAGACATTAAGCCAATTGTTAAAGCTGATCATCTTGTCTCTATATTGTGGCATCATTCTTGGTGAAGGAAGGATACTGCTCAGGGTTAGGGTCATACCTGCCTGGGCTACATAACCAGAGAGCTCCTCTGTCTCTTTTCATGTAGTCCAGGGAGGTACGTCTCAGGTCGTTCACACCAGCATGGACAATGACTGTGTCATATTTGTACTTGCCGTGGAGTGACCCAAGTGCTTGTGTTATGTGGCGGATTCTAGCGCCCGATAGGAAGCTTACTGTGACCCTCTCCTTGTTCAGCCTGGTGAGTGGGACGTCAGTGTGTCTGACTATGGAGTCACCTATGACAAGTATGTTTGGTGTTGTATTTGGCCTTAAGGGCTGTGACTGCTTTGCACACTGCTTTTGTGGTTTATGTGTTGCTTGTGGGGTGTCTTGAGGTAGCAGTTGTTTGGGTGTCTGCTTTGGAGGCCTCTGCTGTTTAGGTAAATTTTACTCAGAGCCTCCGAGTATGTCTTTGTGTGTTTATGTGTTTGATTCAGTGGAGTGGTAGCATTATGTGAGGCTGGTTTTGTGGTGTGTGTAGTTGCCTTCTCCTCCTGTCTGGTCTTGCCAGTCCTGAGTTGAGAGAGCTCATTTGAATCTCCTCAGCAGCTTGCATTGGTGGATTACAGCTTCCAGACTTGGGTATAATCCCTTTGGGTACTTCACTTCCTCTTTATTATTCTACTCTTTTTGTTTTCTTTCTGTTGTATATATATATATATATGTGTGTGTGTGTGTGTGTGTGTGTATGTGTATGTATGTATATATATATATATATATATATATATATATATGTATATATATATATATATATATATATATATATATATATATATATATATATATATATATATATACTGTGTGTGTTACCTTCTTATTTTAATATCCTTATTCACTACTGCTGTTAATTCCACTGGGAAATAAAACTTACTATTGTGGTGGTTGCATGATTAATGCTTTTATGCAGTTTTGTGGCTTTTTTAAATTGTTTTATGACTTGTATTGGAAAACTAAAGGTCTGTGTTGTCAGTTGAACACTATGGATTGCTTCATATGTAGATCAAGGGGTCCATTGTTTCCGTTATCTGCTTCATTTTGAAGTTCTGACAGGAAAATATTGCATTTTTTCACTTTTTTCTTCATTTTTATGATAGTTATGATTTAACGTTGCTAAAGCTGTTTTTATTGTTAAGGTATTTTACCATAAATTACATTATTTGCTTTTTCTGGGGAGTTTTTTTTTTTTTTTTCCATTTCTGACATTGGAATCTCTAAGTAAGTGTTTATGTTTTAAAAGGTTTCTATTGGGTTTAAGGGTATATATTTGATTTTTTTTTTGTCACTATGTGGACAAGTGAATTTTATTTGATACTGTGATTGTGTGTACTGTGGTATATCACCACACTGTGCAGAGTATAGAGGAAGACAGCACAATGTAACTGTTTCTTCTATATTTTATGCAGTTTAGCCCTATTTGCTGTGTGGGAATGTAGTTTATATTTAACATGCCTCAGCCTATGGTTTGAGAATCTGTTGTTGCCTTAAGCCAGTTCACAGACCACTTAACATTTTCTCCATCACCTCTGGTGTGAGCCTGCAACCTTCTATGGTATGGGGGTCAGACACATTCTCTGGGACTGTTCCAATACCTGGTTTAGGTACAGGAGAACCAAACCCTTTAGGTGCAGGAGAGGTCCGTGGTAAGTGGCCCCTTGCCAGATGTAATACTCTACCAAGAGGTATTTTGTCCTCTTGTGTAGTTTTTATTAAGAAGAAACAGAAACTTCACCACATGACAGATAATCTGGTTATTACCATATGTAGGGCTGATGTGGTTTCCTTAGCTAAGATTGTTTTACAGACAAATAACCTCAGAGTCTGTGATCCTGTTTTGAATGACTGTGGAGCTACCTTCTTTCAATATCAGTATAGCACTGCAGATTTTGATGGGGACTCTCATGTAGGTACTAGTGAACACTATGAATCCGTCCAATCTGATTGTTCAGAAGTTGAACAGGTTCAGAAACCCAAGCAAGTGTTCCCCTTTCCACAGATGCTAGCAAGGTTTAGAGGTGTATTTTATTGGAAGCAGTTTGGAGCTACGCCCAAGACTGGCAGAGTTTATGATTTTATTGAGGGTGAGATTCCAAATGTTTTGGCTGTTCCTTCTCTGTTATCAGCCTTTTGGCTATTGTGCCAGTTCTTTAAAAGGCTACGAGAAAATACAAGATGTACTTTGATCTTGCTGCTCTCTTTGCTTCTTTTGTCAGCTGACCCAGCTGCGATTTCTTCAACTGCCATCTCTAACAAGAAAGCCTTGGATTCTTCTACCCTGTACCACGGAATAAAATTGGCAAGTGATTAGAATCTCAGAGTAAAAAAGAAGTTTGCTCAGTCTAGTAATTTATTCTTTGAATTATTTTAAATTATCAAGGCTTCATGTGGAAGTTTATTTTGCAGTTAACTTACAGTTCTGTATCTTTGCATGCTGAACAAAAGCGTTAATATGAATGAGATTGTTTTTAATATGACATGCTTCAAAACATGCTTTAAGTAGTGTCTTGGAAAGTGCAGACACTATTTCCAGAATACAGCTGTTTCTGTTGTATTGAAAAGGTATGATGTTAAGTTGTCAATCTCACCTTCATTCTTGCTGGATGGGTTCGAAGCCGATCCTCGGCTCCGACTCGGCCACTTACTAAAGCTCGAGAGCTAATTTTACCGGCTCAAGACAACCCTATATCCCATGATGCTAGGTGATAACTACCCAGATCTCGTTTGCCGCTTTCGCTTGCGAGGTGTGTTTTTACTGGCTCTTGGTAAGTTTCAAATTTCAGACTTTTAGTCACTCCCTTTTATCTTAGTTCCACTCCTTTATTGTTTTAACTTGTAATGGTAAATTTTAAACCTATTCCCCGTTAGTGGTTCCCCTTATTCCAGTTATATATCCCTTCCCCTAAGTTAGGCCTTAAGCCTGCCCCTTTCCTAATCTTGTCAGGGATTCTGTGTAGTGTTTGGGTGTGTTAGTATCCCTGTTTTAATTTTTATATTTGGATTGGGTGTTTGTGTGTGTGTCTGTTTTTTACTTCGGTGTTCCCTCGACACTGTTATGTCGAAGGACACAAAGGTCTCAGGCTTCAAGAAGTGTGACTTGTGCTGTCAGAAGCTGTCTCTGACAGATGGTCACACTTCTTGTGTTTACTGCCTGGGACCCCTGCACCCGCAGGACTCTTGTTCTGTGTGCCACGCATTCAGCCCAAGAGTCCTGCAGGAGCGCAGAAACAAATTAATATTGAGGGGCTTGTTAAAGCCCAAGAGCTCCCCGACTAAGTCGGCTCCGGGGAAGCCCTCAAAACCAGCAAAGCCATCGGCTCCGAGTCCCAAGCTGTCGGCCGCTGGATCACCTTCTGGGACAAGATCAGCTCTGGCTGGAGCCGATCCTTCTGTGTCACAGCTTCCAGTATCTGCTCCACTCAGCGCTAATACCGCTGAATCTTTGCACTCATGGTCGGCTCGGCTGGAGCCGATGTATCCTCGGCTCCTTCGGCTCCACCCACCTCCAGAAAGAGGTCAAGATCCCCTTCGTTGGAGTCTATCCATTCGGCTCTGAGATCACCCCTGCTCTTGGAGCGGAACCATCGGAGCCGATCTTCTCGGTCGTCCATGCTTTCGGACCACGACCTTGAGAGAGTGGTGAGTAGACTATTAAAGTCTCAGGCATTGGCCCAAATGCTCCATAGCCCGTCTCATCAGACGGTAGCTATTACACATCCACCTATTATTCCTCCTTCGACTCTCCTACAGAGTTCTGAGCTGGAGCTCCTTGGAGCCGTGACTGTTGTGGCGTCTGAGCCGATACTTCCCCTTCGACTCCATCGTCCTCTGCTCCGATCTCCTCCTTGATGCCTTCATTGGAGGGATCCGGGCGTCTGGTCTCACTCGCTGGCTCCGAGTGGGCGAGTGGCATCGGACCCTTGTCCGACCCCATTCTCCCTCACGGAGCGTCGGTGCTGGTGAGCTCGGCCCCGACATCGGCCTCGGAGCCGACCCTGTCGGTGCGGCCTGGGGTTCCTATCTCTTCGTAACGGGAGCCCTCTGGCCTCTGTGATGGGGGAACCTTCGAGGTGATGAGGGGTGTACTAGCCCCAGGGCATAGTCAACGGTCAGTTCCATCAGCTCCTCCCACTACAGTGCCTGCTGACATCTCTTCCCACTCTCTTGCTCCCGGGCCCAGAGATCCAACGCCTCAGGTTTCCTCACTGGGAATATCTTCCTCTTCCGAGGCTTCTCCTGACCCATCAGGTGAGCCTCCGCGTAAGAAGACTTGTAAGAGGAAACATCTGGACTCCCCCGAGTCTATTGCATCCCATACCGACTTGGATGAGTCGGAGGGATCCCCAAGGTCCCCCTCTGAGGATGTCTCTTTCTCAGACATCTTTGAAATCCTTAAGCAGAGGAGGAACTGGCCTTCCCTTAATCCTTCGAAGACGAGTCGGTTTACCTGGAGGCGTTTGGTTCTCGACCCTCCACCTCCTGGGTGTCTCCGCCCCCCTTATAGATGTGGTGGCTCGGAAGGCGTGGATGGCCCCAGATTCGGTGGAACCCACTCCCCGGAGGCCTTCTAAATTCATTACGGCCCCACCTGATAGGCAATTTTTGACGAAAGGTGTCCCGGTTGATGCCATGGTGGTGGCTGCAGCCACCAAGAAGGAACTAGCCGATCCTTCAGTACCTATCCATCCTCCTAACAAGGATTCTAGGACTATGGATTGGTACGGTAAGTGGATGTTTTCTTCAGCGACCTTTGCCATGTGGTCGCTGAACTACTTGTGTCACTTCACCCGCCTTCAGAGAGATGCTCTCAAAGAGTTGAAAGAAGTTTTACAGGATCCGTCAGCTGCTGGGTCCCAGGATAAAATTAACTCGCAGCTAGGAACCCTAAACTCTATTGTTAACTCCTCCATGCGGCTCATTTCATATGCAGCCCGATGGAGCGAGTAGGGCTGCAGGCACAGGAGTGGCATTAAGGCGTCACGCCTGGATGCGGCTTTGTAATTTTGCAGACCCCTTCAAGGCGTCCTTCACAAATTCTCCCTTTGATGGTTCAACCTTGTTCGGACCTCAAGTGAAAGACACATTGACCAGATGCGAGCAAGATGGCAAGACTCTTTCTGCCGTAGGTGTCTGTTTCTCCACCCCTTCAAGACCTTACCCCAAGAGTCAGAAGGGTGGGAAAATGTGGTTCCGCAAATCTCAAGGTGTCACGCCTGACGCACGAGGTCAGTTTACCCCCAGAGGCAGAGGGGGTAACAACAGGTGCCACCCTAGGGGCAGAGGGGTTCTGCAGAATCAGGGTAGCAGGGAGCCTCTCTCTGACAAACCCTTCCAGCATCCCTGAGATGTTGCCCGACTGTCCACCTTCGGAGGCATTCGGGGGAAGATTTTCGCTGTACCCAAAAGCCTGGCTTTCCCTTACTCAAGACAAATGGGTACAGTCGATCATATCCGAGGGTTACAAAATTCCCTTTATCCAAACCCCAATTCAGCAAAAGGGAACCCTTCCAGACGTTCCACCCGGTGTAAGGGAACTAGCAGTACCAGAGATATCAAAACTGCTAGCAAAAAGAGCCATTCAGCCAGTCCCAGCAGACCAACTAGGATCTGGGATCTACTCAAGGTTCTTTTTAGTACCGAAAAAGACAAGGGACTGGAGACCAATATTAGATCTCAGCAAACTAAACAAGTTTGTAAAGAGAACAAGATTCCGGATGGTCACGCTACAGTCCATTCTACCCTTTCTGGGCAAGGACAATTGGATGTGCTCAGTGGACCCTTAGGATGCGTACTATCACATCAAAATTCACAGGCACTCCAGAAGGTTTCTCCGCTTTCGGCTGGGGGCCAGTCACTACCAATTCAGAGCCCTGCCCTTTGGTCTCACTACAGCCCCCAGAGCGTTCAGCGGTTACGGCTCACCTGAGACGTCAAGGATTCCAGGTGTTTCCATATCTAGACGACTGGCTCCTCACTGCCACCACCAGGCATCAACTTCTCCAAGCCAGAGATTACACCATTCACATTTGCAGAGGGCTAGGAATTTCTATAAATTTCGAAAAATCTGGCTTGTCGCCTTGTCACTCTATTACCTTTATAGGCGCCAGTTTGGACACCGTACAACTTTCAGCAAAGTTAACAGATCAAAGGATCTTAGATATTCAAAACCACATCCATGTTCTTCTTCAGAGTGACAAAATTCTGGCCAGGTATGTCCTGAAAGTATAGAGTCTTATGGCGGCCGCCATAACACTTCTTCCCCTTGCCCGCTTTTACATGCGTCTCCTACAGTGGATGCTTTTTGCCCAATGGTCTTTTCAACGACTCCCTATGCATCACAAGATCATGATAACTCCAGCTTGCAAAAGGCATCTGTCCTGGTGGATATTGTCCCCTTAAGTCCATCAAGGCAGACCCTTTGTTCCTCCCGCCCCACTCACCACGGTTACATCGGACGCCTCACTGATCGGGGGGGGGGCAATTTCAGGGCAGGATGGTCCATGGCACTTGGCAACCTTTCGAATGCCACCTGCATATAAATGTCCTGGAGATGAGAGCAGTGCTTTTAACGTTGCAAGCCCTCCACGACTCTCTTCCCCTGGGGACCATTGCAATCCAAACGGACAATATGTCCGTAGTGTGGTATATCAACAAGCAGGGCGGAACCAAGTCCTATCCCCTGTGTCGAGAGGCACTCAGACTTTGGCAGTGGGCAATCTCTTCTCAGCGGTTTCTGATAGCAATGCACATCCCTGGGAAGTCCAACATCATAGCGGACAGGTTGAGCAGAGCTATTCTCATGCCTCACAAGTGGTCTCTCAAACAATCTGTGACGGAAGAGGTTTTTCAGAAGTGGGGCCTTTCTTGTTGCGATCTTTTTGCTACGCCTCAAAACAGCAAATGCCCCGACTTCTTCACCCTCTTCCCCCTTCCAGGCCATCCCTCCAGAGACGCTCTAGTCCAAGATTGGCCCCGGGGACTTCTCTATGCCTTTCCACCTTTTCCTCTAATACCACAACTAATTCAGAAAGCAACCGCCTTGAGAACCAAGATGATTCTCATTGCCCCTTATTGACCTTGACAGATATGGTTTCCGTTACTGCATCGTTATCTTTTGGTACAGCCTTGGCATCTGGACCCGGTTCCAGATCTTCTGACCCACCAGTCGGGGCAGCTGCACCAATCCATACCTTCTCTCAACCTCACTGCTTGGTTGCTCCACTTCCATCCCTAGCCAGGCTTCCTATGATTTCTAATCCCGTCCGGGATATCATAGTAGCTTCCCTTAAATCTTCCACCAGAAGGATTTACACTAGTAAATGGCAACGTTTCTCCTTCTGGGCAAAAGCTAGGAATATAGATCCCTTTACTGCTCCGATTCATTCGGTCTTGGACTTCCTAGCTGAAATTTTTCACTCAGGATCTTCTTCCTCCACAGTAAAAGTTCAGTTGGCAGCCATTTCAAATTTTCATATAGGCTTGTCGGACCGCAACATCATGTCCCATAAGCTTTGCAAGGCATTCCTTAGAGGTGTATTTTTACTTAAGCCTCCGATCAGAGACCCTCCACCGCAGTGGGATCTAAATTTAGTCTTAACATCCTTTATTCTTCCCCCCTTTGAACCTGTGGCTTCCCGTTCATTGAAATTTCTTTCCTGGAAGACACTCTTCCTAATCGCCATTACTTCTGCTAGGAGAGTATCTGAGCTTCATGCCCTCTGCATTCGTCCTCCCTACTTAATCTTCCACAAAGACAGAGTTTCTCTAAGGACTAATCCATCTTTCTTACCCAAGGTGACGTCGCAGACAAACTTAAATCAATCTATTGATCTCCCAGTTTTTTTCCCAAATTATACTAGTAGAGCGGAGCAAAAACTACATTATCTGGATGTGCATCGCCAGCTCTGATATTATTTGGACAGAACCAAACAAATCAGGAAATCTGATCAACTGTTTTTATCGTATGCAGAGAACAGGAAAGGCCTTCCGGTATCTAAGGTAACCCTATTTACGTGGCTGTCTTCTGTGATTACATGTATTTATCAACTCAGAGGTAGAGAGCTGACTTCTAGGCCAAAAGCCCATTCAACTAGAGCACTAGCTACATCTACAACTTTTCAAGCTAGGCTACCAGTAGACACTATGTGCAGCAGCCACATGGGCCTCTCCTCATACCTTTGTTTCGCATTACAAATTGGACTTGGCCTCCAGAAACAGGACAAATTTTGGTTTCACCATTCTCAAGAGTCTGTTCCATTGAGCCACCCAGGATAAAGGAGCTAGGGACGCGGTCCCATCCAGCAAGAATGAAGGCGAGATTGACAACTTAACATTGAGAAGTTATGTACCTACCATAACGTTCCATGTTAGTTGTCTTCTCTCGCCTTCTTTCTTGCGTCCCGCCCACCATCCCCCTAGCCTGGACAGACTGAGAAGATTGTTCCTCTTCCTTGAAGAGTCCTGATCTAGCATTTCCAGCCAAATAGCTTACTAGTGTCACTAGATTAGATTGGTTTCTTTGGCGGGATTATTCCCTTTTTTCCTCCTCCTCTCCAGTTGGAGGACTATATTGCATAATTTTTCTTTAGCTACCAAACGAGATCTGGGTAGTTAACGCCTAGCATCATGGGATATAGGGTTGCCTCGAGCCGGTAAAATTAGCTTTTGAGCTTTAGTAAGTGGCCGAGTCGGAGCCGAGGATCAGCTCCGAACCCATCCAGCAAGAAAGAAGGCGAGAGAAGACAACTAACATGGAATGTTATGGTAGGTACATAACTTCTCATTTGGCTTCATAACTAGAATGGGATGATAAAGGTAAACTAATGCATGGAGTACCTCAAATGTTTCGTATTCCCAGGTTCTCCCCTAACAAGATGCCCAACTACAGAGGGCAGAACAAACAAAAATCACAGCATAGCAAGAGTCAGGGTACAAAGAAGAAATAACTGGAGCATGCTTCAAAACCGAATACAAGAGGTTCCTTTCCCAAAAAAGAACATTCCCCTTCTAAAGAATGACTATGCCAAGACTCAGGGCATCCCATCCTTTCCTTCTGTGCCTCCTCCCCTTCCCTCAAACTTTTAGTCATCCCAGCAGCCAGGCCACAGATAGTCTCAGAAAAGTGTGTGTTGAAAATAATTCAGTGAGAAAACACTTGGTAGTGGACAGAAAATCTTCCACCCATCAGAGAAATCCCCTTGCACCTGCCAGACTAGACACATATATTCTTTCCAGTATTTCTTCAGAAGTTGCAAGCAGGGATTATAGAACCAGTTCCTGCATCACCAAACAGAAAAGGGTTTTTCACCAGAATCTTTTTGGTACCCAGAAAGTAGCTATTATGGAAACCATTGTTAGACTTATCATATGCAAATACCTTTCTAAAAGTTACCATATTCAAAATGCTCTCCCTGTAGATGGTCCTACCCCTTCTTTTGGACCACTGTTTTATGGTGACTTTGCATCAGAAGAACGTTTATCATAACATTTTATTTGCTTTCAACTTTAAGTTGAGCCTACAAATGACCTGTCTCGCACCCTTATAAAGAGTTGTCTTCCTGGGTTGAATGAGGGACACAGAAACAAGTTAGGGTTTTCTATCAGAATATAAAGTCCTGTCTGTTTAGAATATTTTTAAGAAGCTGTCTTTGCAAGAACATTTCTCAAAATTGTAGGCCTCATAGTATAAATGATCCTCATGATACCACTGGCCAGACTCCACATGAGAAAGTTTCAATGGTACTTAAAGAAAAAAAAATTGTTGGACCCAGCACCTGCATCCCTTGGAGTTCCAGGAACCAATGCTGGATTTTGTAAAATACGAGTTTCAGTTGGTGGAGGGATCGGGTGTCTGTCAGTCCTGACCTACCTTTCTTCCTCTATACCCCAGTTCAGTCAGTCCAAATGGACTTGTGAGAGTTTTCGTAGGGGAGTTCAATTGCAAGGTGAATGGTGTCCTTCAGATATTAAAAGTGCTCCAATGTCAAAGACGTGTTAGCAATGATTCAAATCTTAAAACTTTTATCCTTACTTATGGTCTTCAGATTCCCTTTTATTGGTCATAGCAACTCCACAGTCCTGTAGTAGCTCAAGGTCATACCCTCTTTGCTGGCTGGCAGTGATGGCCTGATAGCTAACCTTACAGCATTCTGTGACACTTCAGGCCCCATACATCTTGTCAGAGCAAAATCTAGTGGCAGACAGACTAAGCAGATCTCAGGCAGACCCTCACAAGTGGAAACACAGGATTGAGGTCTGTCTGGATGTCATCCAAGTATGGTGAACACTTCAAATAAATCTGTTCCCCTCCTTTCAAAAGAGACAGTTGGAAATATTCTGTTTGAGACATCCTTGCAGCCATGCTTGGAGGACAAAAGCATATTTGTTCCCTTGGATGGGAATATTTCTGCATTTCCAGCAGTACCCAAGGTACTTTTTGAAGATTCAGAAAGACTTATCAAGGATCATTGTGGTGACTCTGTTTTGGCCCAGGCAAAGTTGGATCTGAAGTTGTCTTGATTTGGTCTTCAACCTGTGGGTTACCTGTTCCGACATGGATCCGACTCGGCTGCATATCCAGCATGTGATCTGAACTCCACGCTCCTCCCCTACTCATAATGCCCCTGTCTCCTTCCTCCCTTCATATCTCGTTTGCCACGCTTCATGTCTGTATCATGATCCATTGCTCTGAGCTGTTGTTAGGGTAAGTGTTCTATTTCATAAATATTTCCATCCTGTCTCTGTGGTGTCGTCTTGTGCGTCCACCATGGACATTAGATCCGACTCTGGATCTCCTCTCTCACCCTTCAGGGATTCCCCATCCAGACCTAGTCATTCTGAAGCTCATTGCTTAGCTGCTCCAGTTCCCATGATAATCGGGACTCCCGGGTTATCTTCCCCAGTCAGAAGGATTCTGGTTGAGGCTCATAAATCTTCTACCAGGAAGGTTTATTCCAGCAAGTGGAAGTGTTTTCTGTTTGGGTTAGCAACATGACCTAGACCCCTTCACTGCCCCGGTTCCAACGGTTTTAGAATTTTTAGCAAGTATTTTTCAACAAGGTGCCAGTTCTTCTACAGACAAGGTCCAACTGGCAGATGTATCTAATTTTCATGTGGGCAAAAACACGGCTTCTCTAGCCTCCTCTAAGCTTTGTAAAGCCTTTTTGAAAGGCACCTTTCTATTGTGGCCACCAGTCAAGGACCCTACGCCTCCTTGGGACATTACATTAGTTCTGTAAGCTTTGGTCTTGCCCCCCTTTGAGCCTACAGCCTCAGTGGAGTTACAATTTCTGTCTTGGAAGATGGCCTTCTTGGTCGCTATTACATCATCCAGAAAGGTTTTGGAACTTCAAGCATTGTCTATCAAGTCTCATTATTTGATATTTCATAAGGACAGAATCTCCTTGTGCACTAATCCATCCTTTCTTCCCAAAGTAGCTTCGAAAGCTAATATTAATCAGGTGGTAAATCTCACGGTTTTCTTCCCAAATTTTCAAAATAAGGGAGAGTATAAACTGCATTTGCTAGACGTGCATAGACAGTTACATTTTTACCTGCACAAGACTAAATCTTTTCGTATGTCTTACCAACTTTCTATTTCCTATTATAAACCTTTCTTAGGGAAACCACTGTCAAAGGTCACTGTTGCCCGTTGGATTTCCCAGTATGTTATCCTGTCATATTCGGCTAGCAGGTTATCGTCATGGGTCTATATCACGTTGTTGAACTCTTAAAAGTTCGAACGTCATATGGTCAACACCATATGATCGAACTTTTAAAAGTTCGAACATTTCAACGAAGATCTCCATGCAGTGTGGAATGGGAAGATTTCTCTTTTCTGCACTGTAGTGCGATCTCAGAGTTGGTATATTTAAAGAACGGGAGGTGTGGGGGTGCAGGGGGCTTGCCCCCATGCTTAAACCATTCAGGTAGGTTTTTACTTTGGTGTATTTATTAAATTTTTGAACTTTTAAAAGTTCAGTTATGTAATATAGATGCATCCCCACCAGCTCATGTGAAAGCACACTCCACTAGATCCACGGCTACCTCAGTGGCTTTTTGGTCCAGAGTATCTTTGGATGATACTTGCTCTGCGGCCACTTGGGCTTCTTCACATACTTTCATCTTGCATTAGAAGCTGGACATCTTATCCAGGAACAGGGCATCCTTTGGCTGTGCCGTGCTCTGGAATATCCTTCCATGAGGGCCTCCCAGGTGTCAGTATCTGGGGACTCTGTCCCACAGGTTGAAGACCAAATGAAGACAACAACTTGAGATAAAGAAGTTATGTACTCACCATAGCATACCATCTGAGTTGTTGCTCTTCATTTGTCTTCAACCGTTCCTCCCTTCTTCCCACTGCCTTGCATAAACTCTGTGGTGGTCTGAGTGGTAAAGGATTTGGTCAACTCGAGAGTGCATCTTGTTCTCCTCCTTTAGCTTATGGAGACTGTTGTCATGGGACAAGATTGTTTTCTGGTTAGGTCAGGTTGCAATGCTAAGTTAGGCAACAAACTATATCTGAAGGGAGGAAGGAGACAGGGGCATTATGGATCTCAACTTTGGTCTTGAAAAATTGACCTTCTTTCGTTTTAAACCTGCCTTTCTGGCTGATTTGACAGTCATAACTTGGAGAACTGTTTTACTTATTGCTCTGACATCTGCACGGTGAGTCTCTGAGCTGCAAGCTCTCATGATGGGCCAATTGCCTGATTTTCCACAAGAGGACAGGGTTGTTCTACATGTTAATCCTTCCTTCATGTTTCTAAATTTAACCTGAATCAAATATCAGTCATCCAGTTTTTTTTCTGGAACCTAAGAAACAAGGCACAGGAGATTCTGCATACCATAGATGTGTACAGGCAGCTCAGGTACTACCTTGACCGAACTTAGCCCTTCAGGAAGGCTGAACTGCTGTTTATTTCCTGCTTTGGGGTTAGGAAGGGTCAACCTTTCTATAAGCAAACTATTGCATGATGGTTGTTTTCTGCTTTTGTTTTCTGTTAACTCCCATCATGGTAAATGGATTCCAGGCAAGGTTAAGGCACATTGCACCAGAGCATTATCCTGTTTGCTGCCATACTGGAAAGGAGTGGATTTTAGTAGCATTCTAGAGGCAGCAACATGGCTCTCTGTTCATACCTTTACAAAGGAATGCAAACTAGATTTTTTTCTCAAGTTGTAGAGCGGTCTTTGTGGGGACCATTTTTCTGGGACTACTTGATCCTTGTCCTTCTTCCTCCCAGATAGGGTAGGCTTTGGGAATCTACCCATATGCCACCGAGGCAGTGTGAATGATAAACATTGTACAGTTGCATGGGTCCCACTTAGTTGTAACAGCAGACATTTGAATTGCACACTGTTTTAATGGCAGCACCCACCCCCCCTTATTTTCTATATAATTCGATGTTATCCAACTTTTGTTGATTGTCTTTGGTTGGTTATATTTGTTTTCTGACTGCATATTGGTTAGTTTCAAGCAGTTCTTGCTACTGGTTCTTCTTGGATCTTTCTACTTGCCACTAAAAGCCTGAATAACTGACATTCTGTGACAGGGGTTAGGTTTCCCCTGATGAGCAAGACTTAAAAAATCTGAAGGTAATGCTACTCAGTGCTAGAAGTCTAAACCTCAAAATGCACTCTCTCGAGACACTCCTAAAAATGGAGAACATCGATATCTGTGCAGTAACCGAGACCTGGTTCAAGGCTCCAGAGAGCACCCTTGCAATACCAGGCTACAGCTCTTAGCACACTTTTCAGCCCCCCAAAAAGGACCAAAACACTTAAGGTGGAGGAGTGTCCATATTCACCAAGAATATTCACAACACCAGGCTAGTTGCCCAACACAGTACGTCTGAAATTCTCCAGGTGCAACTAACACTAGGTAAGACTCCAGTCCAAATTGTAGCTTGCTACAGATCCCCCACCATGCCCCAAGATTCTCACTACACCTTTCCAAATGTACTGGAAAACATTAAGATACAAGCAAACACCCTAATACTGGGTGATTTCAACTACCCTGCCATTAACTGGGAAAACTACTCGTGTACCAACACCTTTGCCCAACGGTTCTTGGAATTCATAAATTCCAACGCCCTGGATCAACTAATCCTTAGTCCCACCAGGGGCTCCAATATCCTAGACCTGGTCATTACCAACATGAGAAATCGATGCTCCACACCTATGGTCACCCCCTCGTTGGTCAGGTCTAACCATAAGCAAATCAACCATGACATCCACATCCCACCCCCACCCACAGTAAGGAAACCTTCGTAAAAAACCTCTCCAAAGCCAACTTCATGCTACTCAAGTCAGAAGTGACAAACTTCATGACACCCATGCAGATGGTAACTGAAAGTTTAACTGCTGAATCCTACATTAAGGCACTGTACGAGCACATCCACTCGTGCATGAATTGTGGCATCCCAATAGAACCAAGACACTCTCCTCCAAAAAAAGGAAGCCAATCTGGTGGCCCCTTGCCATAAACAAACTTTACAACGAAAGGAAGAAACTGTTGCAGAAAAGAGGAAAATCCCAGGATGCAAAAAAACTCCCTTACCAGCCTCAGTAAGAAGCTGAGAGCCCTCATAAAATCCTCCAAAGCTAGTTACGAAAATAAAATTGCCAAAGATTCCAAAGACAACCACAAGGCATTCTATAGCTATGTCAAGAATCTAAATGGCAATGTTCAGATCTGCTCTGAGCTACAAAAGAATGGCATTAAATATACTGATCCCAAGGATATTGGCAATATCCTGGCAGATCGATTCAGTGCAATCTTCACCCCCCTCTCACCCCTTAAAGGGCCCATCTCAATACCAAATGATTGCCAAATTCCAGTAATAATGGCCACACAGGTAAAAAACGCACTCTCCAAAGCTAAGAATACAGCATCCAATGGTCCAGATGACATCCCAGGCTGTGTACTAAATGAACTACAAAATGAACTGGCACCTCACCTAAGTGTCATGTTTAATCATAGCCTCACCTCAGGTTTTGTGCCCACTGAGTGGCGCACAGCTACAGTTATCCCACAAGGGGGATCCACCGCCCCATCAGTCTGACGAGCCTGATCTGCAAGGCCATGGAACATATTATCATGGAAATTATAAACAAAAACATTGACAACCTTTAAACACTGGACCCCACGCAGTTAGGGTTCTTGAAGGGCCGATCTTGTCTCCTGAACCTGATTGACTTTTTCAAATTGGTCTCCAGAGCTGTGGACAAGGGTAAGGTGGTCCACACAGCCTATCTGGACCTCGCCAAGGCCTTTGACACCATCCCGCACTCTAGTATCACAGATAAACTTACTAAGCTGGGCATTAATGCCTACGTCACTCGATGGGTTGCCAACTGGCTTACTGACAGAACCCACACTGTAAAAGTAGCCGACTCCAAATCCAGCTCCAGACAAGTGGAGTACCTTAGGGTTCAGTCCTGGGACTGCTCTTGTTTGACATCTACTTCTCTGAAGTACAGGCCAACACTAAGGGACTCTGGCTAACAAAGTTCACAGATGACTGCAAACTGGGAGCCATTATTGAATCCCCAAATGATGTGGATATTCTACAAAAGGTCCTTACAGAAACAGATGCTTGGTGCCAGAGCCATGGGCTCAAGCTCAATGCCAAGAAATGTATAGTTATCCCCTTTGGGAAAAAACATGTACCCATGAATTACCACATAGGTGGCAGTACACTAAATACCGAAAGTGTGATAAGAGACTTGGGGACACGGGTGGACAGTGGTCTCACCTTTAATAACCACATCGCCACAACAGTCAGGAAATCCTTCTATGTGGCACACCTCATCACTAAGGGCTTTTCATCCAAAAAAAAAGGAGGTCATTGTCCCACTGTACTTGTCCCTCATTAGACCCATTATAGAATACAACGCCCCGTTTGGTATGTACCTCTCAAGACATCTTCAGCAACTGGAAAGGCTGCAGAAATACCTCACTAAAAGAATCACAGGCCTAAAGCAGATGCCCTATGCTGACAGTCTAAAAAAACTCCACCTACACTCTGTCACATAGCGTCTACTCAGAGGCGATCTCTGCTTAACATACAAGGCCATGTCAAACCCAGAGCTGTTGGACACGCTCCACTTACAGAAATACCAATCCCTCAGAGAGACACGCTCCAGGGATCTAAACCTCATCGTCACAATGAACAAAACATGCTGGAGGGTTAGGTTCCTGACCCAGAGACTCCCCAGACTCTGGAATAGACTGCCCATTCATGTCAAGCAGAGCGCCTCTTTGGCCCTCTTCAAAAGGAACCTTGATGATTGGATGGGAGATAGGATATTCACCCCGGGGATCACGTCAGTAGCCCTGCTAGACAGGGGTCCAGGGAAGTAAATACTGTGGGAAGAAATAGCCAGGGAATTGTTATGGCTAGGCTTGTATAGGCCCTATGGCCGATAGCCTAGTACCAACCTATGAACCAATCTCCTATTACAAAGAGTCAGGGGAGGAGATTCTGAGGTCTGGAAAGCTGCCATTATATGTTTGTGCAGACACAGAACCTGTATACCTCTGGCACAGTGTGAAATTTGAACATCTGCTGTTATAGGTAGGTAGGACTTAAGCAACTGTACTTCGTTGTGCCATTCTGCTGCCAGGGCTTGGCCAAATAAGTGCCCCAGGAAGGGAGATTCTAAGAGCCCTAGGGTATATGGCAGCCACAGTTCCAGTGGTGACTTATGCCAGATTGCACATGAGGAAGATTCAGTGGTATCTGAAGTCCCTTTGGTCTCAACACTGGCATCCTCTTGACTTCTAATTTCCTCTTTTGCCTTTTCTAAAGCAGGAATTGTAACGGTAGATCTAACAAGAGAAACTCAACAGAGGAGTTCCCCTCTTACCAGCCATTCTCATTTAGGACCTCCACACAGCCTCATCTAACCAGACTTGAGGTGCATGGACAGGCTGCACAACAGTTCAGGGGCACTGGTCCCCGAGGTTACTCTAGGAGCATATCATTGTAAAGGAGATGAAAGCCTTCCTCCAAGCCCAACAGGTTCAGTCACACCGGTGGATCCCATGCTTCCTGAAGCTATTCACAAATAACACCTTCATCATATGGTATATCAGCAAACAGGGGACTACCAAGTCTTAGCTGCGCAAGCCAGCTCTTAATGGCACAGGAAATAGCCATACAAAGAAACTTGTCCCTGCAGACAATTTACATACCTTCAGAGGGGAGGGCCATGTCCTTGAGACTTTCTCAGCAGATCTAGAGAAGACCCTCACAAATGGATATCAAACAGTGAGGTCTTTCTGGACATAGTTCTCAAAAAGTGTATGCCTCAAGTAGTTCTTTTTGACTGGAATCAGAACAGACAATACACACTGTTCTGCTGCATGACCCCTTCTTCACAGGCCTCTGTGATGGGCACCATGTCTTTTAAATGGGGCGGAGAAGTTTGTCAAAATGGTAATCCCTCCTTTATGCCCATAGGGGTAAATAAGTTATCTCTGAACCAAGCTATCCATTTTCCAACTTTTTTTCCTGAGCCACAAAACAGAAGTGAGAGGATCATTCATTGACAGCTAAGATTTTACCTGGAAAAAATTAAACCATATAGAAAGTTTGACCAGCTCTTTGTTTCCTTCTAGGAGGATAAGTTGGGAAGCCCTGTTTCCAAACAGACGATTTCCAAGTTCATCTCCCTCTGATGTTCATCGTGTTACACTGCTGCAGTCATTACACTTGGGTTATCCTGCCGTCAGGCGGTTCCCCAGACGGCCTGAGTTCTAAAGTCTTCGTCCGGCGTCAGTTGCTGTTGCCTCCTCCCTGACATCAGTGCGACAGGGGTATATGAGATGCAGCCGATGCCATTTTCTTCAGTCTTTTTTGCTGCGCAGTGCCCGAAGCAGAAGCAGTTCGCAAGTGCCAGTCGGCTGACTCCTGAGATTTTCATTCCGAATCCAGAACCGAAGTCTTCTAAAAAAGCTAAGTACCCCGTTGGGGAAACTTTTTCTTGCCTCAGACCGATGTCAGTAAAAGTTAATAATTGTATTTCTTGTGGGAAGCAAATACCTCATAAGGACTTCCACTCCTGTTGTGTTCTATGCCTAGGCCCTGACCACGATGTCACTGGTTGTCGGTTTTGTGCTAGATTTAACAAGCGCATTATTAAACGTTGGTTTGATTTTGCCCGACATTATTTTGGGAGAAAATTCAATTACACCATGTCGTCGGAACTTCCGACAACCAGAATGCATAAAAAGCGCAAGGACAGGTATCCGAGGCCCAAAACTGACGATGAAGCCTCTTCTAGGCCGGTCGCCAGTTCTCCGGTTTTCAGCGAGGTGCCTACGCAGCCCCTGATGACCGCTTCCACAGACCGCCTCCGACTCCCACGTGGAGCTGGCTGGGCCTTCGGACGCACTAAGGACTTTCCGATCCTAACCCTACAGAGGGAACCGAAGTAGCTGAGCAATCCACAGCTACAGAGGGTGTTTTCAGAACCTACCCAGTTAACTATTAAAACCCTGTGCTAAGTCTAAGCCCTCCTTAAAAGCAAAGAAACAGACACAACTCTCTCCAGGACAGGCTTCCATGCCTAAGAAACAAATGCTAAAAGACCGAATCACCCTGATCATTGGGTCCCATCCCCCTCTTGATAAAAGGCCCAGACAGGATGCAGACTATGAATCATCCGACTAGGTGTCCATTTCCTCAGACTCCTCCTCAGACCTAGGTTATTCTTTACCCCTTATGAGGATTCTGAGGCTGAGGAATCAATTCCATCAGCTTCTCCACCTGAGGACTACTCCTTTGGGGAAACCTTACATACCGTGAGGGAACATTTCCATTGGGAAGGCCAGGATTAATCAGAATTCAAGAAAAGGCTCAGAGACTTCCTTTTATTGCCTCAACACAGACCCCTTGCTATCCCGCCAGTTTTAGATATTGTGGATGATGTGTACACTGAATCCAGTTTAAACCCTGACTCCTTACCCCCAGCCCCAGTTAAACCTGATAGATATTACAGAGTCCCTGACTCTCACAAATTTCTGTACAAAAGCCCTGTTGCTGACCCTGAAACTATCTCTCAGGGACCCAAAGGGATTAAGGCCTCATCAGCAAAAAACCCAGTTCCCTCTGACAGGGATTCCAGAGCATTAGACAGATGGGGAAAGAAGGTATATACGTCTGCAACTTTAGCAATGAGAGCCTTGAATTGCCAGTTTCACATGCTAAAATATCAGCAATTTTTGATGTCTCAGTTGAAACAAAAGATGATTCCAGATTCAGATCCTCCTAATTTTAAAGAAATGCAGGATTTATTGCATGCAACTGAACAAGTGGGTTTGATTCCTTAGAGGCCTCCTGTAGAGTAGCAGTTACAGCCTCTGTCATTAGAAGGCATGCTTGGTTAAAAAAACATACATTACCAGATCATGTTAAGGTCAAATTATTGGATGCACCTTTGCAGCGGGATGTGCTGTTTGGCGTTAAGGCAGAGGAGGTTTTAAAGAAGATGGAGGATAAGGCAAAATCTATGCAAACGGTGAAAGATTTCTTACAGGTTCAGCCTCCTCGTTTTAGCAGAAATTGGCCAACAAAGAATTGGTCCTTTCCAGTCACAGACGGACCTCAAAGTGGCAGATACAGACGTCCAAGAGGTAGAGGTCAAGCACAAGGCCCTTACAGGCCTCGACAGTGGGGTACACCAGGCCAGAAAGAAGGGGAAGACAGGCCTCAACCTTATAAAAAGCAGCCTCAATGACTTTCCACTGCAACTGCCAAACAGCTCTCTTTTGGCAGCCCCCTTAGGAGGAAAACTGCCACTTTTCTATCACAATTGGCATTGCATCACCAAAGACAAATGGGTTCTCAACATTGTATCTCAAGGTTACAGGTTCCACTTTCACACTCTGCCAAGGTTAAAAGGAATGCCAAATCTGCCACCAAATCAATGGGCAGAGGCTCAAAAACAAATTACAGCACTCATGGATATGAGAGCTATTCAAAAGGTGCCACCACAGGAGCAAGGACAAGGATTTTACTCAAGACTCTTTCTGGTTCCCAGAAAGGACAAAGCCTGGAGACCCATTCTGGACCTTTCTTCTCTAAACACTTACCTGGATGTTCTGAAATTCAAAATGATGACACTACAGCAGCTTCTTCCCATGCTGGGCAAGAAAGCTTGGCTCGTGACTTTGGACCTCAAAGAGGCATACCTGCATGTCCCTATCAGACAAAACTGCAGAAGATACCTCAGATTTCTAGCTGGCTCAATGCGCTGTCAATTCTCTGCACTGCCCTTTGGCTTATCTACTGCGCCCAGGGTCTTCACAAAGTGCCTGGCACCAGTAATTGCATTTTGCAGGCAAAAAGGAATTCAAATTTATCCATACCTGGACGACTGCCTGATTCAAGCAGAGAGCAAGGACATTCTACTAAAGCATCTGGCGTATGTAAAAAAGTTCTTAAGTTGCCTGGGGTACACAGTAAATGAAAAGAAATCAAAACTAGTGCCCTCACAACAGATAATATTCCTGGGTGCTAGCTTGAACACAATGGTCCAGATGGCTTATCTCACTCCAGACAAGCAAGGACAACTGACTCAGTATTTTCATTTAATGGCAACAAAGACCCAACTCCCTGCAAGAAAAATTCTGCAGGCCTTGGGCTACATGGCATCTTGCATACTACTAATTCCATATGCCAGACTGCATATGATGAAACTTCAGTGGTACCTAAAGAGTGTATGGTCTCAACACTGTCAAAGTTTGGAAACAGTTATACCACTAATTCCTTGCCTTCAACAGGAGTTTCGATGGTGGGCTCAAGCTTGTCACCTCAACAAGGGACAGCCTTTCACTCAACCCACAGCCAGGCAAACACTGACAACAGATGCATCGGATTACGCCTGGGGAGCACACATGGCAGGAAAATGTATCCAGGGTGAGTGGCCCACAGAGCAAAGACATCTCCACATCAATCAAAAAGAGATGCTAGCTGTACAAAATGCAATTATAACTTTCAAGGACCTGCTGCATCCAGGACAATTACTACTAAAGACAGACAACACCACAGTTATGTGGTACATAAACAAGCAAGGGGGCACACACTCCTACCCCCTCTGCAGACAAGCCATGACCTTGTGGAACACAGCTTTAAACTACCAAGTTCATCTGCAAGCACAATTCCTGCCAGGAGAGAAAAATACACTGGCAGATGACCTAAGCAGAAACATCATGGACCCCCACAAATGGAAATTGGACCCACAAATATTCAGAATGATAACACAAAAATGGCAGAGCCCGGACATAGATCTATTTGCATCCCCAATGAACTGCCAATTACAGAAATTCTGCAAAAGGAGCTACCATCCACAAGCATGGAAAGTGGATGCCCTCTCATTCAGCTGGAAAAACTACAAGTATACGCTTTCCCTCCTTTACCTCTCCTTCCAAAGGCACTCATAAAAGCCAGGCAGGAAGAGCCAAAGATGATCCTGATTGCACCAGACTGGCCACACCAGCCCTGGTACCCAATCTTAAAGAACTTAGCACAAGAACCACCCTGGATTTTGCCTCAAATCCCACAGCTGTTGACACAGCACAACAATCAGATACTTCACAGCCAGCTAAAGACCTTAAATCTAGCTGCATGGAAAATTCCTTAGTCAGGCAATCAATGCCTCTCTCCAAAGCTGTTATGGATGTCATTCTGGATGCCAGAAGGCCTAGCACCAGGAAAGCCTACTCGGAAAAATGGAAGAGATTCTGTGCCTGGAACCAAGCACACAGCCTTGACCCTCTTGTCCCAAACATTCCTCAGATACTTCAATACTTAACTGAGATGCTGGACAAGGGCCTCTCCTTTTCATCCATCAAGATCCACGCCTCAACTATTTCTGCTCACTACAACACGGATCCACCAATTTTTTCTAATCCTTTGCTCCAACAGTACCTCAGAGGGGCTAAAAACATAAGACCGCCCCATAGAGCACCTGCACCAACTTGGGATCTCAACTTTGTTTTGGAAAAATTAACTTTACCTCCTTTTCAGCCAGCTAAAACAGCAGAATTAAAATGCATCTCTTGGAAAACTGCTCTGCTACTGGCAATAACATCAGCACGAAGAGTTTCAGAATTACAGGCACTAATGGCAGTGGAACCTTTCCTCATCTTCCACCAGGACAGGGTGTCTTTAAGAACTAACCCTACGTTTATGCCAAAGGTGGTATGAAGTGTGGCTCTATACCAAACTATTCACTTGCCAACTTTTTATCCAAAACCACAGAACAAAGGGGAAAGACTACTACATTCTTTGGACATTCACAGGCAGTTACGCTTCTATTTGGACAAAACCAAAGCTTTCAGAAAATTTGAGCAATTATTGGTAGCACACACTGCAGGAGCACAGGGAAAAGCCATTTCAAAGCAGACTATTTCAAAATGGATAGGACACTGTATACGTTTCTGCTATGCCCACCATGGGAAACCTGTACCTAGCAGCATTAGATCTCACTCCACCAGGGCAACAGCCACTTCAACTGCCTACCTCAGAGGAGTACCTACCAAGGATATTTTGGAAGCAGCAACATGGAGTTCTGTGCATACCTTCACCAAGCATTAGCATTTGCCTTTATACTCCAAATCCAGAGCTGGCTTCACCACTGCTGTACTGCAGGGCCTTATAGCCACCCCTAATGCCTTATAGATCCAGCCTCCCTACCTCATCTTTGGGATTTTACCCAAGTGTAATGACTGCAGCAGTGTAACACAATGAACATAGTACAGTTTTGTACCTACCATAAATGTAGATGTTCGAGTGTAAACACTGCTGCAGTCCAGGTTACCCTCCCTCCTTCCCCTCTTACTTTCTGGTACTTACCTAGGTCATCTACCCTTTATTACCTATGGTGAGTATTTGCTGGTAACTAAAAATGGTTGTTTGCTTTTCCTTTGTATATTTTACTAGCAATTTGAATTGCCTACCTATTTGGGGGTACCTACATCTGGGGCAAGAAAAACTGAAGAAAATGGTGTCGGCAGGATCTTATATACCCCTGTCGCACTGACGTCAGGGAGGAGGCAACAGCAACCGATGCCGGACCAAGACTTTGGAACTCAGGCCGACTGGGGAACCGCCTGATGGCAGGATAACCCAAGTGTAATAACTGCAGCAGTGTACACTCGACCATCTACATTTATGGTAGGTACAAAACTGTACTTTATACCTTCAATGGTAAGACCCTGCCAACTAGAGTGAAAGCTTACTCTGATAGAGCAGTCCCTTCTGGTGCCTTCTTCAAAGATGTTAGTTCCAGCTCCATTCCTGAGCCTGCCACCTGAACCTCAGTACAGTACATACTCTCATTAAGCATTACAGAGCTGATGAATTGTCCAGATATAGGACCTCTTTTGCTAGATGTGCCCTCTTAGAACTGGTAGTACAGCAGTCTTTTCTCCAGTCCTACCACTCTTCATAACTGTTAGCATTGGGCATCACCTTCAAGTATTGGAATATTGCAGCAGTGGCCTATGGAAGGACATAGTACAGTGAACTTACCATAATAGAAGATGTCCTGCTGATCACTGTTGCAGTATTGCACCTTTCTCCATCTTGCAGTTAAATGTGATATGTGGACCGATGTAGGCAGTTGTCGTCCCACATGTAGGCAGTTGTCGTCCCACACTCTTACTTGAACATATTTTTTCTTTCTTAGTATACTCGGGCCTTCTCCTGGGGCTAGATAGTCTGATGATCTTGCACCCATATGTTTGCTTATGTACCTCTACACCTATCTGCTGAGGTCATATGCTGGAAACATGGTGCATCAAGATGCTTGTTTTTGCCTTTGGCACCCCATCCAGAAGTCAGATTGGCCCTCAACAGGATAACCCACAAGTACTGAAGCACTACAACAGTGATCAGTAGAACATCTATTACGGTAAGGTCTTACATAGTTGTAGTTTGTTTTAAATGTAGATGTTTTCTCCACTTTGCAGGCATTATTCATGGATGCATTTATTTTTTTCTTTCTTTATTGTTACTGTGCAATTTAACATAGTGCACTGAAATTGCTTTTCTTAGTCTTTAATGGACAAGATCATGAGTATTAATCTTCAAGCTGCAATACTTGTCTGTCTATTGTATTATGGCATCATGCTCCATACATCCTCTGAAGTGTGTGAGCACACTTGCACACATTTTCTGTACACTACAGTAGTACTTAAGCATGTAGAGGTGCTGTTTTTTACAGAGTTAGGGAAACCTGCCTTATGCTTAACCACTTCATCCCTTATCACCCAGTTTCTGAGCTTTCTGACATGCTGAAGAACCTAGATTTATGACTCAGCACACAACAGTTGGCTTCTGTTGTCTCAGTTTGGAGCTTCTCAGAACTCTACCATTGTCTTTAAAGACTTACCACTTCCGAATTCTCTGTCCAGTTATGCATCTTATATTTGAAATGTAGTGTATATACAGTGTCTTCCTTGTATAATCATGTTACATGTTTCCTTTTTCTTCCAGATCTGCAGCACCTGAGGACCCACAGTCTCCATCAACGGATGACCCTGTCTCTTGACCACCTGTGGTGGCGGGTAGGTGAAGGGTCTCATATCCAGCAGGCTCCACACCCCCCAAACATGCATGTGTGGGGCAACGCACTGCTGCTTGATTGTTTCACTTTGCAGGTGAGAAAATACTCTTGACTTTTGGGTCTGATTTTTAGTGGGTGCTTCACAAATTTTGAGAACTGGAGAAGTAGCAAGTCAGCTAAAGCATGAATATTATAAGTAAGAAGTGAAAAGTTGAAGTATAGTGCCTTAATCTGTCAGTAACAGCATTACAGGGTGACTGATACAAGAAAACGGACAGAGAGAGATAGGGTGAACATTTAGGCTGTATAGCAGGAGAAGATTGAAGATGTAGAGGGGAAAATAAAATGAGCTAGAAGAGAATTCAACTGAGCCAAAACAGTTTTGATGGGCAGAAGTAAACCTTTTTCTATGTGAAGAAAAATCTAAGATAATGTGATTAAACAAGCAGAGAGGTACAGATGGTTTCTACAAAACTGAATCAGGAGGGCATTTGTTTTTATTTGAAAATGTTTGGAGAGTTGTCTATTACTGTGAAATGCTTTTTGTTCATTTGAGTACAGAGTTGCCTATTTGGCTGGCTTAATTGCTTCTTGACACAGCAGTATTCCCTCTCTCTGTGTCTTTGTGTCTCCTTTTTTTTTAAAGAGAGTCTCTGTAACTGTAAATCATACTGGTCGTGTTACAGCCCATCTTTTTATCTTTTTTGACCTAAAACTCTAAAAACGTTGGTTTCCATAGCAGTAGAAGCCGTTGCAGTCTTGTGTTGTAGTGTATTGATATTGGTGTATTTGTGGATGTTCATGTTTCACTGCTGCACTTATCACATTTGAGTTATCCCTGTCAGGGTAGCCCTCGGCCAGCCTGAATACCAGAGGCTTAGCATTTCTGCATCGGTTGCTGTCGCTTCAGGACTGACGTCAGGTCGTTAGTAGTATAAAGTAAGACAGCCGATGCCATTACATCAGTCTTTCTTGCCGTGGAGCCCGAAGCAGAAGCAGTTCGCATGAGTGCCACTCGGCCACTACCTGTGTTTCGTCTACCAAATTGAAGTTGAAATCTTCCAAAGCTAAGTACCCCATTGGGGATCCTTTTTTTTTTTTTTGCACTAACCGATGTCAGAAAAAGTTGATAACTGTCTTGCCTGTGGAAAGTAAATACCACACCAAGACTTCCATTCTTACTGCGTCACTTGTGTGTAGGCCCAGACCACGACGTCCCCCGTTGTCGCTTCTGTGCTTTGTTCAACTCCAGAACTATCTGTCATTGGGCCCTTATTGTAGCCAGATATTTTCGCTTACAGTCCTCGAATTCTGATTTAGCTTTGGTAACCCATCCGACAGCAGATCTTCCAAAAAAAACGTAAAGATAAAGACAGAGACAGACAGCACAGGTCCAAACCTACCAATAGCGCATCCGTTAAGATAGTTGTCAGATGTTCTTTGTGTTTCACTGTTGCAGTCATTACATTTGGGTTATCTGCTTGCAGGTAGCCCTCAGCTGGCCTGAATATCAAAGTCTTGGGTCCTGCATCTAATGCTGCCTCTTCTTCCATGACATCAGGTTGTCAGGGGTATAAAAAATGCAGCCGACGCCATTACATCAGTCTTTCTTGCTGCTTGGTACCCGAAGCAGAAGCAGTTCACAAGTGCCGGTCGGCCGACTCATGAAATTTTCGTTTTCGAGTTTCAGAACTGAAGTCTTCATAAAAGCTAAGTACCCCATTGGGGATCCTTTTTCTTACTCTTAACCAATGTCACTAAAAGTTAACGATTGTATTACCTGTGGAAAGCAAATACCTCATAAAGATTTTCATTCATATTGCATTCCTTGCTTAGGCCCAGACCATGACGTCCCTCGCTGTCGGTTTTGTGTCTTATTTAACCCCTGGACTATTCGTTGTCCGTCTCTTTTTGCAGCAAATTATTTTGGTACTTGGTTAAACTATCCAGAAATGGCTTCAGTAAGCCATCCGACTACCAACATTCTGAAAAAAACGTAAAGATAAAGACAGAGACAGACCGCATAGCTCGAAAGCTGCCGACGACACTTCTGTTAAGCTAGTCACCAGTTCGTCAGTACTCAGTGAGGTGCTTTCACAGCCCCTGATACCCATTACTTCAGATTGGCAGGCCTCTTCTGAGACGCATTCAGAGTCCGGTATGACGCAAAATGCTTCTTCGACTATGGAACCTGTGAATGTCTCTACCTGGGATGGGTCTGGAGCCACTGTGCAGGCACCGGCTTCTGAGGGTGTATTCAGGCCTCATCATCATCATCATCTTCTTTCGGCTGTTCCTGTTAGGGGTCGCCACAGTGGATCATCTGTTTCCATTTCTTCCTGTCCTCTGCATCATGCTCTTTCACACCAACCACCTGCATGTCCTCACTCACCACATCCATAAACCTTATCTTAGGCCTTCCTCTTTTCCTCTTACCTGGCAGCTCCATCCTTAGCATCCTTTTCCCAATATACCCAGCATCCCTCCTCAGCACATGTCCAAACCAATGCAATCTCGCCTCTCTTGCTTTGTCTCCAAACTGTCCAACCTGAGCTGACCCTCTAATATACTGATTCCTAATCATGTCCATCCTAGTCACACCCAGTGCAAATCTTAACATCTTTAACTCTGCCACATCCAGCTCTGACTCCTGCCTTTTCATCAGTGCTACCGTCTCCAACCCATATAACATAGCTAGTCTCACTACCCTCTTGTAGACCTTCCCTTTCACTCTTACTGGTACCCATCTGTCACAAATCACTCCTGACACTCTTCTCCACACATTCCACCCTGCCTGTACTCTCTTTTTCACCTCTCTTCCACACTCACCATTACTCTGAACTGTTGATCCCAAGTACTTAAACTCAATCACCTTTACCAGCTCTACTCCCTGCATTCTCACCATTCATCTACCCTCCCTCTCATTTACACACATATATTCTGTTTTAGCCCTGCTGACCTTCATTCCTGTCCTCTCTAAAGCATATATCCACCTCTCCAGGTTCTCCTCAACCTGGTCCCTACTCTCACTACATATCACAATGTCATCTGCAAACATCATAGTCCATGGGGCCTCCTGTCTAATCTCATCTGTCAACCTGTCCATCACCACTGCAAATAAGAAAGGGCTCAGAGCTGATCCTTGATGTAATCCCACCTTCACCTTAAACATATCTGTCACTCCCACCGCAGTCCTCACCAATGTCACACTACCCTTGTACATATCCTATACCACTCTTACATACTTCCCTGCCACTCCCGACTTCCTCATAGAATACCACAACTCCTCTCTAGGCACCCTGTCATATGCTTTCTCTAACTCCACAAAGACACAATGCAACTCCTTCTGACCTTCTCTGTATTTCTCCAGCAACACTCTCAGAGCAAATATTGCATCTGTAGTGCTCTTTCCTGGCATGAAACCATACTGCTGATCACTAATCATCACCTCCCTTCTTAGCCTAGCTTCTACTACTCTTTCCCATAACTTCAAGCTGTGACTGATCAGATGTCCTTCAAGAATGCAACTGCAGTCATAACATGTGGGTTGTCCTGCCTCAGGCAGCCCTCGGTCGGCCGGATTCCAAAGTCTGGGTCCGATGTCGGCTGATGTCGCATTTCTCTCCGACGTCAGAGCGGCTGGAGTACATAAGCATCAGCCAACGCCATTTTCTTCAGTGTTTCTTGCCGCGCGGTGCCCGAAGCAGAAGCAGTTCGCAAGTGCCGGTCGGTCAGCTCCTGTATTCTACGATACCAAAGTCATCAGAAAAGCTAAGTACCCCGTTGGGGACCTTTTCTTGCCTCAGCCGATGTCAGAAATTACTGAAAAAGTTAACAGTTGTCTTTCTTGTGGTAAACAAATACCTCATAAGGATTTCCACTCTTACTGCCTCCCTTGCCTGGGCCCAGACCACGATGTCTCGGCCTGTGTAGCCTGTGCTCGCTTCAACAAGCGCACTCTCAGGCACCGGGCGGAGTTCGCTGAAGATTTTTTTGGCGATAATTTTGCTTACACCATGCCGTCGGATCTTCCGACATCGCAAACTCCCAAAAAGCGAAAAGACCGGGACCGACATCCTCGGCCCGCGTCTACCACCGACTCCACGCCAAAACCTAGCGTGAGTGCTCCGGTTCCCGCTGAGACGGTCTCTCCACCGCTCCGAACCGAAGACACCGCATTACCGACGACTCCGAGTCCAGACGCCAGTTATAGATTTTCCTCTGGATACCGAAACCGAGGAAATGCCCGAGACCATTGCTGTAGACAAGGTCACTCCTGCACGTGGAGCTACCAGGCCCCCTATGGCCATGTCTGTTAAGGCCTACACTAGGGCTAAGGCAGCCAGCAAAACAAAGCATATTACTTCTAAATCCTTACCTCAGCCGACTCCAGAGACACAAATTATGTCCATGGCTGCTGATTTGATTTCCATGATTAGAGGTTCACAGGCCCATCCTGAGAGAGGATCCCAGCCTCCTCCTGATAAAAGGCCCCGGGTTGAACCCTCTGATCCTACTCCTTCAGATGAAGATTCTGAGGGCTCTGTCCACTCAGATAGCCAGGAAGAGCTCTTCCAGACCTATGAGGACTCGGATGCAGAAGATTCCATCCCCTCGGCCTCCCCTCCTGAGGATATTTCTTTTGGGGAAGTTCTGCACACCATGAGGGAACATTTCAAGTGGCAAGGTCAGGAATATTCTGATTCTAGGAAACGTCTTAGGACTTAAAAAGCCTCAGCACAGGCCCTTAGCTATTCCTCCCGTACTTGATGTTCTGGATGATTTGTATTCTGACTCTAGTGCTACCCCTGATTCTCTTCCTCCTGCTCCAGCCAAGCCAGACAGGTATTACAGGGTCCCAGAAACTCATTCCCATTTATTCAGGGCCCATTCTGCTGATTTGGAAACTATTTCACAGGGGCCTAAAGGAGTTTCAGCCTCCACCTCAAAAAATCCTTTGCCCTCCAACAGGGAAGCTAGGTCATTAGAGAGATGGGGCAAAAAGGTTTACACATCCACTACCTTATCTATGAGAGCTTTAAATTGCCTTTTTCATATGTTACAATATCAGGATTATTTGTTAGAAGATTTACAAAAAACATTAGCCTCTCCTGATCCTTTAGACAGGAAGTCTTTGCAGGAAGCTGTACATAACACTCAGCAAGTAAGCAATCACTTCCTGCAGTGTGGAAATGATGCACTGGAAGCTTCATGTAGGGCAGCTATGACAGGGGCAGTCATTCGTAGACATGCTTGGTTAAAAGATCAACCTCTACCAGATCATGTAAAAGCAAAACTTCTGGATGCACCTTTGGAAAAGAACAAGCTTTTTGGTGCAAATGCTAAGGATGTGTTAAAGACCATCGAAGAAAAAGCAAAATCAGTTCAGACTGTGAAAGATTTCCTCCAGGTTCAGCCCCCCAGATTCAGTAGGAATTGGCCTTCAAAAAACTGGTCCTTTCCTAATCCAGAAAAGTTTCAAAGGGGTAAGAACAGACGTGGCCGAGGAAGAGGCCAATACAGAGGCCCTTACAGGGGACGATAATGGCAGCCAGGAAACCAAAGAAGTGACACAGGGGTTTCACCTGCCCCACAACCACAATCTCAATGACTTTCCTCTACTACCGCCTACCAGGGAACAACTAGAAGCTCCCTTGGGCGGGAAATTATCTCTGTTTGCAGAAAACTGGCACAGACTGACAAAGGACAAATGGATTTTGGACATTATAGACCGAGGGTACAGGCTTCATTTTCATACCTTACCAAGAAAACAAGGCATGCCAAACCTACCACAAAATCAGAGGGCAGAGGCTATCAAGCAAATCACTCTGCTGACTCGAATGAAAGCAATAGACTGTTCCTTGTTCCAAGAAAAGAATCTCAATGGAGACCAATACTGGACTTGTCCGCATTAAACACATTTCTCATAGTACCAAAGTTCAAAATGCTGACTCTACAGCAACTCCTTCCCATGCTGGGCAAGGGGTCGTGGCTGATTACTCTGGACCTCAAGGAGGCATACCTGCATGTCCCTATCAGACACAGCTGCAGAAGATACCTCAGATTTCTTGCAGGGCCAGAGCATTATCAATTCTCAGCATTGCCATTTGGCTTATCTACTGCGCCCAGAGTATTTACAAAATGCCTGGCTTCAGTAATTGCTCATTGCAGGCTCCAGGGTATACAAATTTATCAGTACCTGGACGACTGCCTCATACAAGCGGACGACAAATTGATGTTGACAAAAAACCTGGATTATGTCATACGATTACTTCAAGCTCTGGGATACAGAGTCAACTTCCAAAAGTCAAGACTGCAGCCATCCCAGCAAATAATCTTCTTAGGAGCCAAATTAGACACAACCTCTCAGATGGCTTACCTGACAGAAGACAAGCAAGAGAAGTTAACTCATTACTTCAAAGGTTTAGCAAAACTCACCCAGATGACTGCAAGGAGATTCCTACAGGCCCTGGGTTACATGGCATCCTGCATTCTCCTGGTTCCATTAGCAAGACTACATATGAGAAAGCTTCAATGGTACCTAAAAAGCATTTGGTCTCAACACAGCAACAACTTGGAGACAATCATACCACTCATTCCATGCCTACAAAAGGAATTCCTATGGTGGGCCTCGTGAGCCAGGCAAACACAGGTATGTCATTCAAAAACCACAGATAACACAGACCATGACTACAGACACCTCAGACCTTGGATGGGGCACATGGAAGGCAGGTGTATACAAGGACAATGGTCTCCAAAGGAAACACATCTGCATATAAACCAAAAGGAAATTCTGGCAGTAATGCATGCCATCGAGGCCTTTCAACACCAACTCCAGCAAGGCCATTTAATGATACGGACAGACAACACCACCGTGATGTGGTACATAAACAAGCAGGGGGGCACCCACTCCTACCCCCTTTGCAGACTGACAATGCAGCTTTGGGAGAAATCACTGAGCCTAAACATCCAGTTACAATCCCAGTTTGTTCCAGGAAAAGACAATGTGTTGGCGGACAGCCTAAGCAGGAATTTCACAGATCCACACGAGTGGAGGTTACATCCGAAGGCCTTCAGACAACTCACTTCGACATTGGGCAAGCCAGAAGTGGACCTATTTGCCTCTCACCTCAACCATCTTCTACCAAAATTTTGCACAAGGACATACCATCCAAAAGCTTGGAAAATAGATGCCCTCTCATTCAACTGGAACTCCCTAGCAATCTATGCATTCCCACCTCTGCCACTGATGACCTCAGTATTACTAAAGATCAAAGCAGAGAAGCCCAAGGGAATTATAATAGCTCCGGACTGGCCAAGACAACACTGGTACCCACTACTACGGAGCATATGTCACACCAGGAGGTGGGCCCTCCCCCAGTGGCCTCTACTTTTAACTCAACACAATTTCGAAACACTGCATCCAAATCTTCAGACACTGCAGCTAACAGCCTGGGAGATCCCATAAATAACTTCAGCTTATCTCTCTCCAAGGAAGTTCAGCGGATACTAACAGAGGCTCGAAGACCATCCACTAGTAAGGTCTACTTAGCAAAGTGGAAAAGATTCAGCAATTGGAATACCAGCAAGGGACATGATGCATCATTGTTGAACATCCCACTCATCTTGGAATATTTGGCAGATATGTTAAAGAACGGCCTCTCATATTCTTCCATAAAGATACATGCATCTGCTATTTCAGCTAGATACAACACTGATCCTCCTGTTTTTCTCACCCCTTACTAAGGCAATTCCTCAGGGGAATCAAGAACATTAAGCCACCAAGAAAGGCCCCAGTGCCAGCCTGGGACCTCAATTTTGTCTTAGAAAACTGACTCTACCTCCATTTGAGCCAGCAGCTTCAGTTGACTTGCAATTTCTCTCATGGAAGACAGCTTTCCTGTTGGCAATTACTTCAGCAAGAAGGGTTTCGGAGCTACAGGCCCTAATGGCAATACCACCCTTTATTATTTTTCATAGAGACAGGGTTTCATTAAGGACCAACCCTACTTTTATGCCAAAGGTGGTATCTAGGGTTTCTTTAAATCAAGCCATTCATCTGCCTGCTTTCTTCCCCAATCCTTTGAATAAGGGGGAAAGACTGTTGCATACCTTGGACATTCACAGACAACTTCGATACTACCTGGACAGAACCAAGGCCAGTAGGAAGTCTGAACAACTTTTGTAGCTTACGCCTGCAGTCCAAGGAAAAGCAATTTCAAAACAGACTATTTCTAAATGGATTGGACATTGCATCAGATTCTGTTATTCCTTTCATGGAAAGACTGTTCCAGCTAATGTCAGACCACATTCCACCAGAGCTACAGCCACCTCCACAGCATTCTTAAGAGGGGTGCCTACCAAGGACATTCTAGAAGCTGCTACATGGAGCTCCGTGCATACATTCTCCAAACACTACAATCTCCCTCTATACTCCAGATCCAGAGCAGGCTTTGCTTCAGCAGTCCTGCAGGGTTTGATTGCCACACCATCTTTTTCCTAGAGCATTCCTCCTCCCCCAGCTAAGCTATGGTATTCTACCCACATGTTATGACTGCAGTTGCATTCTTGAAGGACATAGTACAGTTTTGTACCTACCATAAATGTAGATGTCCGATAGACATGCAACTGCAGTCGGATTTTCCTCCCTCCATACCCCTCTATGCCTAGGGTCCACTCCTATCCCTGTTACTCTTAGCTGGGGATATCTGTTATGGTGTATTTGTTTTATTGCTCATTTATTTGTTTGGAATCCTGTTTTTGTCTTCCAATTTGATTACAGCCTTCCTTGGAGGGCACCTGGCATCTGGGGCAAGAAACACTGAAGAAAATGGCGTCGGCTGATGCTTATGTACTCCAGCCGCTCTGATGTCGGAGAGAAATGCGACATCAGCCGACGTCGGACCCAGACTTTGGAATCCGGCCGACCGAGGGCTGCCTGAGGCAGGACAACCCACATGTTATGACTGCAGTTGCATGTCTATCGGACATCTACATTTATGGTAGGTACAAAACTGTACTTTTTTTCCCTCTGTAGTTACTGCAGCTCTGCACATCACCCTTATTCTTAAAGATAGGTAACAAAACACTTTTTCTCCACTCCTCAGGCATCCTCTGACTTTCCAAAATTTCATTAAACAATCTGGTTAAAAATTCCACTGCCATTTCTCCTAAGCACCTCCATGCTTCCACTGGTATGTCATCTGGGCCAACAGCCTTTCCATTCTTCATCCTCTTCATAGCTGTCCTTACTTCCTCTTTGCTAATCTGCTTCACTTCCTGATTCACTATCCCCGCATCATCCAACCTTCTCTCTCTCTCATTCACTTCATTCATCAGCCCTTCAAAGTACTCTTTCCATCTACTCAACACACTCTCCTCACTTGTGAGTACGTTTCCCTCACTGTCCTTTATCACCCTTACCTGCTGCAAATCTTTCCCAGCTCTGTCCGTCTGTCTAGCCAATCGGTACAGGTCCTTTTCTCCCTCTTTAGTGTCCAATCTCTCATACAACTCTCTATATGCCTTATCCTTAGCCTTCGCCACCTCTCTCTTTGCCATGCACCTCATCTACTTTTACTCATGTCTACTTTCTTCATCTCTTTGACAATCCCACTTCTTCGCCAGCCTCTTCCTCTGTATACTCTCCTGTACTTCCTCATTCCACCACCATGTCTCCTTGTCCTCCTTCCTCTGTCCAGATGTCACACCAAGCACCTTAATAGCAGTCTCCCGTACTAGCTCTGCTGTAGTTACCCAGCTATTCGGTAACTCTTCATTGCCTCCCAGAGCCTGTCTTAACTCTTCCCTGAACTCCACCTCACAATCACCCTTTTTTAACTTCCACCATTTAATCCTTGGCACTGCTTTCACACTTCTCCTGCACTTCTTGATCACCAACATCATCCTACAGGCCTACTGACTTGCATTTCAAACCAACGCCATCTTCTTCTTCAAGTTCTAAAAGTCAACCCATGCCTAGAAAACCGACATCCAAACCGCATGGTCAGGCCCATATGCCTAAAAAACAAATGATAAGAATGGGCAAAGACCTTATTACTTTAATTAGGGGAAGCCAGCCTTCTCCCTCTAAGAGACCCAGAATTGATTTTCCTTCTGATTCTTCCTATCAGGATTCTGAAATTTCTGTTTCATCTGATTACCAGGATTTGCCCTTATCCACCTATGAGGATTCTGATGCAGAGGATCCCATTCCCTCTGCTTCCCCTCTAGAAGATTTTTCTTTTGGTGAAACTTTGCACACTCTTAGGGAGCATTTCCATTGGGAAAGCCAGGATTACTCAGACTCCAAAAAGAGGCTTAGGGAATTCTTACTCCTCTGTCAACACAGGCCTTTTGCTATCCCTCCTGTCCTGGACATTGTAGATGATGTCTTCTTGGAATCTAGCCTGGCCCCAGACACTTTACCTCCAGCTCCCAGGAAACCTGACAGGTATTACTGAGTACCTGACTCTTACAAATTCCTCTTCAAGAATCCTACTGCGGACCCAGAGACCATTCCCAAGGACCTAAAGGCATTAAGGCTACAACTGGCAAAAACCTTCCCCCTTCTGATAGAGAATCCAGGGCCTTGGACAGATGGGGTAAGAAGGTAAACACTTCTACTACTTTGGCCATTAGGGCCTTAAACTGCCAGTTTCATATGTTAAAGTATCAGCAGCATATTATGGGACTGCTTAAACAGAAATTGATATTGATTTCTGACTGTGCTGAAAGTAAAGAATTACAGTATTTAATGCATTCTGCTGAACAAGTTGGTAAATATACTTTGCAATGTGGTTTTGACTCTTTAGAAGCATCTTGCAGGTCTGCTGTCATTGGGTCTGTACTTGGAAGGCATGCTTGGCTTAAGGAGCAAATTTTGCCAGATCATGTTAAAGCTAAATTACTGGATGCTCCCTTAAACCAAGACCGCCTGTTTGGCAACAAAGCAGAAGTAGTACTTAAAAAGATGGAGGAAAAAGCTAAATCAATGCAAACTGTTAAATATTTCCTGCAAGTACAGCCTCCTAGATTTAGCAGGCATTAGCCTTCTAAGAATTGGTCCTTTCCTGTCTCTTCCAGGCCTTCTCAGTCCAAAACCAGGAACAGCAGACCACCTAGCCTACAGTCTCAAGGTACTCACAAGCCTAAGCAGTGGTGGGCTCCCACTTCCAAAGCTGGAAGTAGTAAGACACCCCCCTATGGAAAAGTGTCACAATGACTTAACCTTCCAAATCCTGCTCAACTGCCTGCTCCCTTAGGGGGAAAGATTGTCCTGCATGCAAAGAAATGGGAACTCATTACCCAGGTCAAGTGAGCTTTAAATATAGCTTTCCAAGGATACAGATTCCACTTCCACACCTTACCAACCCCAAACGGTTAGCCAGACCTACCCCCAAATCAGTGGGCAGAGGCTCAGCAGCAGGTTTTCTCTCTTCTAAGTATCAAGGCTATTCAACCTGTCTCAGAAGAAGAAAGGGTACAAGGTTTTTACTCAAGACTTTTCCTTGTACCCAGAAAAGACAGCTCCTGGTGTCCTATCCTGGACCTCTGTATTCTAAACTCCTTTTTGGTAATCCCAAAATTCAGAATGCTAACACTTCAACAGCTGCTTCCTCTGCTAGTCAAAGATGCCTGGTTGGCAACCTTAGACTTAAAGGAAGCTTACCTGCACATTCCAATAAGGGAATCTTGCAGGAAATACCTACGCTTCAGAGCAGGCTCCATGCACTATGAGTTCTCTGCACTTCCCTTTGGCTTATCTACTGCGCCCAGGGTATTCACAAAGTGTCTAGTTCCAGTCATTGTATTTTACAGGCAAAGAAATATTCAAATATACCCATACCTGGACAATTGTCTAATTCAGGCAGACAGCCAGGACATGCTACTAAAACATCTGGCATTTGTAAAGAAACATCTAACCTCACTGGGGTACACCATAAATGAAAAGAAATCTCATCTAGTACCCTGCCAACAAATTGTATTCCTGCGAGAAAGCTTGAATGCACCTTCCCAGATGACTTACCTCACGCCAGAGAAACAAGTTTATTTGACAGCCTACTTCAAACTACTGGCCACAAAGACCCATGTATCTGCAAGGAAAATCCTGCAAGCCCTGGGGTTCATGGCCTCTTGATCCTACTAATTCCGTATGCAAGACTGCATATGAGGAAACTATAATGGTATCTAAAAAAGCCTATGGTGTCAACATTCTCAGGACCTGGAATCAATGATTCCTATCATTCCTTGTATAAAGACAGAGATCGTTTGTTGGGCAGAGGCCTGCTACCACAACAAGGGACTCCAATTCACTCTATCCCCTGCCGCCCAAACTCTAACAACAGACATATCAGACTATGCATGGGGGGGGGCTCATTTGGCAGGGCAGTGCATTCAGGGCAAATAGAACTAGAGTCATATGCAACTACATGTCAGTCAAAAAGAAATGTTAGCTGTACAGAATTCACTGACAGCCTTCAAGGACCACATTTTTCCAGGACAATTATTGGTAAAGACAGACAACACTAAACAGGCAGGGGGAAACCCACTCGTACCCTCTGCATACTAGCCATGGCTCTGTGGAATTCAGCCTTGAGCTGTCAAGTGCACCTACAAGCTCAATTCCTGCCAGGCAAGCTAAATTCACTGGCAGACAACCTAAGCAGAAATCTCATGGACCCACACGAGTGGAAACTAGAACCAAAGATATTCAGTCTTTTGAGAAACAAATGGGGGAATCCAGAAATAGATCTGTTTGCCTCCCCTCAGAACTACCAATTGGACAAATTCTGCACAAGGACTTCCCACAGTCAAGCTTGGAAATTGGATGGCCCTGTCCTTCACCTGGGAAAGCCTCTCAGTTTATGGCTTTCCCCCTCTGCCTCTCCTCTCGAAAGTTCTACTAAAGATCAAAAAGGACAAACCAAGGACAATACTGATTGCACCAGACTTGACCACACCAGCACTGGTACCCTCTCTTGTGCAGTATGTCTTTGCTGGAACCATGGCACCTGCCTCAGACCCCTTCTCTGCTGTCCCAGCAGGAGGGCCAGATGTTGCACCCTCAGCTCCAATCCCTGAACCTTGCATGCTGGCTAATTCCTTGAGCTCTCCAATAGCATCCCTCAGTAAGCAGGTGCTAGATGTCATTCTGGAGGCAAGGAGGCCTAGTACTAGAAAATCCTATGCTGAAAAGTGGAACCAGAGTCAGGGGATGGACACAACTGTGCCCAGCTTGCCTCAAATTCTTCAGTACTTAACAGAGATGCTCCCCAAGGGCCTTTCCTTCTCGTCAATTAAAATTCACGCCTCTGCCATCTCAGCACATTATAATACTGAACCACCCCTCTTCTCTCACCCACTGCTAAAGCAATTCCTCAGAGGGGCCAAAAATTTAAGACCACCCAGGAGAGCCCCTACTCTGGCCTGGGACCTTAACTTTGTTTCGGAAAAGCTCACTCTCCCGCCTTTTGAGCCAGCTGCAACTACAGAGTTGAAATTCCTTTTTTGGAAAACAGCCTTCCTTCTAGCCTTCACTTCATCTAGAAGAGTGTCTGAATTACAGGCCTTTATGGTAGAGGAAGCCCTTCATCATCATCCATGCAGACAGGGTGTTCCTCAGGACCAATCCTTCCTTTATGTCCAAGGTGGTGTCTAGTGTGGGCCTTAATCAGTCCATTCATTTGCCTACTTTTTTCCCTACTTTTTTCCCAAATCCACAAAACAAAGGAGAATGAATACTGCACTCTTTGGATGTGCACAGACAACTTAGATTTTATTTGGACAGGACTAATCCTTTCAGAAAATCTGAACAGCGGCTAGTTGGCTTTGCTGCAGGGGCAGAGGGGAAGGCCATTTCAAAGCAAACCATTTCTAAGTGGATAGGCCATTGCATTCATTTCTGCTATAAGCATCATGGAAAACCTACCCCACAGGGGATAAGATCACATTCCACCAGGGCTGCATCTACCTCTACAGCCTTTCTCAGAGGTGTTCCTACCAGGGACATCCTAGAAACTGCTGCTTGGAGATCTGTACATACCTTCACCAAGTATTACCACATGCCTGTTTTTTCTAAATCCAGAGCTGGTTTTGCCACTGCAGTTTTGCAGGGCTTAATAGCTTGTCCTAATGCTCTCTAAATGCCTCCTCCCTTCCTTAGCTTTGGGAATCAACCCAAATGTAATGACTGCAACAGTGAAACACGAAGAACATAGTACAGTTGTGTACACTTACCATAAATGTAGATGTTTGAGTGTATTCACTGTTGCAGTCCTGGTTACCCTCCCTCCAGCCCCCTGACTTCTCTTGGCTATATCTATCTTCTTATTTAGTATTTTTCAGCTTTCTGGTGTATTTGCTTTTTGTTGGAGGTGTAATCTAACATATAATTGCTTTCCATTATGGGGGCACCTGACATCTGGGGCAAGAAAAACTTATGTAATGGCATCTGCTGCATGTTTTATACCCCTGACGACCTGACTTCATGGAAGAAGAGAGAGCATTCGACGCAGAATCCAAGACTTAGATATTCAGGTCGGCTGAGGGCTACCTGTAGGCAGATAACCCAGATGTTATGAGTGCAACAATGAATACACTTGAGCATCTACATTTATGGTAAGTGTACACAACTGTACTTTCTCCGGTCCTCAGTGAGGTGCTTTTGCAGCCCCTGATGCCCGCTTCTGTGGATTCGCAGGCCGCTACTGAGACCCTTTTGGAGTCCGGTATGCCGCAAAACTCTTAAACTAAGGATCCTGCGGTCGGCTCTACCTTGGATGGGTCTGGAGCTGCTGAGCAGGTGCCGGCTTCCGAGGAAGTGGTTCGCATTACCGATTCTCGACACAAACTGACATCTTCTTTCCCCGACTACTGTTCTTTCCAAAATGACTGAGTTTCTTAGGCCCAGGGTACGAACCACACCCAAGAAACCGATGACTCACTCTCAGGCGCCTGCTTCCTTGCCTCAGTCTCAAATGCTTAAAATGGCAAGAAGACCTTATCATCCTATCAGGGGAAGCCAAGCTACCCCCTCCGAAAAGAAGAGAGATCTGTCCCCTGTAGTTTTGTCTGAACAAGAGTCCGATGACTTTGATTTATCTGAATATGAAGACATACAACCCCTCTCTACTTATGAGGATTCTGATGCAGAGGATTCCATTCCTTCAGCCTCTCCCCCAGAGGATTTTTCTTTTGGGGAAACCCTGCATACCTTAAGGGAGCATTTCTAATAGGAGAGTCAAAACTACCCTCAGTCTAAAAAGAGACTCTGAATTTGTAGATCTTCCACAGCACAGACCCTTGGCCATCCCTACCAGTCCTGGATGTTGTGGAGGATATTTTCCTGGAATCCAGCTTAAGTCCTGATACCCTCCCTCCTGCACGCAGAAAACCAGACAGATACTATATAGTCCCTGACCCACACAAATATCTTTTTAAAAATCCTACTGCTGACCCTGAGGCAATGGGGCCTAAAGGGATTAAAGCAACCTTTGCTAAGAATCCCATCCCCTCAGATAGGGATTTCTGAGCACTAGACAGATGGGGTAAAGCAGTATACACTTCAGCTACTCTTGCTATCAGGGCACTAAATTGTCAGTTCCATATGCTAAAATTTCAACAACCTATCCTGGAACTCCTTAAACAAAAAATATCTTCCTTTCCTGCTTGGGCAGAATCTAAAGAATTACAAGAGTTAATGCATTCTGCAACTCAAATAACAAAACACACCTTGCACTGCAATTTTGATGCCCTAGAAGCTTCTTGCAGGGCAGCAGTCACTGGATCTGTCATTAGAAGGCATGCATGGCTTAAGGAACAGCCCCTGCCAGACCATGTCAAATCTAAATTGTTGGATGCCCCTTGCACAAAGATCACTTATTTAGCACTAAGGCAGAAGAGCTCTTAAAGATGGAAGAAAAAGTAAAATCTATGCAAACAGGTAAGGATTTCTTAAATAACACAATAACTAGGCAGAAATATCCAAATACTACGATAATAGTCACAGACCACAGGATATAGAGCAGCAATCACAAAAATATAATACAAACTTAACATTTCGGCACCAAGCCTTCAACGAGTACAAATTCATCCACTCCTTCACTCAATATATATATATATATATATATATATATATATATATATATACACACACACATACACACATTCAATAAAATCAAAGCACTTAATTGATTAAATAATTTATCAGTCAAACAATTCATTAAATTATATATTTTTAATTAACTTCTTTATTTAACCCATGAGGTTCGAAAGTATTATACTTTAAAATAAAAAGAGTGTCTTTCTTCAGTAGCTTTTCTTTAATATGTGAACCTTCCCCTAATAATACATTTATTTTTGCCAGAATGCATCCTTGTAAGCAATCTGGTTCAGCATTGTGCAGTCATTAAATGTCCTAAAGGGCTTTCTATTTTACAATTTTTAATGTCCCTTATGCGTTCTTGTAAACACGTTTTAAACGCTCTACCTGTTTCTGCTATATAATAAAGGTTACAACTACACCTAAGGGCATAACTTATTTCTTCTGTATTACATGTATAAAGGCTTCTAGGTGTAAACCTAATGTCATTAATTTTTGGAAAAACTGTCACTACATGTTTACACAGTGAACGTTTTTTACAAGCGGTGGTTCCCATTTTATTTCCCTTTAAGTTGAAATATATAGTAACTTCTGGTGGTATAAATTGATTATGTACCACCATATCTGCCAAATTTCTATTTCTCTTATAGGAAACTTTAATCTGACTTTTTATCAAATATCTCAAATCTTTATCATTAGTTACCATTTTCCAATATTTTTTAACTTCCTTAACTATAGTTTCTGTCACTATATTAAATGCAGTACGTAATACACCTCTCTCTCACCTTCTTTAGTCTTTTCTTCATTATTAACACATCTTCTTATTTCATTCCTTTTCCCATTCCCCAAGACACTATTATATCTATTTGGTATTCCATATCTGCATTCTCTTACTTTATTCATAGATTCTTCCACAGTTTTTTTTTTTATTATACTCCCTATCTATAAACATATTTTCTGTCCTTAACAATTCATATTCAAAGGCATCATCAGAACTGCATAATTTATTTAACCTCAGAAATTCATTGTATGTATGGCAATACAGCAATCAGATGGCTTGGGTGGCAACTAGTGCCATATAAAAAGGCATTATTCTGTCCAAATGTCCAATGAACTGTTGTGTCGAGACCATTAATGTCTATATCCAAAAATGTAACCTTCTTTCCAATTTGTATGCCATCAGATTTAAAGCCAAAAACATTTTCTTGTAAATCATCTGTGAAGGACTGAGGTTCCCTCATATTTCCATCACACAGAAATATTAAGTCATCAATAAATCTAAAATAATGAACTACTTGATTTTTATAAAACAAATGTGTGTATATATATTCTGCTTCACATTTTGCCATCACAGTATTTGCATACATAGGGGCAAAGGCTGCCCCCCATTGCAGTTCCTTGCAACTGATGGTAAATTTCACCATTAAACAGAAAATAATTTTTAAACAAAAATCTGTCAGTTCTATTATGAAATGGGTCAGTGGGGAATCGCCCAAGAGATAACATAATGCTTCAATGCCATTTTAATGCCTTATGTTAGTATACAAACTTTTAACATCTAGGCAAAGCCAGTACGTTATCATTCCAAACTTTTTTACTGATATTACACAAAAAAACTGGCTATCCTTAATAAATGAAGGTAAAGTAAAAACATATGTTTTTAAATATTCATGCAGTAGGATACATATATCCTTTAAAAAATATTTTTCAGCTGAGACTATTGGTCTCCCACTCAAATTTTTAAATCCTTTATGTGTATGTGTCTTGGGTAAACAGTAAAACTCTGCAATACATGTGTTTTCTATACTAAGTTTTTTAAATCACTCTAAACAAAATATCCAAAACTTAAACCTTTCTGAACCAAAGCTTTATATTCTTTTATAGCCTTTTCATATTGTTTCACATTGCATTTTTCACATACATTTTCATCACTTAAGTGAGCAAGGCACATTTCAGCATACCGAATATGGTTTAATATTACTACTTGATTCCCCTTAACTGATCTTTTATTACCATCCTTCTGTCTGCACACAATGTTTTAAAAGCCATCCATTCATTCTTTGTCAGGTTATAAAATACATTCTGTTTATCACTTTCAAAATCCCTACATAATTTTTCTACAACAAAGTTTAATGCCATGATGAAACTCTGTAAATCAGCATTCACAAAAGGTGGAATAAATTTAGATTTAACCCTTATAGTCTCAGTATTTAATCTACTATAGGCATTGATTTCATCATCATACGTATTTTCATCTGAAATATGTGAATAAAAAGATTCATTAAAGCTTTCATTAAAACTATCATTTAAACTTTCCAATTGATTCACATTATGCATTTGATTCACGCTTTGCTTATTAAAATAATCAATTAAATGCAGTTTTCTACTCAATTGGAATAATTCACTTTTTATGACATGTAACCTTGGCAAAGCCGTAGGTATAAACTTTTAACCCTAAATTTAAAACAGAAATTGCCATTTCTGGCACATCTATACCTGACAAATTAAGCACCAACTCATGAGTGGCAATGCCATCATTATTATTAGTTCCATTTAGTTCTCTTATTGTATTATTTGTTGTGATTACTGTTCCTTCCCTTTCCCATGTCATTTCTACCTCTTTTCTTCCCCTGGTGTCAGTTTCCTGCCTCTTTACGAAACAGGTTGTTAAAGTCCATTGAATTTGAGCTGCTGGTAATGGTGGATATTCCTCAGCATCAAATTCTCCTTCTGTTGTACCATCCGTTTTTTCTGAAGTGGCAAAGGATACAGAAGCTTTAGCAGGCATATTTTTCTGATTAGCAACCCCACCATATGTTCGCACCAATGTATTACGTTTGCGTTTCCATAGAAACACGGTTTCATTGTTGTAATCCCTAATATCTCTTGTAATTTTGTTAGTCTTTCTTTCTTCTAATTCATTTTCAAGAGTTAACAGTTTTTATTAATGTCTCCTAGTAACACATCCATTTTTGAGCTACTAAGACACATTTGTAAGTCAGAGCTTACCCGCTTAGCTTCCTCCTTCAATTTCTGTTGCTTTAGCAAGTCTCTTTCCACAAGGATTTTAACCGATTCCATGGTGCAATGATGTGCCGTCGTTGCTAACCACCTTTGCTTAAACAGTTCATCTTCCTTGCCTGTTAAATCAAATGGTATGGTAGGGGATTTAAATGCCCTTAATCCCTTTGGGACTATATTCAATTCCACATACCTCTTTAAACACAAAACATTTAAATACATATTCATTTCCTTCCACAGCAGACCCTCTCCCTCTTATTTTTCACATAACTCACAATCTTTGATAGGTAAAGTACTTTCCCCATTAGAACCAACTGCTTGGAATGGGTTGTTAAAGCGGTGACTACGATCACCTTCATACCGATCCCATACATCAGTCATTATACCGGCAGGTATATTAGATGCAGTCTCTGCTGTCTTAGCAGATGTAGTTTTCTCATTTCTCAGAAAGATGTAGTGCTCCATGGTACTTTGAGAGCACTGTGAACCTTCTCCAATGTCTTCCCTCAAGATTCTGGGGATATTGTTGTCAGGGTCCGTGGCCATAAATAGAAATCTAAAATACCACAATAACTAGGCAGAAATATCCAAATATTACGATAATAGTCATGGACCACAGGACACACAGCAGCAGTTATCGTAGTATTTGGATAGTTAAGGATTTCTTGCAGGTCCAGCCACCCAGATTCAGCAGGCATTGTCCCACCAAACACTGGTCCTTTCCTGGTCCCACTAAGCCAGTCCACAATGGACCTGGGAACAAGACCCCCCCAGACAGCAGCCACAGGGAATACAGAGGATCTAAGCAGTGGACTACCTCCACTTCAAAACCAGGGAGTTCTAAGCCACCCCTTTATGGTAAAAACTCACAATGACTCACCTCCCCCACCTTCACTTATTCCTAGGAGGAAAACTCTCCTTTCACATAAGCACCTGGGCCACCATTACCAACGACCACTGGGTTCTGAACATAGTGTCTCAGGGATACAAATTTTGCTTCCACACCCTTACAACCCCAAAAAAGGGTTCCCAGATCTACCTCCAAACCAGTGGGCAGAGGGTCAAAAGCAAATTCTTTCCCTGCTTTCTATGAGGGCAGTAGAGCATGTTTCCTGCAAAACAGATAGGCTAAGGTTTCTGCTCCAAACTTTTTCTTGTACCCAGAAAAGAGGGCACCTGGCGCCCCATCCTCAGTCTATCCATCCTGAACACCTTCCTGGTGATCCTAAAATTCAAAATGCTCACCCTTCATTAGCTGCTACCCATGCTGTCCAAGGACGCTTGGCTAGCCACCCTAGATGTAAAAGAGGCCTACCTCCACATTCCTATCAGGGAATCATGCAGGAAGTATCTCCATTTCAGGGAAGGATCTCAACACTTTCAGTTCTCTGCACTTCCCTTTGGCTTATCTACTGCCTCCAGAATTTTCAGAAAATGTCTGGCTCTGGCCATTGCAAACAAAGGAATATCTAGATCTACCCGTTCTTAGATGACTGTCTTATTCAGGCAGACAGCCAGGAAAAGCTGCTCAAGCACCTGGCCTTTGTAAAGACCCTACTAACCTCCCTAGGGTACACCATCATCGAAAAGAAATCCAAAAGATTATCTTCCTGGGAGCAAGCCTGAACACAGCATTCCAGATGGCATTTCTTACACCAGAAAAACAAATTTTCCTTACGGCCTACTTTTCTCACCTAGCCACCAGGCCCCAGTTATCAGCAAGGGAGTTCCTGCAAGCTCTGGGGTTCATGGCATCTTGCATGCTACTCATTCCATATGCCAGTCTGCATATGAGGAAACTTCAGTGGTACCTAAAAAGCCTTTGGTGTCAACACTCTCAAGACCTGGAAACTCTTTTACCTATAACTCCTTGTCTCAGACAAGATTTTCTTTGGTGGTTAACAGCATGCTCCCACAACAAGGGACTGCCTTTCTCACCATGCCTTGCCACCCAGACCCTCACCACAGATGCATCAGACTATGCTTGGGGTGCACACCTGAACGGCAGGTGCATACAGGACCAGTGGAGCCCGCAGCAAATCCCTCTGCACATCAGCCAAAAAGAGGTGATGGCTGTCCAGCACGTCTTGATAGCTTTCAAACCCCTTCTCTCTCCAGGGGCTCTCTTGATCAAAACAGAGAACACCACTATGATGTGGTATATCAACAAGTAGTGAGGGACTCCCACCTACCCTCTATGGAGGCTGGCCATGACCCTTTGGCACACAGCCTATGCGATGCAGCTGAACTTTTTAGCGCAATTCCTACCAGGCTCTCTCAACTCTCTGGCAGACCAGTTAAGCAGAAATCTTCTGGACCCACACGAGTGGCAGCTCAACAGACGAATATTCACCCTAATAACTCAGAAATGGGGAACCCCGAAGTTTGACCTCTTTGCCTCCCACACCAACCATCAGCTCAGCAAATTCTGCACCAGGGAGCATCACTGCATGGCTTGGAAAGTGGATGCCCTGTCCTTCCTCTGGGTCAATCTATTGGTCTATGCCTTTACACAGCTACCTCTCATCCCCAGGGTACTTCTCAAAGTAAAGGAGGAAAAACCAAGGACCATTCTTATAGCTCCAGACTGGCCTTGCCAGCACTGGTACCCCTTGCTGCGCAACCTGTCCCCACTGCCACCATGGCATCTTCCTCAGATTCCAAACCTCCTGGCCCAGAGGGAAGGGGAATTCATGCATCCCCAGTAGCAGACACTTATTTTGGAAGCTTCACTTACTCCCTAAACCCAAACCAATCTGCCAACCTCAGTAAACAGGTTCTAGATGTTATCCATGAGGCCAGACACCCTAGCACTAGAACGTCTTACGCAGACAAATGGAAAAGGTTCTGCACCTGGATCCAAGCTATAGGAGCCAATACGGCTCAGCCCTCCCTCTCATCCAGGATTACTTAGCTGTCCTACTACACAGTGGCCTCTTTCTCCTTTATAAAAATTCATGCCTCTTGTATTTCTGCTCATTTTCCCACTGAACAGCCCCTTTTCTCACTCTTTGATCAAACAGTTCCCAAGTGGAGCTAGCAACTTGAGGCCACCCAGAAGAGCACCAACCCCAGCTTGGGATCTTAACTTTGTATTGGAAAAGCTCCACCTGCCCCCTTTCGAACCAGCTTCTTCTGCAGAACTAAAATTTCTCTCCTGGAAGACAGCATTCATTCTGGCCATCACTTCAGCCAGAGCTGCAAGCGCTCATGGCTGTGGAACCCTTCATCATCTTCCATGCTGACAGGGTATCCCTCAGAACTAACCCATCCTTCATACCCAGTACATTTGCCCACCTTTCTCCCTAATCACCAGAACAAGGGGAAAAGGATACTGCACTCTCCTTTCCTTCAGAAAGTCTGATCAATTGCTGGTTAGCTTTGCTACAGGAGCAGAAGGCAAAGCCATCTCCAAACAAACCATATCCAAATGGATAGCATACTGCATCCATTTCTGCTACAAACATGGAAAGCCTCCCCCAAGGGGGTCAGGACTCACTCCACCAGAGTAGCCTCCGCCTTTACAGCTTTCCTCAGCGGAGTCCCCACCAGGGACTTCCTGGAGGTTGACACCTGGACATGTGTTCACACTTTTACCAAGCATTACCACCTGGCTCTCTTCTCCAAATCCAGGGCAGGGTTTGCCTCTGCAGTCTTGCAGGGCATCCTACCCAGCCCCTAGATTCTTTGATTGCCTCCACCCATTTCCTCAGCTTTGGGAATCAACCCAAATGTGATGACTAAAACAGTGAAACACGAAGAACATAGTACAGTTGTGTACACTTAGCATAAATGTAGATGTTCGAGTGTATTCACTGTTGCAGTTCTGGTTTCCCCTCCCTCCCCCTTTTCTTCTCTTTCCTTACAAGGGACATATTGGTATTTACTTTCTACTGGTGGGGTTCTTCCACCAGAACCTGTCTCCTACTTAGGGGCTCCTGACAGGTTAGGGCAAGAAAAACTGATGTAATGGTGTCAGCTGCCTTACTTTATACTACTGATGACCTGATGCCAGTCGTGAAGCGACAGCAACTGACGCAGAAATACTAAGCCTCTGGTATACAGGCCGGCCGAGGGCTACCCTGGCAGGGATAACCCAAACATGATAACTGCAACAGTGAATACACTCGAACATCTACATTTATGGTAAGTGTACCCAACTGTACTTTTCCTTTTGTATCCCAAGGTCATATGCATTTGACACCATTTTCAAGATCCAAGCATTTTTACTAGGCAGATAGTTAAACATTTAAAATATTGCTGTCTCTTTGTGCTTTCTTTGGAGACATTAGTCTTCTGCAATTATAATTATTAGCAGTGGCTACATCAATTAATAAATGTGATTGAGTTAGACACATAGCCCTTAAAAACGTTCACACACAATGTTTGTAATACTTAGGCTGCAATCATAATGATGTAGAATGTGAACTTTATGAAAAATTCAAACAAGCTACAGAAATTCATAGACAGAAGGCATTATAATCTACTTCTTACTGAGGAAAGTCATATATCTTCAAAAAAGAATTCTGAGGAAAATATTTTGTCTGTAAAGTCAGAAAAGATCATGGTTCTTCTTCAGAAAAATAGTACTTATATTAGAAGGTCTCATCATCAGTGGATTCTGTAATTTCACTTTGCATGTTTATGTTTTTTTTTGTTTTGTTTTCAGAAGTTGGCACATCTATTTTATTGATTTCCAGTCACAAGGAAAAGTGTTCTGTGGTGTAGACTGAGCCTCAGCCAACACTGTAACCTAAGCTTATGTTTTAACAGGCACTTTTGTTAGCACTTCTGAGGTATGAAAGTTTGTCATCCTTAGCACTGTATTAGAAGTTCAGGAGCTTGATCTGTAGGCCTCTGGGGAAAGACCCTGAAGTTCTGCATCCACTCAAGGCTATATCTGTACACATCTTAGGGACCAATCCGTATTGATCTCCCCACCAACTAAGCACAGTACAGAAGGTTTGCTAAGGAGAATTTTTCATCAACAACTTTGAAGTCCTTGTTAACTGTGTTTCAAACCTTATGTTGACCAAGTTAAAACTTGATGAGCCATCTTGTAAATTACCTGTGAAAATCAGTTATAAATTGAAAAGAGACAGAAGTCTTTTGTCCCCCTCTCATGAGATGAGGACGAATATACATTTAAATTTCAGTCATTTCTCCATTTTTATTTCCACCCAATGTTTAGAGTTTTTAATGTGTTGACAGGAGCAGACCCCATTCTTAGGTTTGCCAAGAGTGCTTTTGTCAGCACCAAAAATGCACAAGTAATTGCTACCCCATGCAGTTCATGTGAATATCCTTTTATATTTAAGTAGGCTTGAAATTTATATTTGTAAGCCGTTTTGCTTCTACTGCTGTTGGTACTGTATGGGTACTATATTGTTCCCATTTCTGCCTTTGTATCTTGGTATATGATGACTTTGTCTCTCAGTATGCAGGACTCTGTAATTGTTGTATGTCGCTTTTTTGGTAATTCGTGCTACTTTTGTCCTTTTTTCTTTCAGTGTCCATATCTAGTTTTCTTGCTTCTATTTTCTTGACTGTTTTTTAGTGGATGGTCCCATGTCATCAGAGCTTCATTATGTTCAGTAATTCTTTGTGGTTCATGTTTCTACTGCATCTCTGCTACCTGTATGTTGCAGTGTTTGCACAATCCCTAGCATTATTGTGCTTTTCATTGCGCAGAGCCTCAGCCATGAGTATATCACAACCAGCAGCAAAATGTTTAATGTTTCATCAGCCCACCTGATCTGACTATTGGAACTATAGCCACTTGCTGGATAAGATCCGGCCATTTGTCAATGTTCTTAGCCTTGAGCTCCTGAATATTACCCTAGCATAATTCTCTGTGCCCCTCGTAGACCCAGATCTCATTTCCTGCCATTGGAAATGATCAATCCACTCCATACCAGCTAAGTGCTCTCAACTGATGTAATGTATGTATATTCCTTTCTCCTACAGTTAACCTTTTTGGCAGATTTCTGTCATAGGCTAGACTTTGATATAACTTTTTTCTTGAAGTTATGGTCTTCTCAACACTCAGACTAGATGCCTAGTGTCCTCTTCTTGGCTTAAAGTGCTGTCAATAAGGAATTATAAGATGCCTAGCCATATACACTTTTAAGTAAGTGGACTTTAAAGATGTTCTTTGGTGTTTCACTGTTGTAGTCATAACTGATGATATTTCCTGCCGTGGAAGCCCTTGGACAGCCCGACTACCAGAGAGTTTTCTCCTCCTCCTCTTGAAGCCAGCAGATATTCTGACTGACGTCAAGATGTCTGGGTATAAAGAGAGTCAACCAGCACCATAACATCTGGTCTTTAATGCCGTCAGAACTAGGGTTGCCATATTTCTGAAGGGCCAGATGGGGACAAAAAAAAAAGGTCTTTCGCACTAAGTGAAGACAAAAAAAGAGGTCTTGTTTGTGCAGAGCAGCAGGCAGTTCCGCATTAAGCAGAAGTAGCTCCGCTTTGCGATTTTTTATTGGCTCATATGCCGGTATACAAGCCAATCAAAAATTTGCACAGTAGAACCTCTTCTGTTCAATACGAAACAGCCTGAACAGAAGTGACTCAGCTTTTTGATTTATGATTAGCCTATTTGCCGGTATGAGAGCTAGTCAGAAATCTCATAGCGGAGCCTCTTCTGTTCAATAAAGAACAGCTTGCTGTTCCACATTGAACAGAAGTGGCTCTGCTTTGCGATTTATGATTAGCTCTTATACCGGCATGCGGGCCAGTCATAAATCGCAAAGCGAAGGCTGTTTCACCAGGATTATAACTGGCAGCGCAGGACTCAATATTGGGCTGCTGATCCGGGGACAGTCCTGCTCAAATAGGAATGTTTGGCAGCCGTGGTCAGAACCCAAAGCAGAATGCTAATCGGTGTGTTGGTCGGGTCACACCAGAGAAATTCCTGACCTGGAAGGCAGCTATCCTGCTAGCCATTACTTCAGCTAGAAGGGTTTCAGAGATTCAGGCCCTTATGTGTGTTGAACCTTTCATTACTTTCCACCCAGACAGATTCTGTGTTAAGACCAACCCTTCCTTTATGTCTAAAGTAGTTACAGAGATGTCCTTAAATCAGATCATCCACTTACCTACCTTTTTTCCTAACCCTCAAAACAAGGGGGGAAAAAGAGTCCTCCATACTCTAGATGTGCATAGGCAAGCAACTGTGTTGTTACTAAAATAGAACAAAGAATTTCTGGAAGCCTGATGAGCTTTTTATGGCATTTGCCTGTACCTCTGAGGGGAGACCAGGTTTCTAAACAGTCTCTAAATAGCTTTCCCACTCTTGCTTTTTGTTTTGCTATGGCCATCATGGAAAGAAGCCACCAGACACTATGAGGTCACACTGTACTAGAGCTTCTACTGCATCTACAGCCTTTCTTAAAGGGGTGGCCACTACACTCATTTTGGAAGCTGCTACTTGGCCCTCTCTGCATTCCTTCATCTAGCATTATCACCTTCCAGTCTTCTACAAGTCCAGACCAGGGTTTTTCACTGCCACCCTGCAGGGCATCCTTTCCTCTTCATAAACTCTCCATCCACCCTCCTTTCAGCTCTGGGAGTCATCCCATCATTTATGACTGCAATAGTGAAACACGAAGAACATAGTACAGTTGTGTACACTTACCATAAATGTAGATGTTCGAGTACATGAGACTGGGGTGGACATTCTCCGCTCTAGTTCCAGGCTGATGTTATTCATGTTTCACTGTTGCAGTCATCATAATTGGTTTATCTGCTAGCAGTAGCCCTCAGTCGGCCTGATTATCAAAGTCTTGGGTCCTGCGTCAGTTGCTGTCTCATCTTCCATGATGTCAGGTAGTCAGAGGTATAAAGCATGCAGCCGACGCCATTACATCAGTCTTTATTGCCGTGCGGTCCCCGAAGCAGAAGCAGTTCACAAGTGCCAGTCAGCCGACTCCTGAAATTTTTGTTTTTGAGTTTCAGAACCGAAGTCTACAACTAAAGCTAAGTACCCCGTTGGGGAAACTTTTTCTTGCTCTAAACCGATGTCAGTAAAAGTCAATAATCGTATTTCTTGTGGAAAGCAAATATCTCATAAAGATTTTCATTCGTACTGTATTCCTTGCCTAGGCCCTGACCACGACATACCTCGCTGTCGGTTTTGTGCCTTATTTGAACCACAAACTATTCGGCGTCGGTATATTTACGCTTCTAAATATTTTGGTACTCGGTTCAGTTATCCAGATATGTCTTCAGTAAGCCACCCGACTACCGACATTCCAAAAAAATGCAAAGATAAAAACAGAGACAAGCCGCCGAGGTCCAAAGCTGCCGATGACACTTCTAAGCTAGTCGCCAGTTCTCCGGTACTCAGTGAGGTGCTTTTGCAGCGCCTGCTACCCACTACTTCAGATTCACAGGCCTCTACTGAGACCCATTTGGAGTCCAGTATGCCGCGAGATGCTTCAACTGTGGAATCTGTGGATGTCTCTACTTTGGATGAGTCTGGAGCCGCTGTGCAGGCACCGGCTTCTGAGGGTGTATTCAGGCCTACTGACTTGCATATTAAACCAACGCCATTTTCTTCTTCAAGGCCTAAAAGTCGAACCATGTCTAGAAAACCGACGCCCAGACTGCATGGTCAGGCCTTTATGCCTTAAAAACAAATGATAATGGCTGAAGACCTTATTACTTTAATCAGGGGAAGCCAACCTTCCCTCTCTGAGACCTAGGACTGAATTTGCTTATGATACTTCTGATCAGGATTCTGAAATTTCTGTTTCCTCTGATGACCAGGGTTTACCCTTATCTACCTATGAGGATTCTGATGCAGAAGACTGTATTCCCTCTGCCCCCCCCCCCAAGAGGATTTCTGTTTTGGTGAAACCTTGCATACTCTTAGGGAGCATTTTCGCTGGAAAAGCCAGGATTATTCTGATTCTTAAAATAGGTTTAGGGATTTTTTACTCCTGCCCAACACAGGCCTTTAGCTATCCCTCCTGTACTAGACATTGTTGATGATGCCTTTTTGGAATCTAGCTTGGCTCCTGACTCTCTACCTACTGGCTCCCAGAAAACATGATTGATATTACAGGGTTCCTGACTCTCACAAGTTCCTTTTTAAAAATCCTACTGTGGATCCTGAGACCATTTCACAGGGACACAAGGTCATTAAGGCTACTACTGCCAAAAATCCTACCCACTCTGATAGAGATTCCAGGGCGCTGGATAGATGGGGTAAGAAAGTATACACTTCTGCAACCTTGGCCATTAGGGCCTTAAACTGACAGTTTCATATGTTAAAGTATCAGCAGCATATTATTGGATTGCTTAAACAGAAAATGATGTTGATTCCTGACCTTGCTGAAAGTAAGGATTTACGGGATTTAATGCATTCTGCTGAACAAGTTGGAAAACAAACTTTGCAATGTGGTTTTGATTCTCTAGAGGCATCTTGCAGGGCTGCTGCCACTCGGTCTGTACTTAGAAGGCATGCTTGGCTTAAGGAGCAATCCTTGCCAGATCATGTTAAAGCTAAATTGCTGGATGCTCCCTTAAATCAGGACCGCATGTTTGGCAACAAAGCAGAAGTAGTACTTGAAAAGATGGAGGAAAAAGCTAAATCTATGCAAACTGTTAAAGATTTCCTACAGGTACAGCCTCCAAGATTTAGTAGGCATAGGCCCTATAAGAATTTGTCCTTTCCTGCATCTTCCAGGCCTTTTCAGTCCAAACCCAGAACCAGCAGAACACCCAGGCTTCAGTCCCAGGGTATGCACAGGACTAAGCTGTGGGGGGCTCCCACTTCCAAATCAGGGAGTAGTAAGACTCCCCCTACGGTAAGCTGTCTCAGTGACTTGACTTTAAAACTTCCAAGCACTTCTCAACTGACTGTTCCTTTAGGGGGAAAGATTGCTCTGCAGGCAAAAAACTGGGAACTCATTACCCAGGACAAATGGGTTTTAAATATTGTTTCCCCAAGGATACAGATTTCACTTCCACACGTTACCAACCCCAAATGGTTGGCCAGATTTGCCACCAAATCAGTGGGCAGAAGCTCAAAAGCAAGTACTCTCTCTCTTAAGCATAAGGGCTATTCAAACTGTACCAGAAGAGGAAAAGGGATAAGGTTTCTACTCAAGACATTTATTGGTACCCAGAAAAGACAACTCATGGTGTCTTATCCTGGACCTTTCTATCCTAAACACCTTTTTGGTGATCCCAAAATTCTAGATGCTAACTCTTCACCAGTTGCTTCCTATGCTAGGCAAGGATGGCTGGTTGGCAACACTGGATTTAAGGGAAGCCTACCTGCACATCCCAATCACAGAATCTTGCAGAAGATACCTACGCTTCAAAGCAGGCTACATGCACTATCAGTTCTTTGCACTGCCCCTTGGCTTATCTACTGCGCCCAGGGTATTCACAAAGTGCCTAGCTCCAGTCATTGCATTTTGCAGGAAAAGAAATATTCAAATATACCCATAACTGGACGATTGTCTAATTCAGGCAGGAAGCCAGGACATGCTTTTGAATCATCTGGCATTTGTACAAAAGGTGCTAACTTGTCTGGGGTATACCATAAACAAAAAGAAATCACATCTTGTACCCTTCAACAAATTATATTCCTGGGAGCAAGCTTGAACACAACTTCCCAGATGGCTTTCCTCACGCCAGAGAAACAAATTCATTTGACAACTTATTTCAAACTAATGGCCACAAAAACATGCTATCTGCAAGGCAAATACTGCAAGCCTTGGGGTTCATGTGCTCCTGCATTCTTCTAATTCCATATGCAAGACTGCATATGAGGAAACTACAATGGTATCTAAAAAGCTTATGGTGTCAACATTCTCAGGATCTAGAAGCAGTGATTCTGTCATACCTTGCCTACAGTTAGATTTCCTTTGGTGGGCAGAGGCGTGCCATCAAAACCAGGGACTACCATTCACTCTACCGCCTGCTGCTCAAACCCTAACAAAAGACGCATCAGACTATGCATGTGGGGCTCACCTGGCAGGGAAGTGCATTCAGGGCAAATGGAACCCAAGTCAAATGCACCTGCATATCAATCAAAAAGAAATGTTAGCTGTACAGAATGCTCTGACAGTCTACAAGGACCACATTCTTCCAGGACATTAATGGTAAAGACGGACAATGCCACTATTATTGTGGTATATAAACAAGCGGGGGGGGGGGTACACATTCATACTCCCTCTGCAGACTAGCCATGGCTCTGTGGAACACAGCCTTGAGCTACCAAGTGCATCTACAGGCAGTTCCTGCCAGTAAAATGAAATACACTGGCAGACGAACTAAGCAGAAATCTCATGGGCCCACACAAGTGGAAACTGGAACCAAAGACTTTCAACAAGTTGATAAACAAATGGGGGAGACCTGATATAGACCTATTTGCCTCCCCCCAGAACTACCAGTTGAACAGATTCTGCACAAGGACTCCCCACAAACAAGCTTGGAAAGTGGATGCCGTGTACTTCAGCTGGAAAAATCTATCGGTTTATGCCTTTCCTCCTCTGCCTCTCCTCTCCAAAGTACTACTAAAGATCAAACAGGACAAACCAAGGAAGATACTGATTGCACCAGACTGGCCATGCTAATACTGGTACCCCCTCTTGCACAGTGTGTCACTGCTGGCTCCATGGCACCTGCCTCAGACCCCTACCCTGCTGTCACAGCAGGAGGGCCAGATTCTGCATCCTCAGCTTCAAACCCTGAACCTGGCAGCCTGGCTAATTACCTAATCTCTCCATTACCATCCCTCAGTAAGCAAGTGTTGGATGTCATTTTGGAGGCAAGGAGGCCTAGTACTAGAAAATCTTATGCTGAAAAATGGAAAAGATTCTGTGCTTGGAACCAAACTCAAGGGATGGGCACAGCAGCACCCAATTTACCTCAGATTCTTCAATACTTAACTGAGATGCTTCACAAGGGCCTTTCCTTTTCCTCCATCAAAATTCATGCCTCAGCCATTTCAGCTCATTACAACACAGAACAACCCCTCTTCTCTCAGCCACTGCTCAAGCAGTTCCTCAGAGCGGCAAAAAACTTAAATCCACCCAGGAGAGCCCCAACTCCAGCTTGTGACCTTAACTTTGTATTGGAAAAACTCACTCTACCTCCTTTTGAGCCAGTTGTATGCAGAGTTAAAATTCCATTCTTGGAAAACAGCCTTCCTTTTAGCAATCACTTCAGCAAGAAGGGTATCTGAATTACAGGCCCTTATGACAATGGAGCCTTTCATCATCTTTTATGCGGACAGGGTGTCCCTCAGGACCAATCCCTTCCTTCATGCCCAAGGTAGTATCCAGTGTGGCTCTTAATCAATCCATTCATTTGCCAACCTTCTTTTCTAATCCACAGAACAAAGGGGAATGGATACTCACTCCTTAGATGTGCACAGACAACTTAGATTTTACTTGGACAGGACTAAACCTCAAAGGAAATCTGAACAACTGCTGGTGGCATTTGCTGCAGGGGCAGAGGGGGGAAGGCTATTTCAAAGCAAACCATTTCTGAATGGATAGGACATTGATTTCTGCTATAAGCACCATGGAAAACCTATCCCACAGGGGATGAGAACACATTCAACCAGGGCTGCATCTACCTTTACAGCCTTTCTCAGAGGTGTCCCTACCAGAGACGTCCTAGAAGATGCTACCTGGAGTTCTGTACATACTTTCACCAAGCATTACCATTTGCCAGTTTTCTCTAAATCCAGAGCTGGCTTTGCCACTGCAGTCTTGCCAGGCCTTATAGCTGGTCCTAATGCTATCTGAATTCCTCCTCCCATCCTTAGCTTTGGGAATCTACCCAATTGTGATGACTGCAACAGTGAAACATGAAGAACATAGTACAGTTGTTTACACTTAGCATAAATTTAGATGTTCAAGTGTATTCACTGTTGCAGTCCTGGTTACCCTCCCTCCAGCCCCCTGACTTCTTTTGGCTATACCGCTATTCTCCTTTACTATGCTTAAAAGCTTTTTGGTGTGTTTGCTTTTTTGTTGGAGGTATAACCTTGCATATATATATATATATATATATATATATATATATATATATATATATATATATATATATTTAATTGCTTCCCATTAGGGGGGGGCACCTGACATCTGGGGCAAGAAAAACTGATGTAATGGTGTTGGCTGCATGCTTTATACCCCTGATGTCACGGAAGATGAGACAGCAACTGACGCAGGACCCAAGACTTTGATAATCAGGCCAACTGAGGGCTACTGCAAGCAGATAACCCAGTTGTGACGACTGCAACAGTGAATACCCAGATATTTTGATGGTCAGGGCATCCGCCAGCTTTAGGAGGAGGAGAACATTCTCTGGTAGTCAGGCCGGCCAAGGGCTTCCATGGCAGGAAATCCCATTAGTTATTACTATAAGAGTGTAACACCAAAGAACATATTGAAAGTGCATTTACTTAAAAGTGTATATGGCTAGGCATCTTATAATTCCTTACTGACAGCACTTTTTTAAGCCTGTAGTGGTGACTTATTTTGCAGGTTGGGAGTACATTTATTTAGGAACCTGTTCTTCTAGCAAGTTTTGTTTGCATGCTGGTGTAGATTTAGGTCCCTAATATGGGTGTTTATAGAGCCTCATGTTTTGCGAAGAAATAAGAGGTCAAATAGGATTGGGTCTTTTATGGCTCAAAAAATGAAACACAGCACTTGGGAGTATAACAAACATGCTAATCTGTTGGGATATTTGAATGATTTTAAGTCTTTTAATTTTCTTGGTAAGATATCTTTGGAGCCTTTCCAGTTAAACACTGTTCTTGGATTTGTGCGTACTAGTAGGGGCACTATATTTGATGATGGGTCTGACATAAGGGAAGAATCAGTGATGTGAAGACTTCTTTGGATCTTGAATATTTTCCTTTTATAAATTAATTGCCATGACAAAAGAATTTCCTTACTCTGTCGGAAATATGATGATTGAGTAAAAGATATGTCCACATAAGTATCCAGGTCTGTTACAATTGTCTGTATGAAAATGAGTGCCATTTGTATCACCGAAGGTAGAATCAGCTTCTTTTGTCTGAACTCTTCTATGCTGCACTTTTTAGTACACCAGCATGTATGTACATATTTTAGCCGTTGCTGGTGCTGCTTAAAATAAGTTAATAACTGGGTTCAGCTTGCAGTCATCAGCAAACGTACTCTTCCACACTTCCGACATATTGTCTTGGATTTCTGCTAAATAAATGCCAAACAGTGCTATGCCCTCGTGTAGTACCACACTAGTTGACATTTTACATTCAGAGAGAACCAACAACTTCAGATTTGTTGGATAGCAAATTCACAGTCCATTAGACAAAGTAGGGGTTTATATTAAATCTCTGTAGTTTTTCAGTAACACCAGCATGTGAACAAGTGTGAAAAGTCAGTATAAGTGAGCACTGTCCACAGCCTTTGAAAACTTTTCAAAGAAATATACTGGGTTCCAGAGATGGAACCTGCTATTCATAAAATCAGAAACAATTGGGGTCTACATAAATGAATTATACTATATATTCCATGGCTTTGCATATAAGGTGATGAGGCTGATGGGCCTGTAATTACAAGTGCCTGTAGAGGGGCCATTCTTGTGTAGGGAAGTCACAAGGACTGTTCAGATATCAGGAACAAACCCTTGAATGTTCTGAGGTTAAACACTTTAGTAGAAACTCAGATAATGCATACTTGGTACTGATGGAAATGTAGCCTGTTATATTGTCCCATGGTGGTAGTATTTTTAACCTTTGAAGGGATTCTAAGACTTGTTCCAAAGTGACTACAAAGGAAACCAACTTTTCAGGGATAGTAGGGGGCAGCAGTGGGGTAAATTTTCAGCAAATTTGTCTATTAATATATTGTGGCTATATCATTGGGATACGAATGTGTGACATTACTATTATTATGTTTGAGCTTAGTGCATTGTTTGTCATTATGCCTTAATTTCTCAAAATAACTCTAGTAAGGGTTATGTCTGCAGCAACCTAAAGCTTGTACTCCACTTTAAATTTTCTAGTAGTGCTGTTAAGTTCTTTACTAGCATGTTTCTCTAAAGTCTTAAGGTAGGGACATGGAGAATTCTTACAGCTTTTGATTTTCCTTCTTTTGTTTAACAGGTCATTAATATGGGAGTTCCACTAAAGAGGTTTATTCCTAAATTTATTATTGTATTTAGGTTGGATGGGTACTGACCTTTCTTTGTAGCTATTTTAGGGCTGTTAAAAGTTGGAGGTGAATGTGCCAGCCTTGAGAGATGGGTCCATTTGCAGAGAATTGTTTACAATTCTACTTAGGTCTTCTACAAGCTGAAGTAAGTTTGCACTGGAAAAATCCCTAAAGATGGTCTTATTTGGTGGTGAAGAGTTCCCATTAAGTGTAGCAGGGATGATGACTGATTTGTTGTTGGATTTAATTTGGGATGAGGTCAAGGAGATGTGGGGTGGAGCTCAGGTGGGGACCAAGTCAACGATCATAGAGCTTCTAGTGGGTAGATTTACAGTCTGCTGCAGTGCATTGGTATTAACATAGTCTAAGAAACATTTAGTGTGTACCTTTTTAGAGGCATAAGTATGCCATTCAGTGCTTGAGCAAATTAAGTCCCCTAGTAAGAAGGTATTTGTCTGATAGTTAATAACTCAGTTGGTGTTAAGGTAATTTCCATAATCTTTAGTGTACATTGATGGTTATCTGTAAATAGCAATGAAGTAATAGTTGGGTGTGTTAAAGTTAATTTGGATCTCCAATAACTTCGTTAGGTTTGTAAGTAATTTGTTATAAAGCGATAATGTTTATGACAGATGCAGATATTCCGCCACAGTTAATCATGGGCCCGAAGGTGTGATATGCACTAAACCCTTATATATAGTGGGAGTGCTGGTTTTGCATCGAAAACATGTTTCAGTAACTACACAAGTATTTGTGTTCAGATTGCATGAGGGCCTCAAGTTCTGGTATCTTTCTAATGAGACACCTAACATTGAGTAGATGTTCATCATTTCCACTGACACTGTGGAATTTTGGGTTATTTGCCAAGGTAACCCAGAAATGTCCAGCTTTCAAAAGCTCAGACTCCTCTCCCTCTCATCCATGGAGCTGATTGGCTTAGCATTTCCTGAGAGAGAAGCCTTCAGCTGTCCTGGGAAGTGAGTGCTTAGTCTTTTTTGTTTATCATAGGTTCATAGGTGTGTACTAGGCTAATGGCCCTGGGGCCTTTACAAGCCTAGCCCATAGAAGTGCCCTGGCATTGTGCCGCACGTCGTTGGTTCCCAGTGCCTCTATCAAGTAGAGCCACTGGAGTGATCCCCGGGGTGAACATTCCCATCCACTCATCAAGACTTTGCATGAAGAGGAGTAGTGAAGTGCTCTGCTTGACATGTATGGGATATCTATTTCAGAGCATGGGCAGTCCCTAGGTTATGAACCTGTCCCTTCAACAGGTTCTGTTGATTGTGGTAATGAGGTTGAGGTCTTTGGAGCATGTGGTGCGGAGGGATTGGTATTTTAAATGTAGCATTTCTAACAGAGCTGGATCAGACGTGGTTTTGTAAGTCAAGCAGAGATGACCTCTTCGTAGATGATATGAAACAGAGAATAGCTGGTGTTTTTTGAGTCTGTCCATGTAGGACATGTGTTTAAGGCCTATGATCCTCTTCGTGATGTACTTTTGTGGCCTCTCTAGCTGTTGCAGGTGTCTGGTGAGGTGCATGCCAAATGGGGCATTATACTCTATGATTGGTCTAATTAGGGAAGAGTAGAGAGAAATGATAACCTCTTTCTTCCTGGATACAAAACCCTTGGTAATGAGATGTGCCACATTGAAAGACTTTCTGACCACAACGGTAATGTGGCGGTCAAAGGAGAGGTTGCTATCAGCCTGTGACCCCAGATCTCTTATAACGCTTTCAGTGTTGAGTGGGCTCCCATCTATGTGGTAATTAGTGGGAAGTGAGTTTTTTCCAGTGGGGATGATGCATTGTTTTGCATTAAGCTTAAGACCATGGTTTTGACACCAGTCATTGGTCTCAGCGAGGCCTTTCTGTAGCATGTCTGCATCACTTGGTAAGTTAATGGCTCCCGGCTTGCAGTCTTCTGCAGATTTGGTCAGCCAGAGTCCCTGCGTGTTGGCCTGGACTTCTGAGAAGTAGATGCCAAAGAGGAGAGGACCCAGGACTGATCCCTGTGGGACTCAACTCGTGACTGGCAGGCAGTCTGACTTGGAGTCCGCTACTTTCACACTGTGGGTTCTATCTGTGAGCCAATTTACAACCCACCTAATGATATAGGGGTTGATGCCTAGTTTGCTGAGTTTATCAATAATTCCTGAGGGAGGAATGGTATCAAAGGCCTTGGCCAGATCGATGTAGCTGTATGAACTGCCTTACCTTCATCCACCACTCTGTTGACTGACGCAAAGATGCCAACCAAGTTGAGCAGGCATTTCTGTCTTTCACAAAACTAGATTGCATAGGATCTAAAGTTTGGAGATTCCCTATATCCTTGTTAATTAGATCCATGATGATGCGCTCCATAGCCTTAGATATCATACTTGTCAGGCTAATGGGACGATAATTTCCAGGGTCTGTCGTCACTCCTCCTTTATGGAGAGGGATGACTGTAGCAGTGCACCATTCAGTAGGGACAAAGCCTGAGGTGAGGCTGGGAGTGAACAGAGCACACAGATGTGGTGCCAGTTCACTTTGTAATTTATGTAGAACATAACCAGGGATATTGTCAGGTCCCATAGAAGCTATATTCTTGGCCTTAGTGGAACTTTAAGCTGTGCTGCAGTAATGCTGGGTGCCTGGCATTCTTCCGGTATTGAGATTGGTCCTTTAGGGAGGAGAGAGGGATAAAGCTGGCACTGAATCTGTCGACCAGTATGTTGGCAGTATCTGTTGGCTCCGTATAGGAGGTACCATTGTGCAGTAACTCAGAGCAAATCTTGGTATTGCCATGGAGATTCTTGATATAATTATAGATAGCTTTGTGGCTGTTTTTAGTGTCTGCCGCAATTCTGCCTTCATAGCTGGCTTTGGAGGTTTTGATGAGGGATCTCAACTTTTTGTTGAGGCTAATAAGGGAACTTTTCCAGTCTTGGGACTTTACCTTTTTCTACAACAGTTTCTTCCTTCTGTTGTAGGGTTTATTAATGGCAGGGGACCACCAGACTGGCTTCCTTTTTTATGGAGGAGTGCGTCTTGGTTCTGTTGGGTATGGCTAATTACATGCATTTATGTACGTGTTCGTACAGTGCATTAGTGTATGATTCGGCAGTCATGCATCTATTTTCCATTGGCATGGGTGCTGTGAAGTTAGCCACTTCTGTTTTTAGGAGTCCAAAGTCAGCTTTGTAGAATTTTTTCATGGTGGATACCTTTTTTGGGGGGGCGTGGGTGAGATGTGGATTTCCATGCTGATTATTTTGTGGTCAAATCTAACCAGGGAGGAATTGCCCATGTTAGTAATAACCAGGTCAAAGGATGTTGCTTCCTCTAGTGGTGGTAAGAATGAGCTGGTCCAGGGCAGTGGAATTGAAGAATTCCAGGAAGTGTTGACCCAGTGCATTGGTGCATGCGTAGTTTTCCCAGCTGATGGAGGGGTAGTTGAAGTTGCCTAGTATGATAGTGTTGAGTTGGATCTTAATAGTTTCCAGGGTGCTTAAGAATGTGGAGTGAGAATCTTGGGACATGGTTGGAGACCTAGAGCAGGCTACGACCTGAATCGCCATCTTACCCAATGTTAGTTGTACCTGGAGTATGTTATGCTGGGCTACTAGTCTGGAGGTGTGCATATCCTTTATGAATATGGAGACACCACTGCCTTTGGAGCTTCAGTGCATGTTCTGGGGCTGAAAGGTGTGGAATGAGCCTGGTAGCACAGGGGGTGCTTTCTGCTGCTTTAAACCAGGTCTCCATTACAGCACAAATGTCGATGTTCTCCATTTTGAGGAGTGCTTAGAGCGAGTGCATCTTGAGATTTAGACTTTTAGTGTTGAGCAGCATGACCCTCAGATTACATTTATTTATAGCTGTTATGGTGGTAATTTGGTCTTTGGAACACCATCTAAAAAAAGGCACTATAGGGGTGGCAAGAGCCTTAGCCAGTACTTGAAAACCCAGGGGTGACGGATGCAGGCAATCTCTGGTAAAACATCGAGGTCTGTCCGTCATGTCATCCCAAGCAGATACTAGATTCCCCTTAGAATGACACCAGAAACTTTAGCCAGTTGTTGAAGTCAATCATTTTCTGTTTGTACTGTGGTATCATTTTGGGTGATGGTAGGATGCTGCTAAGGGCTAGGGTCATACCTGCCTGGGCCACATAATTTGAGAGTTCCACCATGTCTCTTTTCATGTAGTCCCGGGAGGTGCATCTTAGGTCATTAACACCCACATTGACAATAACAGATTCATACTTGTGGAGTGACCTGAGTGCATGTGTTATGTGTCTGATTCTGGCATCTGATAGACAGCTGACTGTTACCTTCTCCTTATTCAACCTAGTGAGTGGGACATCAGTGTGCCTCACTATTGAATCACCTATGATTATTGTATTGGGCAAGCTGTTTTGCCTTAGGGGCTTAGGTTGAGGGGCACACTGTGCAGGTGAGCTATGTGTCTTGTGGTTTGTGCTGTGTTATGGTAGTCGAGTGTGTTTCTGCCTTGGAGGTCTCTGCTGTTTGGGTAGATTCTGTTGAGACCCTCTGTGAAGGTGGGTGTGTGGTTTGTGTTTTTATGTGAGGGCTGTGATGGTGGGTGTTCTGGAGGGTTATGTGTTCCATGTGGTGTGGTGCAGGTGCTGACCACCTCCTCTTGACCAGCTCTTCCAGTCTTGGTTGGAGTGTGCATGGCTTCCAGTTTGGAGATATAAGGGCATCTCTCATAAGTCTGAGTGTTGGGAGGTAAGAGGAGAGGGTTGTCTTTGTACATGAGACAGTTGCTACACTGCCTCAGAATGCCCAAGTTCACCAGGTTAATAGGAGAAAGCACAGGAAACTAACCTTCAGACATGCTAGGAGGGATGGTCATCATTACTAAGCAATGGAGCTGTTTTCTTATAAGACGTCTACTGTTGATAGCACTTGTGTGCTACAATAATTGCTACAAAAAGCCTGATGAAGTGATAGTTGAATAAGCTAATAGTGCAAGAGAGAAGAGAAAGTTAAAAGGGATAGAAAAAAACTGCCCAAACAGCCAGTAAGCTACAATTGCAGAGCCAGAAACCACTCCTCTTGTGGTAGATAGGCTAACTAGTGCTTACCACTCCCTCCCACTGATAAGTTGGAAGGCTCTCTCTAACACAGGAATGTCAGGGGAACTCAGAAACTTACAAAACAGTCCTGGATACAGCAAATTTGTATCTGGACTACTCTAGTAAAAGGAAAGGTGGAAAATAAGCTTAGAACTTTTTTTTTTTTTTTAGAAAAAAACAGTTAACTTATAGCTGGAATACCTCCAAAAGGGTTTAAAATGGTGCAGCTGAAGCTCTGGGTACTGCAAATCTGTATTTAGACTATGCTACTCAATTTTAAGGTTAAGAACTCAGTAAGAAAAAACTCACAATGAAGCACAGATTAATCAGTTATAGTCAAATGAATAGCACTTTCAGTATGAAAAAGATACAATTAAACAGCAATGAAATGCAGTAAAATGCAGTTAAACAGTAATGAATTGCAGTAGATAGCAATCAAATATAGTTAAACAGTAGATTGCTTTGAAATAATAGCTCACAAAACTCAGCAGTATCAGACAGCTCTAATAAAGCACAGATTCAGTAGAATATTGTCATTAATTTACTGAGGCTACTAACAACCAGTAATAAATATGACAAACAGGAAAATTAAGCAGAAAGAGGGACATTTTTTTTATAGTAGAAAGTGAAGAGATAGAAGATAATGAGACAATTCAAGGTTCAGAAGCTAAATGGGGTGGGCCTTGGCTAAGTTCTCACTATAAACAGTAGAATGAGCTAATGTAATGTGACTGGGGGAGTATCCAGTACAACTTTATAACAGAGGTGGGCAACTCAAAGCCACCAACACTTAAGACCACCACAACTGCAAGGGTGGGTGAGAAAAAACACTTTTACAGATTACAGAGATATGTATTAAAACAGAAGTGCAGAAAACAGTTGAAAATAAACGCATATTTTTCCAATATCACAGCATGGCAGTAGGCCAGTCTCTCTGCAGCTTTCAACAGCTTGAGGAAACAAGTATATCTGATTTAAAGCACTGGCTATTAAAAGCAGAGGAACAGAAACCAGCCCAATTATCCAATCAAAAAAAACAGTTTTGTATGAATGCCCTTACCAAGATTAAACCAAACAACTAGGCCTCTCTAAACAAAGATTTCACTGCAAGCTGAAAGGTTCATAACAGTAACCAATATTTCAGCTCTGTCACACAACAAAAAGGAGTCTAAAAACAGTTGCACCGATTGCGAAAACAGTTGTACAGATTACAGAGATATGCATTAAAACAAGTGCAGAAGACAATTGAAAATAAACGTATATTTTTCCACTATCACAGCAGGGCAGTAGGCCAGTCTCTCTGCATCTTTGAACAGCTTGAGCAAGCAAGTATATGTGATTTAAAACCCTTGCTATTAAAGGCGTAGGAACAGAAACTAGCCCAATAAGCCAATCAAGAAATCAGTTTTGCAGGAATGCCCTTAGCTAGATTAAACCAGTCTGATTTACTTCCTAGCACAAAGAAAACAACTAGGCTTCTATAAACAAAGATTTCACTGCAAGCTGAAAGCGTCACAACAGTAACAGATATTCATCTGTATCACAGCAAAAAAGAGAGTAAAAACATTTGCACCAATTGCAAAAAAAGTAGCACAGATTACAGAGATATGTATTACAACAGAAGACCAGAAGACAATTGAAAATAAAGACTTATCTTTTTTCCAATATCACAACAGGGTAGTAAGCCAGTCTCTCTGCAGCTTTGAACAGCTTGAGCAAACAAGTATATCTGATTTAAAACCGTGGCTATTAAAGGCAGAGGAACAGAAACCAGCCCAGTCTGCCAATCAGAAAAACAGATCTGAAGTAATTTACTTCATTTGGTCTTCAACCTGTGGGTTACGGATCGGTATCAGATCCAAGCTGGCAACTTTTACTAGCATCTGGTCCGAGCTCCAAACTCCTTCCCTTACCCATAATACACCTCCACTGCCTTCCATCCCCAGATCTCATTTGTCGTGAATAGCTTATGCATCATGAAACTTTTTGAATATCTTTTTCTTTCAAAATCATTAGGTAGTGTTAGTATAGGTTCCCCTTTCTCCTCCCCTCGCTTGGTGCGTCGAGTTATAGTGGTTTAGAGTAGTTAGGATAGTTTGTATTGTGTGGATTGTTGCTTCCCCTCCACCCTCAATGTTTTCTGTTTACGAGTGTGGTGAGTGGGTGTGTGTATGTCAGAAATAAAGAAACAACCTTTTTTTCTTCTGCTTTCTTTCTACTGATAGTATAGCTGACAAGCCTATTTTCAAATGTTGCACTGAGTATGTCCATAAATTATCCCCTGTGGATGGCCACACTCTGTGTGTTATGTGCTTGGGTGTTGCCCAAGTGTGGACTGCGTGGACTGTGCTATTTAAGTGGGCTTCAGCCCCCATGTCATTAAGGATAGGAAGGCCAAGTTGGCCCTCAGAGACCTTCTTTCCCCTTCAGAGACTGTTTCCTCGCCTCCAGCTTCGGTCAGAGCGGCTGCTGTGGCCGCCTCTCCTTCCTCTCTTCTCCTCCCTCTCAGGCTGTGACTCAACCTCCTGTACAAAAGCCTGTAGAAGCAGAGCGGAAAAGGGGCAGAGAGAAGGAGAAAGAGTCAAAGGCGAGGGAAAAGCGAAAGAGGTCTCCGGACCTCCCTTCACCTGTGAAAGCTTTACGGGTCTGTTACTCCTCCTCAGCTCCGATCTCAGAGGTTCCCCCAGAGCCAGAGGAAACCCATTCAGCTTCTAGGGGCTCAGTGCCTCGACCTGCCAGGTCAAAGTCCATGGCCTCATCGAGGTCCCCCGGTCTTTGTCTGAGGTTGATATGGATAAAATGATGAGGTTTATCCGTTCTCATATCCAGATAGGGGTCTTGACAGCCCCTTCTCCCTCAGGAGAATGAAGCTCGCTTCCTTTTTTTCCAGCCGATATCTCCTCCTCTGATCTGACCTTTATGTTCAGAGTATTCAGATCAGAGGACGGCTTTGGTCAGGGGGTCATTGCCGATGGTGCTTGCTTCCTTGACGCCAGCAGTTGCCTGGAGCATGTTGGATCAGACCAGCTCAGATCTGAGCCGTTTTCGGTGCCAGAACTTTGGTGTTAGATCCTAAGGGAGTGGAACTTTTTTCATCGGCTCTGCTTTTGTCAGGCCAAGTTCCCTGCCTCGGAGCTCCGTCCACTTTAGGCCTGACTCCGATTCTTTCATTGGACCCGGGGAGACCTTATTGGCTTCTCAGGAGGTTCGCTCTATTTTGGCATTTGACGTGGTAGAAAGGGTTCTCTCCACTGGATTGAGACCCCTGACTGCCCCCTCGGACTCCACCAAGATCCCCTTGGCTCTGTCTATGGTCCACATCATTTTACCAGAGGGGCATCCCTTGCTTGAAGAGCCCCAGATGGTTCCCCCTGATGAACAAGTGGCTTGCACTTTCTCCCCAGAGAGTGCCACTGGAGGGGTACCTCATAGACATGCGTGCAAGAGGAGGCACTTGGACCCCCCCCCCCCAAGTAGCTCACCGAGGACACGGACTTGGATGATGGAGAAGGTTCCCCTAGGTCACCTCCCGAGGATGTCTCCTTTGGAGACATCATAGAAATCCTCTGCCAGTGAGGAGGATGGTCTGCCCCCAAACCTACTTCTGATGAGTCCGTGTTCCTGGAGGCTTTTGGCATGGGCCAATCTACTTTCTGGGTGTCCCCTCCCGCGGATCACTTGGTGGATCTGGTCACCTCGCAGGCATGGAAGGAAACGGACACCATGGAACCAATTCCAAAAAGACCTGACAAAATTTTAAGCCACCCCATAGACAGACCAGCATGAAAAAACGGCTCCCTGGTAGACGCTGTGGTGTTAGCAGCAGCCACAAAGAAGGAAATTGCTCAGGAGAGTTCCTCAGTTCATCCTCCTGACCGAGAGTCGCTGATGACGGACCGCCTAGGGAAGCGGGTTAACTCTTCAGCTACCTTTTTGATTAGGGCGCTGAACTACCTGGCCCATGTCACCAGACTCCAACACGACCTGGTAAAGGAGCTGGAGGAGTCCCCCCCCCCCAAGTCCATGTTGCAGGAGGACAAAGCTTCGTTCTCTGTGAGGATGGCCACTTTAAAAGCAGTCTCCAACACATCCATGCGACTCCTTTCACATGCTATGGAAGGAGCAGCTAGGGCAGCTGGGTCTGGCGTGTCCATGAGGCAGAACGCCTGGCTCAGGTTATGTCTATTTTCGGAACCCTTCAAGACATCCTTTGCCAATGCCCCTTGTGACAGCTCTACTCTTTTTGGTAAGACAGTCAAAGAGACATTAGTCCAGAGTGCGAAGGATGGGAAGACACTGTCTGCTGTCAGGATCTGCTTCTCGAACCCTCAAAGGTCCTTTTCTCAGAACCAGAGAGGGCAAAAGTAAATGTGGTTTCGGAAGTCACAATTTTCCCGGGTCACTCAGGGCTCTTCTTCCCCCAGAGGCAAAGGGGGACAGAATGGATGCTGGCCCAGAGGCAGAGGGGGTCCGAGGAATTTTGGGTCTTGAGAATCTTTCTTGGACAGACCTGGGCAGCAACCCTGAGGGGTTGCCTAACTTTACTCTGGGGGCAGTTGGGGGATGATTGTCCTTCCACCTAGCGGTATGGGAGTCCATAACAGTAGACTGCTGGGTGCTTCCGATCATATCCAGAGGTTATTCTGTCCCCTTCATCGGTTCTCCCAAATCTCCCAGACACCTCCTGGACATACTACCCACACAAAGGGAGGCAGCAGCACAGGAAATTTCCAAGCTGCTAGGAAAAACGAGCCATCAAAACCATTCCCCCAGATCAGTATGGATTGGGCTTCTACTCCAGGTTCTTTTTGGTGCCAAAGAAAACAGGGGACTTAAGGCCCATTCTGATCTCTCTACCCTGAACCTGTTAGTTACCAAAGAGAAGTTCCGGATGGTCACATTACAGTCCATCATGCTGTACCTGCAAGAGAGCAACTGGATTTGCTCTTTATACCGCCAGGATGCTTACTATCACATAAAAATGCACAGACGCTCCAGGAGGTTCCTCCGCTTCCAGCTAGGAGTCGGTCATTACCAATTTCAAGCCCTACCCTTTGGTCTCACCACAGCCCCCTAGGGTGTTTACCAAAGTGATGGCAGTGGTAGCGGCTCACCTGAGGCTTCAGGGGATTCAGGTCTATCCATACCTGGATGATTGGCTCCTCACTGCTCCCACCAGGCATCTACACTCTCAAACCAGGGATTATTTCCTGACTCTGTGTTTGTGGATCACAATCAGTGCATCCAAATCTTTCTTAGATCCTGTACAGGTGATAGACTACAATGGTGCCAAGATAGATACTCTTCAGTGCAAAATCGTCCTGACCTCGGAGAGAGTTCATAACCTGAGGATGCATGTCTCCCTGATCTAACACTCTCATCTCCCAATCGCGGAATCGGTGTTGAGGGCCTTAAGCTCGATGGCAGCAACCATAACTCTTCTCCCATGTGCCCGGTTACACATGAGAATTCTACAGTGGATTCTAGCTGTACAATAGTCCCTGTTGGAACTACCATTGGCATATCCAGTTCAACTCAGTCGAGTCCGTTAGTCATCCCTCATATATATGGTGGATTTGCTCTCCGAACATTTTGGAGGGATGACCCTTTGTTCCAGCCCCTGCCCAAGCCACAGTGACAACGGATGCCTCCCAACTTGGGTGGGGGGGGCATTATTCAGGCAGGGCAGTCCAAGGCCTGTGGTCCCCGATAGAGACTAACTTGTACATAAATGTCCTAGAGATGAGGGCAGTCCTTCTAGCGTTGGGAACGTTTACAGTTCAGTCAGACATGTCAGTGGTCTGGTACATCGACAAACAGGGAGGGACCAGAACTTACCGCCTTTGTTGCAAGGCCATGAGAGTGTGGGAATGGGCGATCTCCACTGGTTGCTTTCTTATTGCAATGCATATTCCAGGAAGGTGCAACATCCTAGCGGACAGGCTAAGTCGGACCATTCTGATGCCTTACGAGTGGTCTCTGAATCTGTCAGTAACGGAACAGATCTTCAACGAGTGGGGTCATCCTTGCTGAGATCTCTTTGCATCTCCTTCCAATGCGACGTGCAACGTGTTTTTCACTCTGAACCCCCTGCTGGGGGGAGTCCCCCAGAGACACTCTAGTTCATGCCTGGCCTCTCGGTCTTCTGTATGTTTACCCGACAGTACCTCTTATTCCGAGGTTTCTACAGAAAGCTTGTTGACTGGGGAGCAGAATTATCCTCATTGCCCCATTCTGGCCTCACCAGGTATGGTTTCCCCTCCTTTGGTCTCACCTTCTGGCTCTGCCTTGGATCCTGGATCCCATTCAGGATCTGATTTCACACCGTTTTGGAAGTGCCTCATCTGAATCTGGACAACTTGAAGCTCACGGCTTGGCTGCTCCAGTTCCCACGATTGCTAGGACTCCTGGACTATCCTCCTCAGTTAGATCTGTTTTGATGGCTGCTCATAAGTCTTCGACTAGGAAGGTTTATCGACGCAAGTGGTAACATTTTTCCTTTTGGGCCTCTCAAAGGAGTTTAGATCATTTCACGGCTCCTATTTCTGCCATTCTTGATTTTCTAGCTGATATTTTTCAACATGGAGCTAGTTCTTCTACTGTCAAGGTTCAGTTGGCTGCTATCTCTCATTTTCATGTGGGTGAGAATTCTGCCCCTTAAGCCTCTTCCAGACTGTATAAAGCCTTTATTAAAGGCACCTTTTTGTTACGTCCCCTGGTCAAAGATCCTGTTCCCCCAAAGGACCTTACTGTGGTTCTTCAAGCTTTGGTTGCTCCACTTTTTGAGCCTGCCATAAGTGCAGATCTGAAATATTTATTTTGGAAAACCGCTTTTCTGGTAGCTATTACCTCTGCTAAAAGGGTTTCAGAATTACAGGCCTTGTCCATCAAAGTTCCTTACATGATTTTTCACAAAGATCGGGTTTCCCTTTGAACCAATCCATCCTTTCTTCCTAAGGTGGCATCACCAGTCAGTATCAGTCATACCATCAATTTGCCTGTGTTTTCCCTAATTTTACTAACAAGATGGAATACAAACTCCACCTGTTGGATGTTCATAGACAGTTACAATTCTATTTACACAGGACAAAGAATTTTCGTAAATCTGATCAATTGTTTGTATTCTTCTATAAACCCTTTTTAGGGAAATGTATCTCCAAGGTCACTATTGCTAAATGGATTTCTTCATGCATCCTTCAGGTCTATAAGGAAGGACAGAGGCATGTCTCCTCCAGCTCAGGTGAAAGCTCATTCCACTAGGTCCATGGCTACGTCTGCGGCTTTTTGGTCTAGAGTGTCTTTGGATGATATTTGTTCTGCAGCTACTTGGTTCTCATCTCATATGTTTATTTCTCACTACAAATTGGATTTGACTTCCAGAAGGAGAGCCTGCTTTGGTTCCATGGTGCTCCGGAATATCCTGCCATGAGGGCCTCTCAGACGTTTAGTAGCTGGGGACTCTGTCCCACAGGTTGAAGACCAAATCAAGTAAACTACTTCAGCTAAAGAAATTATGTACTCACCATAACATTCCATCTGAGTAGTTGTACTTCATTTGTCTTCAACCGTCCCTCCCTCCTTCTCCTGGACCTTGGCATATGATCAGCTTACAGGCTGCAGTATAGGTAACAAGTAATATTTTCAGGTTGGGTTATCAGTATAAGGTTAAGCAAACTCGATCTGGGGATGGAAGGCAGTGGAGGTATATTATGGGTAAGGGGAGGAGTTTGGAGCTCAGAGCAGATACTAGTAAAAGTTGCCGGCTTGGATCCAATACGGATTCATAACCCACAGGTTGAAGACAAATGAAGTACAACTACTCAGATGGAACGTTATGGTGAGTACATAACTTCTTTTTTTGCGGGAATGCCTTTAGCTAGATTAAACCAGTCTGATTTACTTTCTGCCACAAAGGAAACAGCAAAGCCTCTCTAGTCAAAGATTTCACTGCAAGCTGAAAGGGTCACAACACTGACAGATATTCAGCTCTATCACACAACAAAAAGGACACTAAAAGTTGCAGCAATTGCGAAAACAATTGTATAGATTACAGAGATATGTATTAAAACAGAAGTGCAGAAGACAATTGAAAATAAACACCTTTTTCCAATATCACAGCAAGGTAGTAGGCCAGTCTGTCTGCAGCTTTGAACAGCTTGAGCAAACAAGTATATCTGATTTAATACACTGGCTATTAAAGGGAGAGAAACAGAAACCAGACCAATTATCCAATCAAAAAAACTTTTGTATGAATCTCCTTTGCTAGTTTAAACTAGTCTGAGTTACTTCCTGCCACAAAGGAAACAGCAAGGCCTCTCTAGACAAAGATTTCACTGCAAGCTGAAAGGGTCACAACAGTAACAGTTAGTCAGCTCTGTCACACAACAAAAATGAGCCTAAAAACAGTTGCACCAATTGCAAAACCAGTTGTACAGATTACAGAGATATGTATTAAAACAGAAGTGCAGAAGACAATTGAAAATTAACACTTATCTTTTCCCAGTATCACAGCAGGGCAGTAGGCCAGTCTCTTTGCAGCTTTTAGCATCTTGGTCAAACAGGTGTATCTGATTTAAAACACTGGCTATTAAATGAAGAGAGACAAATACCAGCCCAATTATCCAATGAAAAAAACTGGTTTGCAGAAATGCCCTTAGCTATATTAACCCAGCCTGATTTACTTCCTGCCACAAAGAAAACAGCTAGGTCTCTCTAAACAAAGATTTCACTGCAGGCAGAAAGGGTCACAACAGTAACAGATATTCAGCTCTATCACACAACAAAAAGGAGACTAAAACAGTTGTACAGATAAGAGAGATATGTATTAAAACAGAAGACAAGTGAAAATAAACACTTATCTGTTTGCAATATCACAGCAGGGCAGTAGACCAGTCTCTCTGCAGCTTTAGCAAACAAGTATATCTGGTTTATAACACTGGCTATTTAAGGCAGAGAAACAGAAACTATCCCAATTATCCAATCAAAAAAAACAGTTTTGCAGGAATACCCTTAGCTAGATTAAACCAGTCTGATTTACTTCCTTCCAGAAAGAAAACAGCTAGGCCACTCTAGACAAATATTTCACTGCAAACTGTAAGGGTCACAACAGTAACAGATATTCAGCTCTATTACACAACAAAAAGAATATTAAAAACAGTTGCACCGATTGCAAAAACAGTTGTACAGATTATAGAGATATGTATTAAAGCAGAAGTTGTTGTTATGTCTTTCGGCTTTTCCCAGTTAGGGGTCGCCACAGCAGAACGCCAGTCCACTAATGATTGGCAGTAGATTTTTAAGTGCCAAGTTGCCAACCCTGATGCACAACCTTCAATGAAGGTACGCCCATTCATGCATGTCTCCACAAAGAAGACGCTTTAGCTGGGAATCGAACAGGACAATGTCTTACTGCGAGGTGACAACGCTACCGCAGCACCACCACCACAGTATTATTAAAGCAGAAGTGAAGAAGATAATTGAAAATAAACACTTATCTTTTTCCAATATCATAGCAAGGCATTAGGCAAGTCTCTCTGCAGCTTTGATCAGCTTGAGCAAACAAGTATATCTGATATCCAAAGAAGAACGTCCTTTGACTCTTTACAGGACCGGTTATTTATTTTTCTGGCTTACTGTACAGATAGGTCCCATTTGGGGACCCCGTTCCTCTCATTTTATTAAAAGATTTATTATTGTCTTTCTCTTTTTATGTTTAGTTAAAAACATATTTTATTTCTGTTAGTGTTTGCAGTAATTCCTGTGGGAGCTTCTGCTTACAGCAGTGCTTTTTTGATTTCTGGCTTTGATAAAGGCCTGTTTTTGCTGTTTCTGAGGAAACTTTCAGTAGTTCACTCAGAAGTGCAGTATGTATGTTTGGGGTTTATATTGTTTCAGCAAACACTTAACATAGCAAACGCTGTTTAATTGACCCAATTAAGTCAAAATCCCTAAATTTCGAACACACGGAACAGCGATTTTTTTCCCAGGGAAAAAAAATCGCTGATCCTTAAAAAAAAAAAAAAAAAAAAAAAATTGAAACTCAAAATAAAGTGGGGGCTTTGCCCCCCACATCCCATAATGTGGAGGGCTGTACCCCCACGACCCCTAATTAAATGTACCAACTCCAGAATCACACTACAATGGAGGAAATGGCAAAGTCCTGAATATGGCCCAGTGATTTTTTTTCCCTGGGAAAAAAAAGGGGTCTATATTGTATTGTTGCAAGCTGACAATATGGAATCTGATATTGTCGGCACGACAATATTGAAAGCGAAGAATATCAGCCAGGTAAACGGAAATCTCTGTAGGGGGAGATTTCCATTTACCTCAATGTCGTGCAGTCTCGGAGTTGGTATATTTAAGTAGCGGGGGGGTGTGGGGGTGCAGGGGGGCTTGCCCCCTGTCTACGCCCTTTCGTTTTTTTGTTTGTTCTTTTTTGGGTTTTTATACTCGTTCGATATTTTACTGCATTGATCAATTGTGTTTGACATTTATTGCTTCGATGCAGTAAAATTTCGACAAGGTAATATAAACGCAAAAAAAAATCGCTGTTCTGTGTGTTCTTGATTTAGGAATTTCGACTTTATTGGGTCAATTAAACAGCTTTCGCTATTTTAAACTTTCGTTGAAATAATATAGATCTGTATGTTAGTTGTCAGTCACTATGGAATGTATTGTGCATTCAGAATCACAAATTAATCTTGCCTATCTTTACTGTTGTTACTCTGCTTTATTTTCATATTTTGACAGGAAAATATTGCATAGCTTGGATTTATTTCCGCATTTGTACATTATTTGTTGTAAGTATGACTGTGTTGCATGTGTTTTGAATATTGGATTTCACTTGTACTGCAAATGAAGTTACTTGAATGTACTGTGGAGATTTTACTCTGCCAGGAAAATGTAGTTTAAATTGCTATTAAATGTTATTTTATGGCAGTTTAACATGGTTAAAGTGTGTGGAGCTATTTTTTATCACTGGTTTGGCACGTTGATTGCTTTGGTGTGTGGACTTTGTGCATTGGAAATTCTTTAACCTCTTTCAGTTGTACAATAATTCTGGTCGCATTTCAAACTTTTTTTTTGTGTGGTAATAGCACATTTTGGCAGAACTTAGTTGTGTGGGGACATGCTTATTACTCAGAACTTTTAAGTGCTTATACTGATACATTATCCAGTACTGTCAGTCTGTTATTCTGGTTGGTGTTCTCTTCCCAACATGATGGATTCTTACTCTGATACCTCCCCATCAAATCTAAAGAGAAAAGCAGTGACACCACCACAGATGACTGGCAAACCTGTTAAAATCCAACAAAAAGGATGAACGCAAATCTTTTACTGAAAACTGGAGACATAAAACGTGGCAAGACAAAAATAAAATCCCTTTCAAACGATAAGCACTTTCGGAGATACCTTCTTCCGATCTGAAGAAGGTATCTCCGAAAGCACTTATCATTTGAAAGGGATTTTATTTTTGTCTTGCCACGTTTTATGTCTCCAGTTTTCAGTTAAAGATTTGAGTTAATCTTTTTTGTTGGATTTTAACAGGTTTGCCAGTCGTCTGTGGTGGTGTCACTGCTTTTCTCTTTGGATTTTGTTCTTTGTAACAGTGCACCTTCAGCAGTTACAGGTTTATTTTGTTGCTTGTGTCCCCCTCAAATCTGGTTTCATCTAAAAAGAAAACAAAATAAAAGTATGCCTTAGCTTGCAGTTAGTGATTTTGTTGTGGCCACTGCTCAGCCCACAGACCTCTTAGATTTTTCCCTATCTCCTCCTACTGGAACCTTGATGGCCACTGTGGAATGAGGTTTGGACACATCCTCCAAGGCTGTTTCAGCACCTGGCACAGGTGTGGAAGAACCAAACCCTTTAGGTGCAGGAGTAGTCTGGGACATGAGACCCCTTGCCAGACATAATACTTTATCCTCAGATATTTTATCTAGTAGTGACATTCAGAAGAAAAAGAAACACACACTTCATACAGCTGATAATCATATTATAGCTGTTTATAAGGCTGATATGGTTTTCATGACTAAAGATGCCCCGTAGATAGCTATTTCTGGTGGTTGTGTTCCCCTACATTGCCATTAGTGCTAGTTTGGTTAGAGACCTTTCCGCTCAGAGAAATATGAGGAATCTGATGTGAAGAATTCTGATTTCTTAGTTGACAGTGAGACAGTCACTCTGATTCTTGGGAAGATGAACCTGAGCTTAAATCCAAACAAGTGTTTAATTGTCCTCAGATTATTGCTAGATATAGTGATGTCTTTGCTTTGGAGAAGTCAAGAACTATCCCCAGAGCTAGGCAAGGGTATATGACCTTAAAGAACACAAACACCCAATACTCTGGCTGTCTCCCTTCTCTTACCAACATTGGAAGATGTGTATAAATCTGCCTGAAGGGCATATGTATTCCAGCAGTCACTAAAAAGGCTCCGAGAACATATAGGGTCTCCTCTGATGTGACAGGTCTCTTCTCATATGACCACTGACCCAGCTGCGGTCTCCCTATCTGCCTGCTCAGATAAATCCTTGACTTCGTCTAATCCATTACCCCATGATAAAGAGGGAAAATGGTTAGATATTTAGGGCAGAAGATGTCTCTAGTAGTGCAGCCCTTAGAATGTTAAATTATCAAGGCTATATGTGGAAATATTTTACACTGTGCATACAGTTTGGATGATTTTGCTGCATCCTTATCTGTAGACCAAATGTCTTATACAAATTAAATTGTTTCTAATGTGACTTAGGTTTCAAAACATGCTGTGACAGATGTGCTTGAATGTGCATATAGAGTTTCAAGAACTGCTATTTCTGTTGTATTAAGACGGTATACTTAGTTATGTAAACAGAACTTCTCTGATTATTTGAAAGCCGAAATTTTAAATGCACTTTTTAGTTCTGAATTAATGTTTGGGCTCCGTATTACACACATTCTAAAAACATTAGGATGACAGAGGCAAATTAATGCTTGGATTATCGAGGATGTTTCATGTACCCAAGTTCTCCTCAAGCAAGGCACCTTCCTGCAAGGGGCACAACAAACAAAAGTCAGGGACCCAAAAGGAGATGGCAGGAGGATAATTCTTTAAAACCAAATGAGGGGTTTCTTTCTGAAAAAGGATCACCCCCCCTGCAAAGAATGAATATGCTGATTCAAAGAGCACCCTTACCCCCCCTTCTTTCACTTCTTTTTCTTCCTCCTTCCCCAAGGCTTGCTGTCTCAACCCTGGAGCCTCGATGCAAATAATGACATACAAATGGGTTATGAGAATAATTTGGAGAGGATACATGGATAGAAAATCCTCCCATTTCACAGGAATTCCCCAGCACCCACCAGACCAGACAGAAGTGTTTCCTCCAGTGCTCCATCACATTGTAGAAGTAGGAATCATAGATTTCTGCTTTACCACTGGGGTTATATGGTGCCCCTTGAGTGTTTACAAAGTGTCTGGCTCCAGTTGTTGCCTATTGCAGAACCCTAGGCTTTCACATTTTTCCTAATTTAGATGACATGCTGATTTGTGTAGCTTCTACATCCAGATGCTTGGAATCGTTAAACAGTCACATCCCTCCTTTCCTACCTGGACTCCAAATTAAAATATCAAATGTCCTTCTTCACACCCTGTCAATGAACTGTTTTCCTGGAGTGTTGGATAGATGCAGTAAAATGGATTGCCTTCCTGCCAGAAGACAAAGTTGACTTATCTGAGCATTTTGTTAGATTTTTGTCTTCTAGATGTGGCCTTGGCAAGAGTTTTCCTAAAAATTCTAGGCCTCATGATATTAATGATCCTCATACCACTAGCCAGTCTCCACATGAGAACAATTCAGTGGTACTTGAAGAGTTGTTGGGACCAGCACCTATCTTCCTTGGAGTTCCAGATACCAGTACTGAGATTTGTGAAACAGGAACTGCAGTGGTGGAGGAATCAACTGTCTCTGAATCCAGAGCTCTCTTTTTATCTTCTGATCCCAGTCCAGTCCTGGCAGATGAACTCTCTTGGGTTTTGCTTGGAGAGCAGTTTCCATGGGAGTTCAAGTGCAAGGATTGAGGGGTACTCAGGGCATGCCAAAGCACATAAACATAAACCAGATGTTGGCAGTGAATCATGCCTTAAAAGTTCTTCACCACATATGGGTTCTAGGTCCTCTTTTAGTGGTCACAGCCAACACTACCTTGATTTGGTACTTGAACAAGTAAGGGGGTACAAGGTCATTCCCTTTTTGCCAATTGACAGTGATGACCTGGGAGATGGCTGTACAGCATTCTCTGCCTCTTTAGGTCTTGTACATTCCATTGAAGCAAAACACAGTGACAAGACTGACAGACTAAGCATATCCTGGATAGACCCTCATGAGTGAAAGATCCATGTAGAGTCTCAAGTTCTTTCAAATAGTGTTCAACCAAAAAACCCATCATGGTGATGCCAGTATTGTTATAAAGCTCAATAAGTTTGGTACTCAGTTCATCACCAAACGTTACACAATTAGGGAACTTGGCTGTCCTTAAGCCCTGAGGCACAATTTTCCTATTTATACATTCACTCAAATATGATACCTCTAGCTCTAACGTGACAAACCTGAAAACCATTTTTTCTAGGTCATATATGCTCTTTTTACAGTTAATAGTGTCAGTATAAGCACTATCATTTATCGATTTACTTGCTGCTGAATCAGATGCTTGACCTTGAACATCAGCAAACGGATTATTGAAAGATTTGCAAATGTAATCCCACATATTGCTTTCATTTATTCCCTTGTTTGTGGTGTTCAACACCGTCGTCGATGCTTTAGCTGGACACTATTTGAAAGAACTTGAGACTATTAGGGAAAATATTAAAACACTAGATGAGAAAATCAAATGCTTTGGATGTTTTAAAGATTATATTCTTTTATACAACGGTGTAGAAGCGAAGGCTGACAGGCACCGGGCTTCCATTGTGACCAGGAAACAACATAAACTAAAAAGAGACATTTTGGCTTATCAGGCCAAACATGCATATTTATTACAAGATAGAGTAGAAGACCCTTCTGTTAAGATCTACAACAGCAGTGACAATGGAAGTCCTGCTTTAAACAGTGGGGCTAAGGAAGCCACAAATAGTATAGCATTTTCAACAACAAATGATGTTGGTTCTAGAGGTTCTGACAGGAATATTGGACACAACAGTGTATCTAATGGAGAAGTCGGCGCCATTTCTGACTTTAACAACCAACATTCTAGCAATTCCTCTAATGAAAATTATGCTGAAATACTTGTCAATGGAAAGCAAGGACCTAACCAAGGCCCTTTTCCGCTGGCAGTGCCAGTCAACAAACAGACTCAGAAGTGGAACAATACGTCCCACAACAAATGGAAGGGGAAAGGGAGAGGGAGATACCCCAACCAGAGGAAATACAAGTGAATACCACAAGACAAGCTGAAGATTTTAGCATCAATGTTATTAATTTATCTGGAGTTGCTTTATCCACTGAAACTGTTAATATTTTGAAAAAAGGTTTTTCATTTATACCTAACAATAGAGTGAATATTGGTAGGTTGTTAATAGATTTTAGATTATATTTAAGAAAATTGAACCTACAGTATATAATGCATGATGTGTTGGTCACTGTTCAAACTTCTTCCATGACTAGGCCGAAAAAAGCTAGTACTTTTAACCCCTCACTGCATACTACTTTGCAAATGTTTCAAAATCAATGTGAAAATGAGTTTCGCAGGATGACAGGTTATGTAAGTGATGACAATCTAAGTTCCTCTGAAAAGGGAGCTTTGCAAGATTTATGCAAAAATTCTGATATTAGAATAATGAAGGCCGACAAAGGGGGTAAAATGTGGTCATGGATACCATTCAATATAATGAATCTATGATAGACATGTTAAGTGACAGTGAGACATACAAAGTGACTAGTGTCAATGTTGTTAAAAAAAAGTTTTCAACGAGTTGATACACTGTTGTTTGACATGTTTAGCCAAAGAGAATTAGATCATCAGAGTTATGAATATTTGTTGGTCGAACACCCAAAATTGGCTACATTATTTGGCATTCCAAAATTACATGTTGACCAGCACAACCCATCTTTTAGACCTATTATTTCCACAAAGCATTCTAAAACTGAGAATATATATATTTGGCTTGACTATATTCTGAATCCTATTGTACAGAGAACTAGATTTTACATCAGAGATTCCTGGCATTTATTGGAAGAACTAAGGAATATAGATGTTTCATCTAGTTCTGTCGGTTTTGCTACTCTTGACGTCAAGTCCTTATATACTGCTATCAAGCAAACAGAAGGATTAGAATATTTGAGGGAATACCTGACTTCATATTCTGATGTTGAGAAACACAAGGTTAGCACCATTTGTGATCTAATGGAGTTAGTCCTAGAGAATAATTTCTTCAGATTTGGTAAACATATTTATCAACAGATTTCAGGAGTAGCAATGGGAGCAAGGGTGGCACCAGCTTTTGCCAATTTGGTTATGGCAAATTGGGAGCTTAAATTTTTGGTTAAACATCATCTTTTCAATAGGGCACTTGCATATTTTAGATTTATTGATGATTTACTTTTTTTGTGGAATGGCACTTTTGAAGAATTTTCTGACTTCGTGACAGATTTGAATCATAGTACTGACTTCTTGGTCTTCAAATTGAGTGGTTTTGGGGATAACATTCCCTTTCTTGATGTCCTTCTTAGTATAGATACAGTTAATAACACATTGAAAAGTCAAATATACAGGAAAGAGGTTTTTGCGAACCAGTATTTACACAAGGACAGTTTACATCCTACACATATGAAAAAAGGAGTAGTGAAGGGCCAAATAATTCGTTTGAATAGGCTCACCACTGATGATGATGTATTTCAAAGTGAAGTAGGATTTTTAAGGTCACTATTCATGTATAGAGGTTACGCATTAGACTGGATTCAAAAAATAGAGAAAGAGGTCATTTCTTTAAGGAAGGGGGTTGCTAAACCGATTCTTCTTTCTAGTCAGATAGGTTTAAGTTCTGGTTCCAAAGTTTTAGAGAATACCAGTAGTTACCACCTAGCGTTCCCTTTACCGATTGTTGACGAAATGTGGTTCATCAGGGACATTATCGTTAACAATTGGAAAATGATATTAGGAAATAAAGATTTGGTTGGTACTTTATGGATGAAACCCACTTTCACTTACAAAAGAGTTAAAAATTTAAAATGTATGCTGGAGATGGATCATTATAGGTATCAGGACATGACAAGAGCAGCCAGTATTAAGAGGGGTACTTATGCATGCAATAACTGTAGGCAGTGTAGATTTATCAGTAACAGTACTAGTGTATTCATAAAATCTCTTAATTATACCATTTGGTCTGAGTTATTACAATTGTAATTCCGATTATGTTGTTTACATCGCCAGTTGTGTTTCATGTGAACATTATTACATAGGAAAAACTAAAAGGCTTCTAAAAAGAAGAATCTATGAGCACAATTTGGCTATAAAAAACAAAGATCAGTTTAATTCTTTGGCCAACATTCTTTAACATGTAGAGATTTTAAGAAATTTCAATTTTCAGTTTTGGAAAAAATCAACACTAGTGAATTTGGAGGAGATTTAAACAATGTCTTAGAATGCAAGGAGACATTGTGGCAACTTTTGTTGGGGGCTGATAGGTTGCCTGGCGTCAATGACTATATTAATTTAAAATGTTGTTTGAAATATAGATAGGTGTTTGAGACCATATGCATGTATGTTTTGTGTGAGTTGTACATGTGTGCACACATACATGTTCATATCACTCTGATTCCCTTCAGAGACATGATATGATTTACATTATTCATATATGTACATATTTTTTTGTTTCATACATATATTACATTTTATATGTATTATATTTATACACATTTCGGTGTGTGTACTTGTGTGTACATATCATTATTATTTTTATATGTCATATATTTTTTATGATATTTACATATACATATATTTTTTTACATGTGTATTTTATATTTTCATAGTGACTGTTTAGTTCTATGTGTGTGTGGGGGGGTACATGTCTATATGTCCATATGTGTGTGTGTGCGGGTGTGTGCATGCATGTGATTGTTGTGTCTATGTGGGAGAGGTCTTTGGATATGCATTTCATATGTTCAAGTTGATTATTATGCTATTCACACAGCATGGATTTACATTGCATTTTTATGACTGTATTTTTGCATTTATACATATGTATGTGTATATACATTCATTTGTATGTATATATATATATATATATATATGTATATTTTTATTTGTTATTATGATAATACTTTATTTTTGTAGAAAATCACATTTGTTATTTTTTCAGTTTTGATGGTCATGATGTCATTTCCTGTTTAGTAAGTTATTTAAGGAACTGGAAATCACTTGAAAATGTTTCTGAGGAAGTTCACGTATTAAACAGTGGATGAAAGCGCTAAATTTTTGGCTTCTGATAAATTAATTCTTAACTACCCAAAAAAACCCAAATGTGGATACTTGAGATTAACATGGCTAGGCTTGTAAAGGCTCAAGGGCCGCTAGCCTAGTAACCTCTTATAAACCTATGATTATGTGCAGCAGGTATTAAGGAGGCTAGAAAATCTTGCATTTACAAGTGGAAGAGGGCTTAAGGTGGTGCATAGCCAGTGACAGCGATCCCAAAAGAGTTTCCACTCCTCTGGTTTTGCAATATTTGTGTGAACTATGTAGAAGTGGTTTATCATATGCTTCTATCAAGGTACATCTTGTGTCCATCTCGGCTTGTTTGCCCATGGATCCTTCCCTTTCATCTTTGTGTGGTCAAACAGTTTATGAAAGGACTATTGCATGTAAGGCCCCATCAAAAGAAAATTCCTCTTCCCTGAGACATCAACTTTGTTCTTGAAAATTTGACCTTGCCAACTTTTAAGTATGCCTTTCAGGCTGATTTGTGGTTCATTACTTGTTACAGTGGTTTACTCAGCATCCTAACATCTGCAAGGCGAGTCTCTGAGCTGCAAGCTCTCATGGTGGGCCAACCATATTTGATTTTCCACAATGACAGGGTTGTGTCCTGAACTAATCCATCATTCATGTTTTAATTTCTTTCTAAATTTACCTTGAATTAAGCCATCAATCTCTGAGTGTTCTGTCCTAATCCAAAAAACAAGAGAGAAAATATCCTACTTATCTTGGATGTGCACGGGTAGCTCAGGTACTACCTTGACAGAACAAAGCCCTTTAGGAACTCTAAACAGCTGTTTGTCTCCTATAAGAGGCTAAGAAGGGTTAGCCTGTCTCAAAGCAAAATGCACAATGATTGTCCTCTGATACTGTTTTCTCTTAATCTCATCATTAGTAAATCTCTTCCAGGCAACATTAAGGCTCACTTGATTAGGGATTTGTCCTCTTTGATGGCATATTAGAAAGGGGTGGACTCTAGAAGCAGCAGCCTGGCCCCTGTGTTCATATCTTCACAAAGCACTACAAACTGGATTCCTTTTCAAGGTCCATTGCAAACATTGCTAAGACCATTCTCTAGGGGCTCTAGGATATATATCTTTCCACCTCCTAGGTAGAGAAAACTTTGGGAATCTACTCAAAGTGCCACTTGGAATGATGAACATAGTACAGTTTCACAAGTCCCACTTACCTGTAATAGTAAATGTTCAAATTCCTCAGTGGCAGCACCCACCTGCCATCCCCCAGATTGTGCACAGTTGAGGTTAGTTTCAGCCTCTTTGATTTGGATGATGATGTTGGATTCATTTTTACTATATGGTATTGTGATAGGCCACAAATTTACAAATGATCCGGGGTTCAGGTAATTTTATCTCCTCCACTGTGGAAATGAAACAGCATGAGCACTTGCTTCCTGTTACAGATGAAGGCTTCCTTTTCAGGATATGCTCAGCCAGTCAGCTGCCTCAGGAAGAGAGTGGGAGGGGGAGTCAGAGATTTTGAAAGCTGACTAGTACTAGGTTACCTTGGAAGATGACTCGAAATGCCTCTGAGGCTGTGAGGAATTTGAACATCTACTGTTACATGTAAGTAAGACTTAAGTAACTGTACTTTCCACCATGTTATTACCCAAGTTCGAGTTGGCTGTACATGAATGTCCAGCGGGGTATTCTACCTTAAAAAAAGCCAGTATGTAGAAGTCTTTGTATAAGAATTATAAGACATTCCTAGCAAAAAAAAAAACAAAAAACAAAAAAAGACTACTACTTAGCCTGTTGTGAAAGCCAACTTATTTGATTATCCTTTTCCTGGGTTACTTTGATTCTAATGAAATAGATATTTCCCCCTCTGCAGCAACATCTGCTGATGAGCAGGATTCTTAACCATGTGGTTGAAATCAGGTTTTGTACACCTGGCCATCATTTTGTTTTATGAGTAGTCTTTACACACAGATTAGCTGGTGTCACATTTCATGACTGTACTAATATTGGATTTAGGGAGTCCATTATTGAATCTGAAAGGAGTATGTTATGACTGGCTTTCTTTCATCCTTTAGTCATATATCCATCCACACATATGTGTGTGCTCATTTATGTATGTTTACATATAATGTACATTGATTAGACTAGAATTGAGAGATGGTGAAGGGAGCTAATTGTTACCGAGATGATAACTTGTGATAAACAGGTTGAAAGACATTCTGTAAGACCTATAAGTCAAATTTGCAGAAGAGAGTTTAGACTGGTTGAAAAACTTGTAAAAAAAAGCTAATGCACTGTTAAATGTTTTCTGTAAGCATTGTGAAAATCAGTACACATTCTTATTGTTTTTTGTAATCCACATTTATATTCGGTCTGTTGTTGTTGATGTGTACTTAAAATACTGCACATCATATCCCTGCACTGAGATGAGCTTACTTGAGTGGTTTTCCATGATCATTCTCTTAGCTGCACAGTCCTGCATTTCTCCAGTCCAGCAAACCTTCCCCTGTATTATTTTCCCTTGCCCCTCTCTAGTGCTCACTAACCTTCATCACATAGCAGTACTAGTCATCATGGGGAGACCGCAGACTGATTCTCATACTGTTGCCAGAGTTATAGCTCACGGTATACTAAGGCAGTGTAAGAACTGTATCATGTTCCTTAAGAAACAAACTCTTACTTAACCCAAAGGAATCTGTGAGATATGTAAATACTTAACTGAACTGCAGGCTTTTTTCTGTAAACCAGTAGTATACATTGAGCTTAACATTGTCTTACTCCCTCCCCCACAAGTACACATCATCCACATACAATAAACAGAAAAACTGCTTTATATTGCAGCTAAAACAATCTCTACCCAAACCTTCTAGAACTCCTAATTCTAGGTTTCAGCTTAAACCGTCAGATCTAACTCTTACATACTAGCCAGCACCAACAGTTCTAAACTAACATACAGCACGTTCTGACACTACAGCAAACAACCCCAAAAAGGGGTCCCACAACCAGTGTGTAGATGCCCTTAAGGCAGCAGGACTAAGCTTGTACATCTGGCAAATGTCACGGTCATAGGTGGCTACATAGATAGACACACACTGACTAAGCTAAGGACAGAGTAACGTTTGGCAGTTTTTCAGGTACTAGAATCCACAGTGTCCCTAGGCCTTTCAAGTTCATTTACCCCAGTTATACATATGACTCGATTATTTTGCACGTGGGAGTAAATGACTTGAGGCACACCTCCTTGATTATATGAAGAGGGATATGATGGAGTTCTCAGAGTATGAATCGAAACCGGGTGTGAAACTGGTATTTAGCAATGTCCTATAATCTCCAAGAATGATTCCTCAATACAGACAAAATATAACTGACTTTATTGTGTCAGACACTGGTGTCATTTTAAGCAGATCCAAAATATGTGAGCCTGGGAGAAGATGCGTGATAACCTCACCTGCATTGGTAAGGTTTTTCTGGATCCGAGGCAGTTCTCATTCACCTCTAATCCTCCTTTATCAGAGCAGTTATAGAGGTTTATGCCCCCCCCCCTTAGGTTCATAGGTAGTTATTCGGCATTGCAGTTCAGGAGACCATTAAGGAGCCTGGCCCAAATTCCCAATTGTCCCAGTGCACTGTTCGGTTAAGTGACATGCTGAAGGTTACACAGTTAGCAAATGACGGCCAAAAGATTCAAACCATGCACCCTTGATACAGGAAGTACCTCATTAACAAGTCATGGCTTTAGTCCTCGGCAATAACTATCAGAATTTGGTATGTACTTCTCTATGCACATGACTGAGCTCAAGAGGCCACAACATTTCTTTAGACAATCAAGGGCATGCCCACACCGAGATACCCTGACTGCCCTCATCACTCTTACTCTTTGTCCTTTCCCCTCTTGAGAGGGGACTTCTGTCTAGCCTACAGAGCCTAGAAGGATATGATCCTTTGCAACCTCTTTCACATCCAGAAAACTAACACTTTCAACACCCACTCAAGAGATCTAAACCTTCTCTGCAATATAAATAGGACCTGCAGGCATGTTAGATATTTGTCATAGACAATGCCTCCATTATGGAATATAATCCCCCTCCAGACGTAAAACATAGTGCTCTGACCCTGGGTGACTAGATGGGCAGTTGTAGCATACTCCCATTCTGGCCCTCTTAAGCCCTCATGGGAAGGGAGTGTAAGTAGGTCCAAAGTAATTCATCCTTTTGTGGGTTTGGCTACCTGCCCAGGCACTTATGGAAAGAATATGTAACTAGGTCTGAAGTACTTAATTCTGTTGGGATGTGTTATTAATTTCACATCCTGGTAAATTTAATGTAAGATTATATGTATAGGATGCAGATGGTTCGCTGATTCAACAGTCTAACTGGAACCTATCCTTTTTGTTCTTATTAAGTACTGGATCGTGACTGAGTATGACAGGAGTGGTAATGTCTGGATGGATCTGTGCAACCTAGGCAACAGAAGATTGGTTATAAACTTTAAAAAGTAAGTGAAAAAGAGAATAGAAGTACTGGGATAGTCTTAGAGGGACTGACAAAGGTTAAAGTATTGCAGAATAGAGGGGTATCTCACTGGACAAGACGAGGCACAACTGCAGAGTGCTTAAGAGAAAATAAGGGACTATCTCAATAATATGTATGAGTTTAGAAAGATTGCTGTTAAGCAGCTGTTCTTTGATAACTCTGTTTCACAAAAACTTTTAGCACTTAAATAGGCGAAGGTTAGAGGTAGATGAGACTCAAACAATTAACAAGTTAACAATAGGAAGAGATGAGATAAAAATGGTAACATATAATCAATCTGCCTTAAAGTCTAACATATGGCATTTCTCTGGAAGCTAAGAAGGAAGAAAGTGATACAGATCTGGAAGGTTTTATTTCACATTCCGCTGTGGCGACCCCTAACCAGGAAAAGCCGAAAGAAGAACAACATTATTTTAAAAGGAAGGGAAGCACCAACATCCTGGAAGAAAATGTGGTGACTGTAGTAAGCTAAACCCAGCTTCATATAGACCCATTTGAATTTTAAGCCTTGATTATGAAGTTTTTTTTGTCTATAATAGCTTAAAGAATGGCAAAGATGTTGACAACATGCATATAGACATGGATCAGATTGTGGTATTGTGGAAGGGAGGCATAGCAGGCCATATGTGATCCAGAGGGAAAAAGAATGTAAGAACATACAGCTGCTGTTGGTGGATCTTTATGTAGAGAAAGAATTTGATAAGAGTAAGTTTTGATTTCATGAGAAGTGCAAGGGAAGCATTTACATTCCCTGTTTTTGTAATAGGGTTAATCAAATGGACATAGGAGGGATTTGAGGAAATAATTGAAGTGGGGGGTAGGATTCCTGTCTGATGAGTTGTCTGAACAGAGGAACCAGGCAGGGGTGTCCTATTTCCCTTTTATTTGCTTTCTATTTAGAGCCATTGGCAAAAAAAATAAGGTATATTGGTATAGTAGTCAAGAAAAGTTGGCTTTATTTGCAGGCAAAATTACTTTTTACCTGATAAACCCAGAAAAGGACATCCCAGTGTGATGTAGAACATTTCGAGATAGTTTCAAGTTTTTTGAGGATATAAAATGAATGAAGATAATACGAAGGCTGTAGCTTTAAATTTTCTACCCACACATTACTTGGTTCAACAATACCAGTATTTATGAGGACACTATAAAATGAAGTATTGTGTATGGATTAAAAAGGTTGTTATGGCAGCTAAGGATATGTGGGAAGAAACTTAAAAGATTATTCAAAAACTGAGAAACTAGAAGTTCTTGTTTATGGGTATGAATAACAAGATACAAGCAGCAAAAATGTTTTTAGTCCCTTTAGTTTCATGTACAGGGCAGGCATATTTTTATCAAGTAGAGAAGTTGTGGGCAAACATGAATAGAGTTGAAGGCATTTATCTGGGAGGGGAACAGGGCAAGGGGCAAGTGAGATAAGTTGATCCTTCCAATAGAACAAGGTGGTTTAGGATTTCTGATTTGAAGAGAGATTTTTGAGTTACACAGTTAAGGCTCATATATATATAACACAAGCAGAACGTTATAATTCAAAGTAGAATGGGATGATGATGAAATGGGGAAATTGTAGAAATGAGACAGTGAGATTTTTGATGCAGATCCTTAGAGAGTAACAGCAGCCGTGCAGAATATTACTTTAATACAGCAGCTGAAATTATTTTGAGAATTAAGCCAGCACGAGAATGAAGAGAGGGGATTTTGCCAGTAAGGATGACTGCAATTAGGGATGCAAGGAATAGGTAAGAGGGGGCTGGAATTTACTGGAGAAATCTGGCAGAGGAGCCAAGGTATTATGAGCAAATAGAGGAACAGGTAATAGGATGGGAAAACGCTAAGAAGACATTTGGACTGCTGGCTAGAGATTGCCTTCCCTACCAGGGATTGATGGCGTTTAGGCAAAGGGAGAGGGATGGAGGGGATGGGGGAACTTAAGTGAAAGACCTAATCTGGTATTGTTTTTAGCTGAAGCTGGTGTTAAAATTGGATAATTAGTAAGGCATATAAAAATGTGTGTGTGTATGTGTATGTGTGTATATGTATATATATATATATATATATATATATATATGTGTGTGTGTGTGTGTGTGTGTGTATATATATATATATATAAAATATATATATGTGTGTAAATGTGTGTACCAATATTTAGGGCTTTCTCCCCAGGACTCCATTGAGCGGGTTCTTTTTGGCCCAATGGACTATCCTGGTAAACCAACTGCATATATATATATATATATATATATATATATGTATGTATATATATATATATATATATATATATATATATATATATATATATATATATATATATATATATATAGAGAGAGAGAGAGAAGAGAGCAACATATATTAATACTGTAGGAATAAATCAAAAGAGATTAGAAAAGACTGGAAAGAGAGATTGGATAAGCAGTTTACAAGGGAACAGTGGGAGGACATATGTATGGCTCTCAGTTATGCAACAAAGTTTAGAAGATTTTGGATTTTTACTTGGAAGTGTTTGCATAGTTATTTTTATACCCTAGGCAGACTCCAAAAAAAATTTCCTCATGTAGGTTGCAAATGTTGGAGGTGTGCTGGGGACGCAAGAGGTTAACTGGGAACATATGTTTTGGGAGTGTAATGAGTTGGCAGATTTCAAAAATTACTCTGTCAAAAGTATTAGGTAAGCAAATGGTTGTAAATAAGGAAATTATTCTTTTGAATGTGACAAAGGCTCTGAATTGCCTATATATAATAAGGCCTTGATAAGTTTTATTCTGGTGGTTGAAAAAATGCAATTATTAGAAAATGGAAATGAAAGTGTAAACCAACTGATCTGAAGTATCGGATATTGTAACCGAGATGAAAGAACTGTGTGATCTTTAAAAAAGGGAAGGTGCAAATTACATAGAAATAAATGGTAATTATGGGAACTGTACATGCAGAATAATGATCCTGAGGCAGGTGTGAGGTTTAAGGGAAGGCAGGAAGTAAGCAATTTTTTTAATGCTGGATTGATGATAGTTATAAACAAGAATGTATGTGATGTGTAGTGTATGTAACTGGGAAAATCATAATGTGGCTTGTTTTCTTTTATGTAAATGTACATTTGCCTATGTCTTAATTGATAATTCAATAAAAACGTTTAAAAAAAATCAAAAGTAATGGGATTGCAACAGGGTCTGAAGTTATGTCCTTGTGCTAATCACTTGTTGCTCTGCATATGCTGTAATCCTGTTATTTATTGCTGTTTACAAAATGAGTAAAGGTTACATTTTTCTGTATAGCTTCAAAGGGCTTTTGGCAAACAGAACACTGCAGCAAGTTGACCTTGTCTTTGTTTTCCTTTATAGGGTAGCTACAACCAGTCACTGTCCCTCTCCCAGTCCCAGCCCCAGTCGGATACCCTCTTTGTCGACTGTACCATTCGTGGATTGCAGGCGGAGTCCTCTGAAACATGTATTCAGTGTCTGTCCAGAATCTTGTCAGGAATCCATAACGACTCTTCTGCTGCCGCTGTGCCTGAGATGTCCACTGCTGCTCAATCAGTAACCAAGTCTCCATTATTGTGGAAGATTGACTTGAATCTGGAAGATGTGAATATATTTACTCTTTCCAGTGTTGCAGGTGAGAGATTTACTTTTAATGCATTATATAGGCATTTAGAAGGAAGTGTTGGATGTGATATGTTCAAGTTTGCCATATTGGAGGTGATTAAGAGTAATCCTAGGGGAGGGGATGTAAAGGCAATACTGGGGGAAAGGGAAATTAAATGGCAGATCAGATTGAATGCTGGTTATACCCCTGGTATTAATGAAGACATTCCCACTAAACCTCTCATTAGGGTTTAGTTTCTGTTTATAGTGCAGACAGTGTTATTTTTAGACAAATATAGAAGGAAGTATGTAGTGTATTTTTATACATTTTTTATATATATTTTTTATAAATGTTGGAATTATTTATATGTACTTGTGAATTATACTGTTTTGTATTTAGAATATATTGTTATTTCTGTATTCACAAGAAAGAATTTTGATATCAATAGGACTAGTTCTTTTTAACATTTTGATTGTTTCAAAAGTAATAGGTTTGGTTAAGTGATTAATTGGCATAATGGGCGGGAAATCAAGGTATAAAAGTGTGTTTAATTGATTTCAGGTTGTTCTGATGAAACCTACGTATTGTAGGTGAAAGCGCTCAACATCTTGTTATTTTGGACAATAAACAGTGGTTTTTATTTAATATTGGATCCTGTCACAGTTTTTCTTGGAATCTTTTCGTGGTTTCAGTCGTTTGGATAGTGTTTGGATTCCTGGAAGTGATTGTTCGAGATTTACTTTTAAATTAAAAAGCCATTCTGAGGAGTTAAACAGCCTGCTCCTGATGGCACAGTATAGACTACTACAAGATATGACTTGTCTGAATTCATTAGAATGGCAGGGGGAATCCTGAGCAAATGTTTTAAAAAACTAAGCGGTGACAGGTACTAAATGGAAAAATTTAGAAGTTCCCATTAAAAGAAAAATAAATAAGTACATGTGTATTTTATAATACAAGTCAAAACGGGAATGCATGACATCTTTTGTTGAGTTTTCCGTCATCAGTTAGTTTTGCGGTAAGGTGGTATTAAAGCTGTGAAGGTGTCAGAAATTTGTTATAGTAAGTCTGTGCATAAGTGTTGGTGTTTTGCTTTTGTTGAGTGATGTGTGTGTGTGTCTATATTTTGTGTGTGTGTATGTTTGTGTGTATGTGTAAAGACACACACAAACATACAAGAGGCTTTGTAAAAATGTGTGTGTTGCAGTAAGTGTGTTTTGTGTTATGCATCAGTTGTGTGGTGTTTGTGTGTGTGTGTGTATATATATATATATATATATATATATATATATATATGTATATATATATATGCGCACACGTACATATACGATGTTGTGCACACGCGTGTATTTTTGTATGCTAGTTTACCAGTGGGTGAGTGAAGGTGATAGAGGTAATCAGTAGTAGGGTTAATGAAGAATTTTCTTTTTTTCACAATGTTGTGCTATCTCAGAATTTAGCAGGAGTGTGGGGGTTCAAAGGGGCTCCCCCCAACAGCGAAACATTTTTTTTTTTTGGGGGGGGGTTGTATTTTAGAAGTAATTTAGAATGAAGCATTCTATCAGTGTAATTTTTCAGTGGAATGTGGTACAATGATAAATAATCTGACAATTCCATATATACTCATTAGCATACCTCTCAAAGTCTTAGTACAGTAATTTATGACAAAGCCAAAAATATTGGAGGGTTAAAAGGCCCAAAATTGGGGATAGATTATAAACATTGCTCTTATAGTCTTTGAAAGTTTATAGATTAACAGGGTTTGCTTTACCATATATTTTCTGAAGTACATGAAGTCTGAAAATAAAATGTCTGTCATTTAGTGATGTCAATCCTAAATGATTTGACAGAGAAAATATACATTTTTTGAGGAACAGACCAAAAGTACGAGTCAAAAATCTTGGCATGCTACAAAGTTCTGGACAGCTGAAAGGTGTGTTCCATAGTGGGCGTTTGTGTGTATTTGTATAGACATACACAGGGACACACTGTGTATAATTTCATCTGTATATACACATAGTATGTCTCTATATATATGTGTGTGTGTGTGTAGATCTCTCTCTCTCTTTATATATATATATATATATATATATATATATATATATATATATATATATATATATATATATAAACTTTATGTGTATACACATACACACACACACACACGCATACATGTTTAGATAAAAAGTACGGATGTGTAGACACTGTGTTTTGACTGGTACATCCCAGCTCTAAGGGAGTTTAAGACCCCGTGGATAAATATCCCCATTTTATCATTGTGTAATCTGCTGCTTGTCCCTGATCGCAAAGTCTGTTTTCCTTTGATTTGTATTGATTCTTTTTATGCTATATCTCTCCAATTGTAGCATTTTGTCCGTTACAGAAGAAGTAGATGCGATAGCATCAGCCTTGGAATGTTTATCATCGACTTTGTACAGTAAAATGAGCTTGCCATTGTCACCTTTAACAAGTTCTGAGACCAGTGTTGTAAGAAGCACGGCACTGCCTTTCCTATCAGTTAGAGTTTCTTCAGCTTAAGTGGTTCTGTTAATCAGATATGTTTGGATTCCCAGTATAAAGGTGTACTTCTTTCCCCTTCATCCATTAAAATGGTTGTGCATCAGCCATGAGTACCTTGCATAAGTCATTAAATATGACTCATTTCAGCTTGTCTTAATTAACCAAATTCTGAAACTGTTACCATTTTAGACTTCAGTTTTTGAATAATCGTATTTATGTTCTAAAAGGTTTGTACAGTGACATATTTTGTGCTGGATTCTACTTGACTTTATCAGACATTTAGACCCTTATGACAAGTTGTGAGATAGGTTTGATCTCTTCAGCAGTCATACTTACTTCTTCAAGCCCCCTTTACATGCAGGAGCCCATTTCCCATGGTATCACATGTAAACTATATAAGCACATGTAACATGCGAGTCCATTACTTCTTTTGTGACGTTTGGATGCTGGGATCTGTTGCCAAAAAGATCTTATTTTTGATACCTAGAGAAATCTGTAGTGTCCAGTGGCTGTCAAATAACTAATCAAAAACACTGCAGCACTGTCTTTATTGTGTTTAGGAAGAGAGTCACCAGAAACATAAGTGTCATTGTTTCAACCCTTCCTCCTGCAAATAGTGGTGGTGAAGTTCTTGATCTGTATTTGTAACAAGAAGATAGAGGAATTTAAGAGTTTCTGATGGTGAGATTGACAGGAGCTGTCTGCAGCTCCAGAGCTTGACTGAAGTGCTATCAGAGGTAGCAAAGCTTGGTGGGTAGACTTCATCAGGGAATGTGTGTGTGCAGATCCAGATCCCAGTTATAGCACAATCACAAAGCTTGAAAAATGGGCTTTAGCCTTGCCTCCTGGAGACAAGTCATTCTTATAATGGTCGTAAGGACATTTTCTTCTGCATTTTTTGTCCCTTTTGACCATCCAGCCTCAACTAAGTGGGCTCGACTGCATTTGTTCCTTCATGGTACGGATTTCCCATGACCACAGAGGGAAAAGCTGTCTGGGGGTCTGTCATTCAGGTGATGATGAGGATTGCTTGAGTTTTTGCTAGCATCTCATTTGTGATGACGTTTTTGAGTAGCCTATTCCTAGCCCTTGTGTATGGAAGACTAATTACCTACATCACAGCAGAAAACCAGAACACCCCTTGCCCCATACCACTAGATGGTGGCTTGATCAGCCAAGCCCCCGACTAAGACACCTGTGCAGTTCTAGTTTTCTTATAAGAGCTTGTGACATGTGCAGCCTCCTCTGCCCTGCCACATGCTCCCCTTGGATTGGCATATCTGTCTTTGTGTACCATCTACATCCAAATGCCTGAGCTACTAAATGTACTTGGGTTGTGTGGGCCTTCATCAATCTTTTATCCCTCTAGACCAGTGGAACTGGCTTTCCTTAATGTGATGAGCTTCTGTTTAGTTAATGTTGGCTCAGTCTTGCCCTAGCTTCTCTTCCTTTTTCTGATTATGAGTGGCCCAGAGGAGATGAACCCTGACCACAGCCTGCATGTGCATTATGGAGAGAAAGTGCTACTCAGTCCTTGGTTGGAGTCCAGAGTCCAAAGCTGCCATGATTATGGGGTGCAGTAAGTGAAGTAATTCTTCTTCTTGTTAGGGAAGCTGGTTATCAGTCTTTGTCAGTGTTTTTTTTTTTTTTATGGTCTTTTGACCCAAGTTGAAGGGTGTCCAGCAAGTCTGCATACACCGCAGTTTTGCTTTTCAGGGCCTAGATGACATGCAGATGATTGGTGAAAACTTGTCATGTGTGTGGGATATGCACCGTTGCCGAATATGGCCTGATGTCAGAGTTAGGCCAGGTGCAGGGTTTCCTTGTTCTAGCACTGAATCAGCTTGATATGTGACACATAGATATTGCAGCCTCACCTGTTTGTTGAGACCATATGTAAACTTACTTCTTTACTGATAGGGGCAGTGTACTCCCTCCAAGTCAATCCTCTGAGTAATCTCAAGATGCAAAGACCATTTTCTTTGAGACAGACAGGGACAAGAGAGTTTTTTTCAGGATGGCCTCTTTTAGAAATCTTGAAGGCTATGGGGCCTTATGTACACTAACCTTAGATCCCATGCCTTCATTCCAAAAAATGCACAAATGTTTGTCTAGGAAGGAGAATGAACTTCTCAATCACTAACCCACCACACCTGTCATTAAGAATGCCATTGTTGCATCCTGAAGGCATCCATCTTCATCTTTCGCTCCCAGCATGGTGGATGCTCTTTTTCAAGTAGTGAACTTGAAAGGAGCAAATCTATCACCAGACATTTACAGTCTGAATTGTTGGTGATCATCTTCAGCAAAAGGTTAGAGATACCAAAGTACATTGTCATATTGCTTCCAGAGCCAGAATAGTAGAATAGGTGTGAAAAGAGAATATTAATTTCTTACATTGTGGCAGATGGTCTTTAGTTATTACCGCTCCCTTTTCTACTCTTCTCTTTGCTTGTGGACCAGGCTGCAGAAATGGGAGTGTTTTTATATTTTTGGACAGGCCTGTTAAGGCCAGGTGGTTGTTTTTTTGAGGATAAAACAGGCTATCAGCCATTGTGGATAACCTTTGTTATTCCCTTGGACATCTGTTTTTTTGTTCCTTATTTAAGCATATGTCTCTGACAGACTGTGGAAGGTATTTGATCACCACAATGTCTTGAATTCTTTGGTGTCAGCCTGTTAGAGGATAACTCCAGTGGCCTTACCACAGCAGCTCAGACTGCATTTTGTGGTGCCCTTATTGAGGGAGAAAAGTTCTCCAAGTTTGCCTTAGGTTTGACAATCATCAGCAGGTTCCTCAGGTCACAGCCAATCACACCTTAGAGCATCTAAGTTCTACTCTCAGATGAATTGGAGTTGTTTTTTTAAGGTTTGGTTACTTTTATTTTTTTATGTTTTTCTTATATTGCATTTTGCTTTGTTTTAAGTTTTTTTTATCCTTTTTTGAGTTTTAAGAGGTCTAGGCTAGGGTTAGAAAATATTTTCTTTCAGACAGTGAATAACATCCAGCTAATTAGTGGGAGGAGCTGAGAAATTGCATTCCTCATTTAACTACAAATATTTATTGGCATCTTTATATAGTCGTAATACTTGTTTGCCTTGCTGATCTCTGTCTGCATTTAATTTTTCCACCCACTCTGTTGCTGTTAAGCTTTTAAGCTTGGTGACTTTTGAGCTACCTGCCCCCTACTATAAATCTGATTTTGGGCACTTGTCCCAGTCTCTTCTTATCAGCTCATTCTGTTGAGCAGTGAGATCACCAGGGAAGGCCATTTTCCTTAGTCTCTTAAACTTGAATTATCTCCTGTTTCTTACTTTCCTACTTACTTAAAAAGTGCACTTTATTGAGCTACTTTTATTGCATTTGTGTTCTCCAAGTGTTAAATCTGCTGCATTTTTTTTCCTGCTTGTTAGTAGCCTGATTGCATTGTAGTTGGTATTCTAAACCTCTTAGTGCTGATTTAAGCACTTGGACCCCAAATTAGTTCTCTGACATAAGGAAGGTTTGTGGTCTACGCTGTTGTGGCAGGAGAGGTAGCTTACACCCTCCTGAGTTGGGAATTGCTGGCTGAAGGTATATTGTGTCTGTCTGTTCTAAAAGTGTCTTAGTTCTGGTTTAAGCACTTGGGCTCCAAACCAGTTATTTTACATTAGGAATATTTGTGGTCTACACTCTTGTGGCAGGAGAAGATAGCCTATACCTTTCTGAGCTGGGGATTGCCTTATTGTGCCTTTATTTGATTGCCTAAAGAGCTAGCTTGTTTAAAAATTAGACCACGTTAGTCAAGAAGAAGAGTGTTTCTGGTTTTTGCTAAACTCTACAAAAGCTAAGACTTGCATTATTATATCCACTGTTTTGGTACTTGTTTCTTGCATTGTTTTTGTCATAGCTGCATTAATTGAATGTATCTGTTTTGAATATCTACACTTTTTGACCCTTTTTACAGTCTTTAGTTAGAATTGCCTTGGTTCTACTTTAGTGAGAGTAGAGGGGACTTGAGTTAATTTCTGGCCCAGGACAGTGTAAAGGAAATAAGAGCTTGCTGTTTTTGGTTGGCCACAGTGCCTTTTGTGTGGATTTTTTTATTGAATCTCCTCTACTATTTAAGCGCCACAGTTTGACAACGCTTGTCTCACAGCCTACAAGCAAGCCAAGACTTGCATTATCTTGTCCAAGGTTTTGGCACTTATTTTTCACATTTTTTGTCACAGCTGCATTAATTGAGAGTTTCTGTGTAGAATATCTGCACTTTTTGATCTTTTTACAGTATTTAGTTAGTGCTCAATGGTACGTGGCAGTGATGATTGCTGGCAATCTCACAGCAGTTCTCTCTCGTAATTTGTGTAGATGCCGATCTCTCGCAGTGTAAGTTTCTCTTAAAACACCCTTACTGTCTAGATAGATTTTTTTTTTAACTACTAGAACATCTAGTTTGCAGGTAGCTAAGCATTGCTCATCAAGTTCCTTGTCTTATCGACCTATTCAGTATGTAAATTTCCCTCACTCCTCCTAGTAGATCAGTAGTCATGGATATTCACTTCCCATCTTTCTCTGTGACCAGTCTGGTTGAGATGTTTTTTCCGAGGCATTGTAGCAGTTGCCTGACGTGCACTAACAACCCACTTATTCGTAGTAAAACAGATAAAGTATGTGAGAGGTGTAAATACATTTTAACATTGGAGGCAAAACTCTCTCATACAACCAAAACCAATCCTGTAGAGGTTATCATTGACAGTTGCACCACACGTACTGCATAGGGTAAAGACCGTACACATAAAATTATTTATGCTGTGGCACTTCCAGGTAACTTTCCTAAAACACTAAGACTTCTTATACAGCACAATCAAAAAAAAGGGTCCTTAACCGTCATGTAAACACTTTGTTAAAACACCACCCACAGCTACACATGGTAACACTGTATCCAATGCCTCTACTGCTAAACCCTTAAGGAAAATCAGTACGCAACCAGATTTCCTAGTCATTGGTGATTCCCCGGTGAGGCACACTGATGTCCCCTTCTCCAGAATGAGTAAGGAGAGAATCACGTTTAGCTGCCTTTCAGGGGCTAGGATCCATCAAGTTACATAGGCACTCAGGTTATTGAACCACAGCTACCAATATGACTGTGTCATAGTCCATGTGGGTGTTAATGACATAAGATGTACCTCCCTTGACTATATGAAGTGAGACATGATTGAGCTAGCTAGTTATATGTCTGTGGCAGGTATGATCCTAACAATGAGCAGCATACTACATTCTCCAAAGATGACGCTATATTATCAACAGAAAATGATTGATATTTGCAATTTGCTTAGCTTCTGGTGTCAGTCTGAGAGGATACAATATTTGACAGCCTGGGAGGACATGGTTCACAGACCACATGCTTTGCCAGGGTGGGATGGTCTTCAGTTATCCCCTTTAGGCTTTCGGATATTGGCAAAGACCTTTTATATCCTGTAGTGTCTTTTAAAGGCAATGCCAGACTGATGAACATTCCAACTTAACTGAACCTTCAAAGGAATATCTGAAGGTGATACTGCTCAGTGCTAGAAGTCTTAACAAGAAACTCCACTCCATGCACGCCTTCCTCTCCTTGGAGAATGTAGACATCTGTGTAGCAACGGAGACATGGTTTAAAGTCTGGGACAGTAATCCATTAATGTAGGGTTATAATGCCTTTCACACCTTTAGACCATTTAATGCAGAGGAGGGAACTCATGGTGGAGGAGTCTGTGTATATTAAAACCAACCTCACATCCAGACTAGTTGAAGTGTATAACCCACTGAAACTCATACATGTGCAACTCACCATAAACAGGGTTTCATGCCATATCTTTGCAACCTGCATGTCCCAGGAAACCCATGCTACTTATCTGAATGTACTACCTCATCATTCAACCCAATACAATATTCATGGGGGATCTCAACTACCCTATCGAGAATCCTATACCACTTCTAATGCACAAGCCCAGTGATTACTAAACTTTGTTAATACCAACATTCTGGAGCAGTAGGTCCATTCTCCTTCCGGGGTAAAAACATCCTTGATCTTGTACTCATAGACATGGAGGCCGATGTTCGTCACTCAGTGTAATGTCTTCACTTGTCAGATCTGACCATAAAGCAGTGTTGCTTGAAATAAAAATTAAATCTGAGAAACCAGAGAAATCAAAAACCTTTTGGAACTATTCCAGGGCTAACTTCTGTCTACTAAGTGACATCCTGGATAAATTCCAAGCATCTTCAGACCCAGCAAACACTATAGCATATGCTAAACTATTTGCAAAATCTCTGTACAGCCACATTGATAGCTGTATGGAGAAGAATGTGTCCACTCGTATTAAGAATAAAACAAACTCAAAAGACAAGCCACCCTGGTGGAATCACAGTATTGGTTATACAACAAAAAAAAAAAACAATCTTTGCCAAAAGTCCCCCTAACTAATCTAAACAGGCAGCTAAGAGGATTAATACTTCATTGGCTAAATTTGAAGAAAAATAGCTTCTCAGACAAAGGACAACCACAAAGCTTTCTACAGCCATGTCCTTAACATCATGGAAATACGCAGTAATGTGCAGCGCTTAATGTAAATAGCATCACCCACAATGAACAAGAAGCCATTGTCAACCTTTTGGCTTACAGGTTCAGTTCATATTTCTCCCCCCACTCCCTCCCTGATAGTCCAAATGAAGTACTGTATACCTCAATCTCCACAACCATTACTAGGGAACAGGTCATCAATGAACTTTTCAAGGCTAAAAACACTGCCTCAGTGTGCCCCGATAACATCCTGGGATGCTTAATAAATAGTACAAAACATGACCTCCCTGGTTCACTTGAATCAGTTTTCAACTGGGGGCTACATCCAGGTTTTGTGCCCAAGGGATGGAAGATACCTACAGTCATTCACTTGCACAAATGAGGTCCAATCACTGATCTAGGTAACTACAGGACCCATAAGTCTGACCAGCCTCATATGTAAGGCCATGAAAAGAATCATCATTGACATGATAAATGATGACATGGGTAACCTGCAGGTGCTGAAACCCTCACAGTTCAGCTTTGTTAAAGGAAGGTCTTGCCTATTAAATCTGGTGGACTTTTTTGTGGGACTCACCTAAGCTTTATATAATGGCAAGACTGCACACAGCTTACCTCGATTTGGCCAAGGCTTCTTATACAATAACCCATGCAGGCATTATAGACAAGTTCATTAATTTAGGTATAAACCCTTTTATCATCCTCTGGATAGCCAACTGGCTCACTGTTAGGACCCAGGAGGACAAAATAGGTGAGGCCACCTCCACCAATAGGCCAGTCACTAGCAGAGTCCCACATGGCTCAGTACTGGGACTGCTCCTTTTGGCATGTATTTTGCTGATATGGAAGCAAATGTTGAAGGTTTATGGCTGACTAAGTTTACAGATGATTGCAAGCTAGGGGTTATCATCACTTTCTTTGCAGACATTAGCATTCTTCAAGAAGGCCTGTCTTTGACTAACAAATGGTGCCAAAGCCATGGTCTTAAACTCAATGCTAAGAAATGCATAATTGTATCCTTTGGGAAGTCAACCATCCCTGCTAATTACCATGTTGATAATATGGGATCCCTATTACTTCATAGGTAATATGGGATCCCTATTACTTCATAGAAAATTCACATCATCAGAAGGCATTTCAGATTGCATTTTATCAAACATGCCATTCATCGAACCACTCTGAGATTGGATTATGGTGGGGATCAGGAAGTTCCTTACAAAAAGGATACAAGGCATAACATACCTGCCTTATGCAGAATGCTTTAAAGCCTTTTCCCTCTACTCAGTCTACTATAGATTGCTGAGTTGTGATCTATACCTGGCCTATAAGGCATTTGCAGACCCCATACTTATAGAACAGGCTTCTTATCCATGTAAGTCTGAGTTTGTCTATTACCAAGTTTAAGTGCAACCTAGACCAGTGGATGGGGAATAAGGAAGTTTATACCAGATCTGGCACCTTTGTCCCTTATGGAGAAATGTAGCTTATGAATAACGTAACCTCAGTGTCCTATTTGGATATAGGACATCATCATCAAAACATGCACCCCCCCCCCCCAGTTGTTAGCTGAGCTCTGCTGGGAACCCAGCCATTTCATCTTAGAACTTGGAGCAGGTCCAGGCTCTAGCACGGAAAAGTGATTCCAGAGGTTTATCTTTACATGTATTTGTGTTTTTGAAAGGTGTTAACTTTTTATAATGTCATCATGACCCCAGTCTGCATTTCTATTATTCAGTTACAGGTGATAACTCACTAGATCCCAAATAGAACCAAAATGCTCTCATCCAAAAAAAGGAAGCCAATCTGGTGGTCCCCTGCCATAAACAAACTTTACAACAAAAGGAGGAAACTTTTGCAGAAAAGAGGAAAATCCCAGGATGCAAAAAACTCCCTTACTAGCCTCAGAAAGAAACTGAGATGCCTCATAAAATCCTCCAAAGCTAGTTACGAAAATAAAATTGCCAAAGATTCCAAAGACAACCACAAAGCATTCTATAATTATGTCAAGAATCTAAATGGTAATGCTCAGATCTGCTCTGAGCTAAAACAGAATGGCATTAAATATACTGATCCGAAGGATATTGCCAATATCCTGGCAGATCGATTCAGTGCCAACTTTACCCCACTCTCACCCCCTAAATGGCCCATCTCAATACCGGAAGATTGCCAAATTCCAGTAATAACGGCCACACAGGTACAAAACGCACTCTCTAAAGCCAAGAATACAGCATCCATGGAACCAGATGACATCCCGGGCTGTGTACTACATGAACTACAATATGAACTGGCACCTCACCTAAGTGTCATGTTTAATCATAGCCTCACCTCGGTTTCGTGCTCACTGAGTGGCGCAGAGCTACAGTTATCCCAATCCACAAGGGGGGATCCACCTTGGATCCCGGAAACTACCATCCCATCAGTCTGACAAGCCTTATCTGCAAGGCCATGGAGCGTATTATCATGGAACTTCTAAACAAAGACATTGGCAACCTTCAAACACTGGACCCCACCCAGTTTGGGTTTGTGAAGGGCCTATCTTGTCTCCTGAACCTGATTGACTTCTTTGAATCAGTCTCCAGAGCCATGGACAAGGGTAAGGTGGTCCACACAGCCTATCTAGACCTTGCCAAGGCCTTTGACACCATCCCCACTCTGGAATCATAGATAAACTTACTAAGTTGGGCATTAATCCCTATGTCACCCAATGGGTTGCTAAATGGCTTACTGATAGAACCCACACTGTAAAAGTAGCCGACTCCAAATCCAGCTCCAGACAAGTGACAAGTGGAGTACCTCAGGGTTCAGTCCTGGGGCGCTTTTGTTTGGCATCTACTTCTCTGAAGTACAGGTCAACACTAAGGGACTCTGGCTAACAAAGTTTGCAGATGACTGCAAACTGGGAGCCATTATTGAATCCCAAATGATGTGGATACTCTACAAAAGGGCCTTACAGAAACAGATGCTTGGTGCCAGAGCCATGGGCTCAAGCTCAATACCAAGAAATGTATTGTTATCCCCTTTGGGAAAAAACATGTATCCATGAATTACCATATAGGTGGCAGTACACTAAACACAGAAAGTGTGATAAGAGACTTAGGGACACAGGTGGACAGTGGTCTCACCTTCGATAACCACATCGCCACAACAGTCAGGAAATCCTTCTATGTGGCACACCTCATCACGAAGGGCTTTTCATCCAGAAAAAGGAGGTCATTGTCCCACTGTACTCATCCCTCATTAGACCCATTATAGAATACAATGCCCCATTTGGTATGTACCTCTCAAGACATCTGCAACAACTGGAAAGGCCTCAGAAATACCTCACTAAAAGAATCACAGGCCTAAAGCAGATGCCCTACGCTGACCGCCTTAAAAAACTCCAGCTATACTCTGTCGCATATCATCTACTCAGAGGCGATCTCTGCTTAACATACAAGGCCATGTCAAACCCAGAGCTGTTGGACATGCTACACTTAAAGAAATCCCAATCCCTCAGAGCTTACACGTTCCAGGGATCTAAACCTTGTCATCACAATAAACAAAACATGTTGGAGGGATAGGTTCCTGACCCAGAGACTCCCCAGACTCTGGAATAGATTGCCCATACATGTCAAGCAGAGTGCCTCTTTGGACCTCTTCAAGAGGAACCTTGACGATTGGATGGGAGAAAGGAAATTCACCCCAGGCATCACGTCAGTCACCCTGCTAGACAGGGGTCCAGGAAAGTAAATAATGTGGGAAGAAATAGCCAGGGAATTGTTATGGCTAGGCTTGTATAGACCCTAGGGCTTATAGCCTAGTACCAATCTATGAACCTAAGATGTAATGTGTGTGCTGCTGTGTAGGTACCTGAAAGGTATTACTAAACAAGATGAATCCTTTTTGGCACATTCATATTTAGGGGGTCCCCCAGTTTGCTTTGTTTTGGTTTAATTTCTGGAGCAAAGTGTAGTTACTAGGCTTTTTTTTTTTTAGTATTCATAGTGTTTACGAAGCCTTTTGGGTGTGGTGTCTAAAACCTTGCATTTTGAAGGATCTCCGTTTTTCCTTATTTAGAAAACTGACAGCAACTAGCCTCATACCAAGACTTTCTGGACATATTACTTAAAGGATGCTCAGATGGGTACAGCCCCCTGTTTGCACATAAATTAGGAAATTGCTTGTGTGATTCATTGTGTTAAGATTGCCTTTATGGGCGCGTAACTGGACACTATGTATTTCAAATTATTCCTGTCTTTGGAAGAGTGCACAAGTAGTTATGATCCTGGCAGTTTAAGCTTGCAGTGTAGCATACATGTTTGGTTCTTAATGTGACTTTGGAGCTTGCCATTTGCAGGCCTGAGGATGCAGGTGTTTAAACTCACTGTGCTGTGTCTGGAGTTGGTGAGGCAGCACATGATTTTTGATTTAGTAGTGTCAGGCCCTTGATGTTGGCTGTGTAGTGCTGGCATTTTCCACCTACTTTCTGCTGGCTATCCGATTCCTATATCTGAATCTTTTGCACATACCTGTGAAAGATACTTATCTTGTGGAAGGGAAGGGAGGGTGTTGTTCACAGGATGTGATTTCCCTTGGACAGTGGGCTCCAAATGAGGACAGGCCTCCTTATTCTCAAATCCTTGGAGGAAATGCCCAAAGGAAAAAATGCATCTGGGTCTCTTTGTAATTGGTTAAGTGGTACGTAAACAAGCCTGAAAGTATGTAGTCAAACTTTCTATATAGGGATATTTTGCCCATCTGGCAGTGGACTGTAGAGAAACTGTCGGAGCTGTTCCTTGATTCCTGTCATTTAGTTGTGGATTTAAAGGCCATACCTCAATCATTCCTTGCAGATATGGGGCACTGTAGTTATTTTTAAATATTTTCATTAAACTGTCACATAAAATGCAGTTACATTCACTTTAATAGAAGGTAAAATAAAATATATTAACATTTATAATTTCCATGCATTATACTAGCTGCATGTTTTTTTGTTTTTAACATTTATCATTTGCTTCATTATATAAATTGCTCAGTTCCTGCCTTCACATATAATTTCCCCACAAATTTAATTTATTTCTATATATTTTGTTCACTTCTTTAAGGATTCCACTTCCAGTTCTTTTATCTCCTTTAGAATATTCAGTACCTCAGATATAGTTGGTTTAGATTTTGATTTCCATTTTCTAGTAATTGAATTTTGGCAGACAGTAGCATTAAACTTAGTAAGGCCTTACTTATGTCTAGGTAATTCAGATCCTGTGCCCCAGCTAAAAGTAATTAATTTTCTTTCTTGTAGCCATTTCTCCTAAAGAAAATTCTGTATCCTGTAGAGAATTTTTAAACTCTACCAAATCATTACATTCCCTAAAATATCATCCTAACTACCTCTATCTCTCTCTTTTCCATCACATCTCCAGCATTTTCTATCTACTTGAGGAAAAATTCTCTAAAGTCTTCTTGGGGTATAAAAATACCTATTCATACACTTCTGAAAAGAAATCCTAAACATCCTGCACTTTGTTGCATAGTTGAGAGCCATACAGATGTACTCATTGTTCCTTTGTAAATTGCTTTTTCAGTCTATCTTCCCAATTTGGGTGGCCAGAGTGGTGCAGTGGTTAGCGTTGCCACCTCACAGCAAGGGGTTCTCCGGTTTGATTCTCGGCTGGGGTGCCTTCTGTGCAGAGTCTGCATGTCCTCCCTGTGGTCACGTGGGTTTTCTCCAGGTGCTCCAGTTTCTTCACATCCCAAAGACATGCAGTAGGTGGATTGGATACTCTAAATTGGCCCTAGGAGTGTGTGTGCATGTGTGTGCCTTCTGTGGAAGGTTGGGCGCTGGACTGGCAACTCGACACTGTAAAACTCCACTGCCAATCATGAGCGGACAGATGATCCGCTGTGGCGACCCCTAACTGGGAAAAGCCGAAAGAAGAAGAAGTCTATCTTCCCAATCTTGTCTAACGTCCTATGATTGATTTTTATAGTTAACAGCAGTATTTTATATATCATGCTAATTATCCATTTTTTAACATCTGCCTCTGTTCTAGACTCTTTTAAAGCCACTACCAGAGCTGGTCTTTAACTTGGCACTATCCTGTCTGTTTGCTTATACTCTGAGGTCTATATCAGACAACTGACTTTTTGGAAACCCCAGAAATGTTGAAGAGAGCATAAGATAGAGTTTCCGAAAACTTGGACATTAAAAAAGAAAAAAAAACCCACAAAAAATCTACCTTCTCCCCCCACACCCCCTGCTAGTTAATCGTACCAACTCAAGGTCACACTACAGTGAAGAAAAGGGTACATTTCCTGATCCTCGCTGTACCGTGATCTTCATTCAAAAATTTCAAGTTTTCAAAAACTCTATCATATGGTCTTGACCATATGGAGTTGGAGTTTCTGAAAACTCGATCAACTGATAGGGACTTGTACTGTGATTGGGGAGGCAGTTTCGAGTCTGCAATCCAGCCTTCTGTTTAGCCTCATCCCACTCTATTACCTTTCCCTCTCTAGTTATTTGCTTGTAAAAAAAAAGGTTCTTTTGCTAATTTTCTCCAGTGACTTCTAGCCCCTCCCATTGTCTAATTTCTGTACACCTACTTGCAGTCATCCCTATTTGTAAAATTTCCTTTTTCCATTCTTACATTGGCTTAGTTCTTAGAATACTTCCTGCAACTTTGTACATATCATTCAGTATATTTGGTATTTTCCTTAAGGATCAGCATCCAAAATCCTACTTTCTCTTTGTTTCTCAAACTTCATCCCTGTTTCATCATCATTCCTTTCTGTTTTGATTTCTGTTTGTTTTATAGATACAGACCTTAACTGCATTGCTCTAAAGTATCCCTTCAAATCAGGTAATCTTAAACTTCCTTAATATCTGAGCAGGATCAACTTATTTCATATAACTCTTGCCTCCCTCCTTTTCCAAATAAATTATTTCAAGTCTTCATTATTAATTATCCGCATCTTCTTTGGTTGGTTTGTAAACTCTGCTTGATTTGTATATAAAACTAAAGGGACTAAGAGCATTTTCTCTCATTGTATCTTACTGTCTGTATCCATAATCAAGTGCTTCCAGTTTCTCAGTTTTTTGTGTTATCTTTCATTTAGTCTGTTCCCACACATCCTTAGCTGCCATAAAATAATCCTTTTTAATCTACATACCTAAATAGTTTATCTTATTGTGTCTCTCTAAATATGAATATTGCTTTGTCTCTTCAGTTGTGGGTACATAATTTACTGCTATAGTCTTTGTTTTATCTTCATTAATTTTATGTCCCAAAAAATTTAAACTTCCTCAAAATGTTTCACACCACCAGAATATCCTTTTCTGGATTTATCAAGTACAGAGTAATGTAATCTTGCAAATAAAGCTTTTATTGATTACTATAGCAGTTGTATCCTTGAATTTGAGAGTCCCTTTTTTGTCATTGGCTTTTAAAGATATTGCAAATAAAAGGAAAAGAGGACATGCCTGCCTGATTCCTGTGTTATACACAGCTTGTCTGGGAAATTCCTCTCATTTAAATTCCTGCTCCCAATCCTTCATAAATTCTTCTAAGTAACAGTATTATTTCCTTAGAGAATGCAAATGCTACCATTGTCCTACTTATGAAATCCCTTCTTACTCTGTCAGGTGGCTTATCAGCATCAAGACTCGCCAACAATAGCAGCATTTTCTTACATTCTGCTTCCCTTTGGGTCATCAGTGTTCTGTTAATATTGTCAGATATGTGCCTCCCCTCTAAAAAACACATTGATCCACATGTATCAATTTTGGCAAAAGCTTTGTTATTACTTAGCTATTATAGACATCATTACTTTATAATGATGGTTTAAAATTTATCTGAAGCTGGGACTGATAAGTCTTTTACCATCTTTAGGTACTACAGCCACAACAGCTTTGTTCCAAAATGCTGCTGCTTACCTCCCATTTAAAATACTGTTAAACAAAACCTTCTGGGTCTGTAACATATTCTTTCCTCCTAACTTCTAGACTTCCACAAGAGTGCCATCTGTTCCTGAAGGATTTCCTGCTGATTGACTGTATTATCACCATGTTTATCTTCTGTCTTCATATGTTGGCTATTAATTGTTGATTTTCATCTTCCTATAATCTTGGCATAATTACATCTTCCATGAATATTTATGATTTGTGCCTTTTCCTGGTTTCCACATTCCTTTGTTTTATGTGAATTTTCATAAAATGACTGAAATATCTTTTAATACCCCCTACAGGATCTCTGGTTATTTTTCTTGTCATAGGCACCCTTAAATTTCTTGACAACCCTTTCTACTTTTTGTTGCAGAAGTTATTTTGCTAAAAGTTTGTGCTCTGGAGTTAGCAAAAATAGTTGCTTAAGATCAACCTTTCTAGACTCATGACTATTATCCAAATATTCCTTTATTTTCTCTTTAGCACTCAGTAGTTGTTGCTCCTCTTGATGTCCTTCATGGATGCATCTGCAGTCATAACAAATGGGTTGTCCTGTCGTCAGGCAGCCCTTCGGTCGGCCGGATTCCAAAGTCTGGGTCCGGCTTCGGCTGATGTCGCACTTCACCCGACGTCATCTCTGCTGGTCTTCGGGTATAAAGGCATCAGCCGACGCCATTTTCCTCAGTCTTTCTTGCCGCGTGGCGCCCGAAGCAGAAGCTGTTCGCAAGTGCCGGTCGGTCAGATCCAGAGATTACTACTACCGAATACTACTTCGAAGACTTCTAAAAAGCTAAGTACCCCGTTGGGGACTCTTTCTTGCCTCAGCCGATGTCAGAAAAAGTCAATAACTGTTTAACTTGTGGGAAACAAATACCTCATAAAGATTTCCACTCTTACTGTTTGCCTTGCTTAGGCCCAGACCACGGCGTAGCAGCCTGTTCGGCCTGTGCTTCCTTCAACCGAACGCTTAGGCGTCGGTCGGAGTTTGCTGAACAGTTTTTCGGCTCAGATTTTGCGTACATTATGCTGTCGGATCCTCCGACTACCCAAATTGTTAAAAAACGCAAAGAAAAAGACCGACACTTGCGGTCCGCGGTTTCGGCCGAAACCACGGTTAAGCAAGCCGCGAGTGTCTCGGTTTCGGCCGAAACCGAGAAAACTGGTCAAATTTCAGCCGAATCCATGACTACTACTGAGGCTCCTACTACCTTACCTGAATCGGCCTCAGAAATTTTGCCTACAACTGTGGTTCCTAGTGATTTATCAGACACCATCCCTTTGGATGTCTCTACCCCAGCACGTGGTGCTGCTAGGCCTCCTGCAGCCATGTCTATTAAGGCCTTTGCCAGGGCTAAAGCAGCCAAATCTGCTAAATCAGTGCCTGTTAAACCCCCCTCTCACAGGCCCACTTCTAGTTCACAAATGCTTACTCTGGCAGAAGATTTAATATCCTTAATTAGGGATCCCAATCTCACCCAGACAGGGCCTCTCAGCCCCAGAAAAGAGACCTAGAGCAGAGCCCCGAGCCAGTGTCCTCTGACGATTCTGCGGATGACTCAGACATTACAGACCAGCCAGAGGCTCCTTTTTCCACTTATGAAGATTCTGATGCTGAAGAATCCATTCCAGCTGCCTCTCCACCAGAGGAATTTTCCTTTGGGGAAACCTTACATGCCATGAGAGAACAATTCCAATGGCAGGGACAAGATTTCTCAGACTCTAGAAAAAGGCTTAGGACTTTTCTGCACTTGCCACAACATAGGCCCTTAGCTATACCTCCTGTTCTGCCTGTTGTGGACGATGCATTTAATGATGTCTGCACTGCACCTGATTCCTTACCTCCAGCCCCTGCCAAACCAGATAGATTTTACAGGGTGCCAGACACTCATCACCACCTATACAAGGCCCCACTTGCAGACCCCGAAACTATATCCCAGGGGCCTAAGGCAGTAGCCTCGACCACAGCAAAAAACCCTATTCCCTCTGAAAGGGAATCCAGATCCTTAGAGAGATGGGGAAAAAAGTTTACACCTCTGCTACTCTCTCAGCTAGAGCTTTAAACTGTCAGTTTCACATGATCCAATACCAAGAGTTTATGCTTGATCAGTTAACTAAAAACTGTCCTCTGATGAATCTTTAGATAAGAAATATGTATTAGAAATGGTGAATAACATCCAACAGGTTAGTAACCATTCCTTAAAATGTGGCTATGATGCACTGGAGGCTTCATTTAGATCAGCCATGACTGGCACAGTGATAAGAAGGCATGCATGGTTGAAAGAACAGGTCTTACGGATCATGTTAAAGCAAAGCTATTAGATGCTCCTATGGATAAGGCCAGTCTATTTGGGAACCTGCCCAGCAGGTAATGAAGAAAATGGAAGAAAAGGCAAAATCTGTACAAACAGTTAAAGATTTCTTACAGGTTCAGCCACCAAGGTTTAGCAGGAACTGGCCTGCCAAAAATTGGTCCTTTCCTGACTCCACAAGATCCCAAAGGGGCAGGAATAGGCGCTCTAGGGGCAGAAATCAATCCAGAGGAGGTGCCTACAGAGGACGACAGTGGCAAGGCAATAACCGAGGCACAGACACAACCACTGCCACTGCAACAGGACAATCACAGTGACTTGGCTCTGACTCCGCCTAACAGGGAGCAAATAGCTGCACCATTAGGCGGAAAGTTAGCCTTATTTTGAAAAATTGGCACTATATCACAAAAGACAAGTGGATTTTGCAAACCATAGACCAAGGCTACGGTTCCACTTCCACACCTTACCAGTAAAGAGGAATGCCAAACCTGCCTCCAAATCAAAAATAGAAGCTCTGCAGCAGATAGCGGAATTAACAAAGATGAGAGCTGTGGAAAGAGTACCAATAACAGAACAGGGCAAAGGATTCTACTCCAGACTCTTCCTAGTGCCAAGAAAAGAAAAAAGCTGGAGACCTATTCTCGACCTGTCCATCTTAAACACATACATCATTGTCCCAAAATTCAAAATGCTGACCCTACAGCAACTTCTTCCCATGCTGGGCAAGGAGTGTTGGCTGGTAACTCTAGATCTCAAGGAGGCATACCTGCACGTCCCCATTCGACCAAATTGCAGAAGATACCTCAGATTTCTTGCAGGATCAGAGCATTATCAATTATCAGCATTGCCCTTTGGCTTATCTACTGCCCAGAGTATTCACAAAATGCCTGGCATCAGTAATCGCTCACTGCAGACTACAGGGAATCCAAATTTATCCATACCTGGATGACTGCCTGTTACAAGCGGACAACAAAAGCAAGCTGACAACAGATTTACAAAGGGTCATTTACTTGCTACAAGCCCTGGGATACACAGTCAATTTACAAAAGTCAAGGCTGATACCATCCCAAACAAGAACATTCTTGGGCGCGGAATTGGACACAGTAAAACAAATGGCATTCCTAACTGCAGAAAAACAAAAAGAGCTCCCTCTTTACTTCTTGGCATTAACAAAGCAGAACAAACTAACAGCAAGAAAAGTTCTGCAGGCCTTGGGCTTCATGGCATCATGCATAATCTTGGTCCCACATGCCAGACTGCATATGAGAAAGCTACAGTGGTACCTAAAGAATTTATGGTCTCAACACAGGCACAGCTTAGAAACAGAAATACCACTAATCCCATGCCTAAAACAGGAGTTCCTATGGTGGGCTCAAGTATGCCAGTCAAACCCAGGCTTACCCTTCCACAACTTTCGAGCAAGCCAAACCATCACAACGGACGCCTCAGACCTAGGATGGGGGGGTGCACATGCTGGACAAATGCGTACAAGGACTGTGGACTCAGGACCAGCTGCACCTACACATAAACCAAAAAGAAATGCTGGCAGTAAAACTGGCAATCCAAAAAATTCAGACCATTCCTCAAAGAAGGCCATTTGATGATAAGGACAGACAACACCACAGTCATGTGGTACATCAACAAACAGGGAGGCACTCATTCATACCCCCTATGCAGAATGACTTTGGACCTTTGGAATCTGGCTCTCAGCTACAACATCCAGTTACAGGCAATATTTGTACCGGGAAAAGAGAACACCCTAGCAGACATTTTAAGCAGAACCACCTCGGATGCTCACGAATGGATGCTACACCCGGACATTTCAAGGCCATCACAAAGAAATGGGGAATGCCACAAATAGATCTATTCGCTTCCCCACTCAATCACCAGCTCAAAAAATTCTGCACAAGGACATTCCACCCACTTGCATGGAAGGTGGACTCTCTATCCTTCAGCTGGAAAGGCCTGACAGCATATGCATTTCCACCTCTTCCCTTGATGCACAAGGTACTACTGAAAATCAAAGAGGAACGTCCAAGGATAATTCTGATAGCTCCGAATTGGCCAAGATAACACTGGTACCCGTTGCTGAGGAGCATGTCTTGGGAGAAAATGTGGTCAATACCCCTGATGCCTTTGATGTTAACTCAGAACAACTACAGCATCATGCATCCAAACCTAAAAACCTTGCAACTGACTGCCTGGAACATCACATAGCAGCAACTAACCCAGACCTTTCCCAAAGGGTTAAAGACATTATCCTTGAAGCCCGCAGACCTTCAACAAGAAGGAACTATGCAGGAAAATGGAAAAGGTTTGTCATTTGGAGTACTGAAAGAGGAAAAGATGTGTCGAACATAGATATTGCTAACATTCTGGAGTACTTGGCAGAGCTTCTACATACAGGCCTGTCCTATTCCTCCATCAAGATACATGCATCAGCTATTTCAGCAGAATACAGCTTTGATCCTCCTGTCTTTTCACATCCTCTACTCAGGCAGTTCCTCAGAGGGATCAAGAATGTAAAACCTCCTAGGAAACCACCATTACCAGCATGGGACTTGAACTTTGTGCTAGAAAAGTTGACACTCCCTCCGTTTGAACCAGCAGCAACAGCAGATCTACAACACCTGTCATGGAAAACTGCTTTCCTACTGGCTATTACCTCAGCAAGGAGGGTTTGAACTACAGGCCTTAATGGCAGTGCAACCCTTCCTAATCTTCCATCAAGATAGGGTGTCCATGAGAACTAATCCTACATTTATGCCTAAGGTGGTATCCAGAGTGTCTTTAAACCAGGCAATCCACCTACCTACCTTCTTTCCCAATCCACAAAACAGAGGTGAAAGAATGCTGCATACCTTGGATGTACATAGACAGTTACGCTACTACCTGGACAGAACCAAAAGTAACAGAAAAACTGACCAGTTTTTGTAGCCTATGCAACAGGAAGGGAAGGAAAAGCAATTTCCAAACAGACAATCTCCAAATGGATAGGAAATTGCATAAGATTCTGTTACTCCTACCATGGAAAACCAATTCCACAGAACATAAGACCTCATTCTACAAGGGCTACAGCCACTACCACAGCTTTCTTACGAGGAGTGGCAACCAAGGACATTATTGAGGCGGCTACTTGGACCTCCGTGCATACATTTGCCAAGCATTATAATTTACCTCTATATTCTAGATCCCGAGCAGGGTTTGCCACTGCTGTACTGCAAGGGATCCTAACTACACCATAATTTTATTCCTCCTCCCTAGTTTGGCTATGGTATTCTACCCATTTGTTATGACTGCAGATGCATCCATGAAGGACATAGTACAGTTTTGTACCTACCATAAATGTAGATGTCGAACTGGATAGCATCTGCAGTCAGGATTACCCTCCCTCCTTCCCCTCTGTGGTACTCCTAGGGTATTTACCCTCCTAATAGCTAGCTGGGGGGTCTCTTATGGTGTATTTGTTTGTATATATGTACATACATGCTTATTTTTGTGTTTGCCTTCTACCTTTTGGAAACATTGGCATTTATCCAAAATTTAGCCTTCCAAGAGGGCAACTGGCATCTGGGGCAAGAAACACTGAGGAAAATGGCGTCGGCTGATGCCTTTATACCCAAAGACCAGCAGAGATGACGTCGGGTGAAGTGCGACATCAGCCGAAGCCGGACCCAGACTTTGGAATCCGGCCGACCGAAGGGCTGCCTGACGACAGGACAACCCATTTGTTATGACTGCAGATGCTATCCAGTTCGGACATCTACATTTATGGTAGGTACAAAACTGTACTTTCTGTGAGATTACCGTTATTCTGCAATACTTTATCCTTTGTCAGCCCTCTAAATAATTCCAGTCACTTCTATCCCATATCTATTTCTCTTTTATATCGACCATATTTTAAGCTCTGTTTTCATTTTTCCCCACTCACTAGCTGTCTCTTCTAAAGAAACATCTGCCCTCTCTAATAAATCTCAAATAATTTCCACTACCCATTCCATAAATTCCTTAAGATTACATTTATACTGATTTTTATTTGTTTTTTCTAAGTGCTAAAACTGGAGAGTACCATGTACCATCACTAGAAGGGTATCATTGAGATGCTCAGTTTTCTTGACATCTGCAGTTAAGGGTGCACACTGATTTTAGTCTTTTTTGCATGTATTTTTAGGGTGGTACAAATTAGGCTGCATGTGTACCGCATCTGTTTTTTTCTTTTAGGAGAAATCTGTCCCAGAGAATTGAAGATATTTGGCAAACCTGGTTGTGTAAAGAAGCAATGAGTCTTCCTACATCAGTACTTTCCAGTGAGAGACCAGCATTCTACTACAGGGAATTAATTCACTGCTTTAGAATTTCAATTCAGAAGATGCAATGCAGTAGCCTTTAAGAGCTGGCTGGGAGGGATAGAAGATGTCTTGCTTGGTTGGGGGTGGGGGGGGGTTGTTTTGGCTCGCCACACAGATGATGATGCCTTGTGGGGACCAGTAAGTGTTCACCCAATAGAGTCCCAAGCTGGCCAAGCTAATACTGCCATATTAGCCAAAAGCAAACTAGTATGTAGAGGAACACTCCCCCTCTGTAGGTTGAACTGTTTGCACAATGCAGTCATCAAGCTTGGGTGCTGCCAGGGAGAGAGGGTAGGCTGTCCTTCTGGATCAGCAAGCTGGACAACTCTATACCGTCCAACTGTCACCGTTTAATGGAGGGGTTGTGGGGTCCAGGCAGGAACCAGTGGACAAAAGGGCTCTCGCCATGCCTGGGAATATGGAACTAATAGACCAGCTGGGCAAAGGTAAAAGAGCTTAAAAAAGAGAGGTGATGAGGGAGGTAGAATATAACTCAAAATGTTAGGATTTGCTGTTCTATTGACCAATCCTCAAATATCGTTCATGGTAAATATATAGTACCCACTACAGTACCTTCTTTTTCTTTGCTTTTTTTTGTATCTTCTCTTACTTCTGCTTTTTATTATTGATGAATTTTATGGGCTTGCCATTAAATGGCTAAGTATATGTCTTCCTACCAGGTAGAACTGTAGCTCTGCTTCTTTTCTGTTGACAGGTCATCTGAGCATTCTTCCTAAGTTTTGCTTCTCAGAAATGTAATTTTTTTTCACAATTTTTCTTTTTTTCCTCTTTTACAAGAAATTTGGGTAAATGATGACAAAGGGCATTTGAGATAGCTAGAGGTGGTGGTGATGAAGTGCCTGAGAGACAAAGCGGTAGGATGCGCCCTGTGGGACAGGTGAAAAAATGGGAGCATCATAGCAGAAGCTAAAGTAGCTGCTGTTGCAGAGAAGGTCAAAGAGTACAGTTTATGGTGGTTCAGCCACATGTGCAGGAAGATTGAAGGCAATCAGGTGAAGATGACTTGGGAGAGACTGAGAAAGGAAGAAGGCAAGAGGGAATGAGGACATTCATCAAAGAGATAGATGGATTGCATGAGAGACTTGTGACAGTAATGGAATGATCATTAAAGAAATTAGGAGCGTTGCATTGAATACAGAAAGTTGGCAACAGTTGACCTGATACCATGTAGGACATTGGCAAAAAGGGGGATATGATGATGATGATACACACTAGTAATTTCTTGAACTCAAGGCACTGAAAGGAATATGGATTCACTTTGTCAACCTAATTACATTCAAGGCCCCTCACACAAAGCATTTGTTCATGGACTAAAAATAGCATGTGTAAACTCTGAAAGCATAACAATGCAGGTTGAGGCATGGATTTTAAACCATGACATTTTTGCAGTGTTAGAAACTAAATATTATACGTTTTCTTCAATTTTTGTAATAGATATGTGTTACTCACTTTGATGTTACAGACCTAGTTTCTCACTTGAGAGAGCTATCAGTATCTATTTATTTATTAGAAATTTCCTGAAAGCTAAACTTAGGTGAACGTATGGTTATTTATACAGCTCTTTGTAAGTTATTGCAGAAACCTTTGCTATATATTTGCTAGTCTATGTTCCTCTGCCTTAATGCTTTCCTCTTGTCAAATTTGTATCACTGATGTTTAAAGACTATGTTTGTTGTTCTTGGAGATTTCAGATATAACTGGATGGAGAAGGAGGAGCTCAAATCTAGGAGCTCATGGAGTACACTTTTTAAAACCTCCAGTGTACCCACTAAAACACCGGGGCTCATTTTTTGACTGAATATTCATCAATATGTCTGACACATGCCTTGATTTAATTCCCTTAAGTCTTACTCAAATATTTGTCCTTTTATGTCCGATTGGTCCTTAAGAAGAATTAAGCTCCACCAATTCTTGTTCTTACTGACATATGTTTCACCCTTGATCTTGAATTATTCACTGAATTTTATGCCTGGCTATGTGGCATAGAGTTATAAAGCTCTGATTACAACACAGAGGACTCTAATAGCTTTGGTGCAGGAGGAGTGGCTTGCAAAGTGTCTGTTGATCAGAGTAGGGTGAGGCATAAGATTGGTATCATAGGTCAGTCACTGTGCCTCTTTCAAGGAGTATGTATACAAGATAATTCACAAGTCAAGATGAAGGTGGTGGACACATTACAATGATGTGGTGCTGAAGTCATCCACCAGAGTGGGATTAGAGCCTAAAATAAATGGACCCAATAGCTCATATTTGGAATGATTCAAATTGCTGATGGTGGAGTGGATGCTGTGTAGTTCTTTGCATGGAGACGTACAGTTGTGGTCCTCTTGGGGCCTCTCTCTTTTTTTTTTTCTCACAAGAAACATCTTTATTGAACTTTCACTTATGACACAGGCAATCATACATTTATATAAATGAAAACAAACTCTCAGGTGCAGACATTATACATCACTTATAATCTGAACAGTCATTGTTATTCAAACATTGCATAGCTCATTCAATTCCTGCTTCCTTTAAACCTTATTCCTCCTCCAAAACTTTATTCAGCATGTATTGTTCCCACACTTCCCATTTTTTCTGTGTAATTTGCTCCTACCCTTTTCTAAAGATCCCACTTCCAGTACTTTTATCTATGTTACTATATTCAGTACTTCTAATACTGTTGGTTCAGACTTTGATTTCCATTTTCTTGTAACTGAGTTTTTTTTTGGCAGTCACCAGAATTAAACTCAGCCAAGCCATGCTATGTCTGATCATTCAGATCTTATATCTAAATCCTGTCTTGTGTTTGTAAAATGTTGTAATATATCTGCTGCAAAAGTTCCATTTCGCAGTCTTCGCAAGTGCATGCCATCCTATCTAAACACATGTGCCCAAAATTAGGAGTGGATGCTCTACACATTTCCATTTTTTTTAAATGGGCCAATGTTAAGTTGTCAATCTCGCCTTCATTCTTGCTTGATGGGTTCGGAGCCGATCCCTCGGCTCCGACTCGGCACTTGCTAAGCTCGAGAGTCACTTTTACCAGCTCGAGGCAGCCCCATATCCCATGATGCAAGGCGGTAAGTACCCAGATCTCGTTTGCCGCTTCGCTTATGAGGTCCTCCTTTTACCAGCTCCTGGTAAGTGATTCACTTTTTGGATATTTAAGCCCCTTTTTGTTAAAAAACCCTTAATTGTTAGTTATTAGTTAATTATTTACATTTTGTGACATAAATTCCCTGTCTCTTCTAATTTTTTTTAGTCAAACTTTACCCATCCCATCCCCTCCCTGTTAGGGTGTGTGTGTTTGTTTATAGAAATACCTTTTGGTATTTTATTTAAGTTAATTTTTTGACTGGTGTGTGTGTGTGTTTTTTGTAAAGCACCATGTCAAAGGAGAGGGTCTCAGGTTTTAAGAAGTGTGACTCGTGCTGTCAGAAGATGTCTCTGACAGACGGTCACACTTCTTGCCTGTACTGCCTGGGGCCTCTTCACCTGCAGGACTCCTGTGCTATTTGTCATTCCTTCAGCCAGAGAGTCCTGCAGGAAAGACTCAACAAGCTGATCCTTAGGGGCATTCTTAAGCCGGAGGGCTCTCCGGCTAAGTCGGCTCCATCTAAATCAGCTAAATCTTCCAAGGCCCAGGCTTCTGTGTCTAAGCCTGCGGCCTCGGCTCCGACTCGTTCCGAGTCGAGATTGGCTTTGGCTGGAGCCGATTCTGGCTTGACAAAGCCTTCGGCACCGATGGCTATCGGTGCCGAATCTGTATCGACCACTTCGGTGTCGGCTCCGATCGGTTCCGACACCCATGTGGCACAGGCATCGGTGTCGGCTCCGACACCGTTACTTTGGTGGCTGTATCGGCTCCGGCTGGAGCCGATGCATCGAGGCTTCCTGTCGGCTCCGATAAGTCTTCAGCTCCGACAGGATCTATAGTATCGGTTCCGATGGCTCATTCCAGGAAGAGGTCGAGGTCTCCTTCCTTGGAGCCGATACTTTCGGCTCCGGCTTCACCTCTCCTTCGAACGGAGCCATCGGAGCCGATCTTCAAGGTCATCCAGACTGTCAGATCATGACCTAGAGAGAGTGGTCAGTAGATTACTTAAGTCACAGGTACTGGCCCAAATGTTACATAGTCCGTCTCAACAGGCGACTGTTGGTCCACACCCGTTACAGTTCCTCCTTCAACTCTACCCCAGAGCTTGGAGTTGGAGTCTTCGGGAATGGTTACTGCTACGGCTGGAGGACGGATACCCCTTCTGTTCCTTCAGCCTCTACTCTTATCTCCTCTTGAGACCTTCCTTAGAGGGATTCGGTGGTCGGGCTTCCATGGTCTCCTCCGAGGGGTGAGTGGCATCGGACCCTTGTCGAACCCGCTCTTCCCTTGGAGCCTCGGCCTTGGTGAGCTCGGCTCCATCTGCCTCGGAGACTTCCCTTCGGTGGTCCCTGGGTTCCTAGCTCTTGGAGCGGGTTCTCTCGGACCTGCCTGGGAGGAGCATTCGAGTGATGAAGAGTGTACTGGCCACTGGTATCAGTCAGCAGTCTGTTCCGTAGCTCCTCCCTCTATAGTACCTGTTGACATCTCTGCCACTTCTCTTGCTACAGGACCCAGAGATCCTCCGCCTCAGGTTTCCCCATTGGGAATTTCCCCTCTTCCGAGGATTGTCCTCATGTTTCGGGAGATCCTCCTAGGAAGAGGACTTGTAAGAGGAAGCATGTAGACTCCCGAGTCTGTCACTTTGGATACTGACTTTGATGAGTCAGAGGGATCCCTAGATCCCCGTCTGAGCATGTCTCCTTCTCAGACATCCTACAACTCCTTAAACAGAGGGAAACTGGCCCACCAACAATCCCTCTGAGGATGAGTCAGTATACCTAGAGGCGTTTGGATCTCGGCCCTCCACCTCCTGGGTGTCTCCGCCTTCGACCCCCTTATGCAGGTTATTGCACGAAGGCGTGGGCAGCTCCTGACTCTGTAGAGCCAGTCCCTAGGAGGCCTTCAAAATTTATCACTGCCCTGTGTGACAAGCAATTCCTCACTAAGGGTGTCCCGCTGATGCCATGGTGGTGGCTGCGGCCACCAAAAGGAACTTGCAGATCATTCCGTGCCCGTCCATCCTCCTAATAAGGACTCTAGGACCATGGATAGATGCGGTGGCGGATGTTTTCCTCAGCGACCTTTGCTATCGTTAAGCTGAATTACCTTTGTCACTTCACCAGACTCCAGAGGGATATCCTTAAGGAGCTGGGTGAAGTAGTTCAGGATCCTACAGCTGCAGGGGCTCAAGAAAAATTGCTTCGCAGCTAGGAACCCTCAATTCCATTGCAAACTCCTCCATGCGGCTAATATCTTATGCTGCGGATGGAGCGAGTAGAGCCGCAGGTACAGGTGTGGCTCTTAGGCGCCAAGCCTGGATGCGGCTATGTGATTTTGCGGATCCCTTTAAGGCGTCCTTCACAAATTCTCCCTTTGATGGGTCAGCTTTGTTTGGCCCTCAGGTGAAGGAAACCTTGACCAGGTGCGAACAGGACGGCAAGACTCTTTCTGCTGTTGGAGTCCATTTTTCCACCCCTTCTAGACCTTATCCCAAAGGACAGAAAGGTGGGAAAATGTGGTTCCGTAAATCCCAAGGAGTCACGGCGGATTCACGTGGTCAGTTTACCCCTAGAGGCAGAGGGGTAACAACAACAGACGTCGCTCTAGAGGCAGAGGGGGGCCGAAAAATCAGGGAAACAGAGAGCCTCTCTCTGACAAGCCCTTTCAGCATCCCTGAGATGTTGCCCGGCTGTCCCTCCTTGGAGGCAGTCGGGGCAAGATTATCACTGTACCCAGAAGCCTGGCATTCCCTCACTCAAGACAGATGGGTACACTCGATCATATCCAAGGGTTACATAATTCCTTTCAAGGAAAGTCCCTTCCCTCAAATTCCCTTCCAGATGTACCACCGGTCTAAGGAAATTGCAGAGTTAGAAGTCTCAAAACTACTGCAAAAAAGAGCCATTCAGCCAGTTACAATAGACCATTCAGAGCCCGGAATCTACTCAAGGTTCTTTTGGTCCCCAAAAGACAGGAGACTGGAGACCAATATTGGATCTCAGCAGACTCAACAAGTCTGTCAGGAAGACAAGATTCCGAATGGTCACTCTTCAGTCAATTCTGCCCTTCTTACAGAAGGACAACTGGATGTGCTCAATAGATCTTCAGGATGCGTACTATCACATCAAAATTCATAGACGCTCCAGGAGATTTCTCCGCTTTCGGCTGGGGTCCAGTCATTTCCAGTTCAGAGCCCTGCCCTTTGGTCTCACTACAGCCCCAGAGTGTTCACCAAATGCATGGCAGTGGTCACGGCTCACCTGAGGCGTCAAGGATTCCAGGTGTTTCCGTATCTCGACGACTGGCTCCTGTCAGCCACCACCAGGCATCAGCTTATACAAGCCAGGGATTACACAATAAACCTTTGTTCTCATTTGGGCATCTCAATCAACCCGAAAAGTCATCCTTATCGCCCTGCCAGTCTATTACCTTCATAGGCGAAACTTAAACACTGTTAGGATGTCAGCTACCCTTACAGATCAAAGAGTTTCAGACATTCAGAGTCATGTCAGGATCATTCTGGCCAACAAGAAAGTACAGGCCAGAATGGTTCTAAAGGTATTAGGTCTCATGGCTGCGGCCATTACTCTTCTTCCCCTGGCTCGATTCTACATGCGCCTTCTTCAGTGGATGCTGTTCACACAATGGTCATACCAGCAACTTCCAATCCGTCACCAGATTCTGGTGACACAGACATGCAAAGAGCATCTTGCTTGTTGCATCACATCTCCTCAGGTTCACCAAGGCAGGTACTTTGTAGCCCCATCCCCGATAGCCACTCTCACCACGGATGCCTCCCTGATCGGGTGGGGGGGGCATTATCAGGGCAGGATGGTTCATGGGGCGTGGCAGCCGTTCGAGTACCATCTGCACATAAATGTCCTGGAGATGAGAGCAGTGCTTTTAACGTTGCAAGCCCTCAACGACTTTCTTCCCGTAGGGACAATTGCAGTCCACACAGACAACATGTCTGTAGTTTGGTATATCAACAAACAGGGCGGAACCAAGTCCTACCCCTTGTGTCGAGAAGCGCTCAGACTATGGCAATGGGCGATCTCCTCTCATCGGTTTCTGGTAGCAACGCATATTCCTGGGAAAACCAACATTGTAGCGGACAGATTGAGCAGAGCTATTCTCATGCCTCACGAGTGGTCTCTCAAGCAATCTATAGCGGAAGAGATTTTTATGGAATGGGGTCGTCCATGTTGCGATCTTTTTGCTACTCCCCAAAACAGCAAATGTCCAGACTTCTTCAGCCTCTTCCCTCTATCAGGCCATCCCCCCAGAGACGCTCTGACCCAGGATTGGCCCCAGGGACTTCTTTATGCCTTCCTCCATTTCCTCTGATCCCTCAGGTTATCCAGAAAGCTACCGTTTGAGAGCCAAATTGATTCTCATTGCCCTTACTGGCCTCGACAGGTTTGGTTCCCGTTCCTCCATCATCACCTTTTGGTGCAGCCGTGGCATCTGGACCCAGTGCCAGATCTTCTGATACACCAATCGGGACAGCTGCACCGGTCAATCCCTTCTCTCAACCTCACAGCATGGTTGCTCCACTTCCTTCCTTAGCCAGGCTTCCTTTGATCTCTAACCCAGTTAGAGACATCATAGTAACAGCTAAAATCCTCTACCAGGAGGATTTATACAAGCAAATGGAAACGTTTCTCTTATTGGGCTAAGGCCAAGAATATCGATCCTTTTACTGCCCCTGTTCAGGCAGTCCTGGACTTCTTAGCAGAGATTTTTCATGCAGGCTCCTCTTCTTCCACAGTCAGAGTTCAATTGGCTGCTATTTCCAATTTTCATGTCGGGATAGCAGATCATAATATTATGTCCCATAGGCTCTGCAGGGCCTTCTTGAAAGGAATTTTCCTACTAAAACCTCCAATCAGGAATCCTCCTCCTCAGTGGGATCTAAATTTAGTGCTGACATCCTTGATTCTTCCCCTTCGAGCCAGCTGCTTCTTGTTCCCTGAAATATCTTTCTTGGAAAACTTTATTCCTAGTGGCTATTACATCGGCCAGGAGGGTGTCTGAACTTCATGCTCTTCGGTTCGACCCCTATTTGGTTTTTCACAAAGACAGAGTATCTTTGAGAACTAACCCAACCTTTTTGCCCAAGGTCGCTTCAAAGAACAATTTGAAGCAATCCATTGATCTCCTGTATTTTTCCTAACTATTCAGATAGAGCTGAACAAAAGCTACATTATCTTGATGTCCACCGTCAACTTAGATATTATTTGGACAGAACAAAAATTTAGAAAATCTGATCAACTTTTTGTTTCCTATGCGGATAATAAAAAAGGCCTTCCTGTTTCTAAAGTGACTTTGTCTAGATGGCTTTCTTCGGTCATCTCTGAAATTTATCTGCTCAGGGGAAAACAGCTGTGCTCAAAACCTAAAGCACATTCAACTAGGAGCTTAGCTACTTCTACAACCTTTCAAGCTAGACTTCCTTTGGACACTATTTGTGCAGCGGCCGCTTGGGCCACTCCTCACACTTTTGTTTCCCATTACAAATTGGACTTGGCCTCCAGGGACAGAGCCAGTTTTGGCTCTACAGTCCTCAAGAGTTTGTTCCATTGAGCCACCCAGGATAGAGGTGCTAGGGACGCGGTCCCATCAAGCAAGAATGAAGGCGAGATTGAGAACTTAACATTAAGAAGTTATGTACCTACCATAACGTTCCATGTTAGTTGTCTTCTCTCGCCCTCTTTCTTTTGACCCCCCCTCCTTTCCCCTGGCCTGGACAGACCTTGTTATAAGAAACTGTTATGCTGAAGACCATTCAGACCTGGTCCTTCTTCCATCTGTAAGTTTTCTTTCTTCCTTTGGGAAGTATTTTATGCTTGGTGTTATTGCCCTTTGTCATCAAACGAGATCTGGGTACTTACCGCCTTGCATCATGGGATATGGGGCTGCCTCGAGCTGGTAAAAGTGACTCTCGAGCTTAGCAAGTGCCGAGTCGGAGCCGAGGGATCGGCTCCGAACCCATCAAGCAAGAAAGAAGGCGAGAGAAGACAACTAACATGGAACGTTATGGTAGGTACATAACTTCTTATTTTTTCTTGTATGTTTTTCCCACAAAAATATTTTCATTCATAGAGACCAGACTCTCCTCTCTATGTGAGTAGTGAAAAATGCATCATGACACTTATACAAGTTACACTAAGAGAGCTGTAAGCTCCCTACTAATAATCAGGTAGTCCTTTTCGGATGATATAATTTGTACCAACATAAATAAAAACAGATCTATACTTGCTTACATTAAGGCATTGTAAGACCTTTCTCACATCCTGTATTTTTGCTCCTGGCAAACATAACCCTATTCAATGTTCATTATCTTTACAAATGTAAGTATTGGTTCCTATAATAATTGAATATACAATTACAAGTATATCATTTCTAATCAGATCTGAAGAATCTTCAGCTTCTAATTCAGTAAGTTGTGCTCTACACTTGTTACAAAACAGTGATGTTCATCACCATCAGTCTTTTTAATCTCATTGTTTTCATTGTGTATAACATTCGCAAGCATACAATTCTCATCGAGGTGGCTATCAGGATTTGCAGGCGAAAACGAGAGCAATGGGAAGAAAGATACCCAGACAGTTCTAATAGTAGTAGGTGCAACGGGTCTTATTAAAAAAAAAAAAAAAAAAAAAAAATTCTACAGTCATATTTAGATATGTTCTGGAAAAACACAAACCCTACGACAGGAAGTTTCAATAAATTTTTTGTGTGCTCATCCTTAGTAGTCTCCTGTCGTGGGGTTTGTGTTTTTCCAGGATTTTTCAGTTTTGGATGTTTATTGTCTTCATATTTAGATATGTTACCACTACATGTAACTCTGTACGAATTGCAGCATGAGTCATTACTGGCCACATTGTGGGCGCTGTGAAGAGCACTTCTGGTTGACATCAAAGATTGAAACAATACTAATTTCATGAACTTTAGTTGTACTTTGACTTAGGAATGGGGTCCATTCCCATCATGGTATTAGAAATCCAAAAGATTTGGAGAAATTAAAAGAGAGATACCATTATGTCTCTTATTTACTAGGCCATTTAAATATGGGTAGATTCCTCAAGAGTGGAGGCATGCCCAGAGTCATATAGACGTATAAGTTTACTTTTATGTTGTGGAAAAATAATTTAGAAGATTATATTGGATAAATTATTGTCAGAACTGGAAAGGTTGGGATTTGAAACCATATATCTACATGCATGTGTTGAAAACAGGTTTGTAATCACTTGTAACATGGTGTACTATAACAATATAATACCAGGTATAAGTGAAAATTGTGATGCAATTTATTTAGATTTGGCTTTGGTATTTGATAGGGTCATACACAAAACACTGATCAGTAAATTAGAATATTTAGGTATTGATGTACTCCTGATAAGAAGGATTTCTGCATGGCTTACAAACAGGGCATAGCAAGTATCAGACAGCAATTGGACAGGTGAAATTCTATGTTACAGTCTGGGTTCTCCACAGGTCTCTGTCCTAGTTCCATACTTATTTAGACTGTATCTTTCAGATCTCTTTTATATGAAGTGTTCTACAGTCTGTCTTTAGATGACTTGAAAATGGGTAAACTGATTACTTGTGTTACAGATATGGCATGCCTGCAAAAGAATTTGACTAAATTGACCATTTTGGCACAGGAGAGTAATACGCTGATAAACATATTAATAAACTAAGCATATGCTATTTGGGAGACATAAATTGAAAAGTGAATATTTAATATAGCGCACAGTGATTAAAACAGTAGATTCATTTAAGGACCTGGGTATATGAGTAGATCCAGCTTTGAGTTTTTCTAGTCATATCAACTTATTGGTTATTAATAGTTGTAGAACTGTAGGTTGTGTAAAAAGATTTATAAATTCTGGGAAATCAGAAATGTTGAAGTCGTTGTTTCTTGGCTACATTAGATCCAAATTTGAGTATGCAATAACAATATGGAAACCTTAGGGAAAAAAATAAGCATGAGTAAAATGGTAGAAGTACAGCAGCAATACACAGAGAACATCTATGGATGTGAACATTTAAGTTTTGAAAAACTAAAATATCTGAACTTGTACAGTGTCTCATATAGATATTTAAGAGGATACCTTATTCAGGTTTATAGTGCATTAGAGACTGCTTACTTCTGTGAATGTTTGGGGTTCTCAAAAAGTAGTAGACAACCTATGTAGAAGATTCTATAGCAATGAGAATTGTACTGACTGGTTCTTTGAAAGAGTAGCTGATACATGGAATGGACTACCAGATTACATCAAAGCAAGCACTAGTCTAGATATTTTTAAGAATAACCTGGAAATCTGTTATAGGAGTAACTATTTTGGTATATTGGCAGGATAGAAAGGTGTTATTGCTCATGCCTGAACTACTTATATTTATGTATGTATGTACATATATATAATATATTAATTTGGATATCTTACTAGAAAAAATCTGTTTACTTAGGCAAAATGGAAGGTATTGTGCTTGGACCTATCACAGAGTGTTCAGGCAGTGAGTTGGTTTATTTTACTATTTATCCGGTACCATGCACTGGGACTTTCAGGCTTGCTGTTCTGTAGTGCATTAATACAGATTAGAAATATCATCCTGAATTTTGTTTGGGAATAAGGGAGGCATAGGGTATCCTGGTGCCTTTGTACGATCCTTGTGAAGGTGCTCATGGGTCTTCCTGATGCAGAACTGTATGTTAGAGCCTCTGATTTCAAAATATTTTGAGTTTGGACTATACCGTTTTCTGGAAGAAAAGTATCCTTTCTGGTTAGGGGAGAGAGAATTGGTGTGTTTGAGAGGGTGATACAGGGGCATGCTGGAGAAAGAAAACATTTCACTCCAATTAGACAAGGTTTATTTGGTTCTTATTATTGGGATCTTACACACAAGATTATAAAAACACTGAGTTTAGATATATTCCCCATCAAGTACTCTAAACCATTTCAGTTTACAAATATGTCCATATGTAACAAACTTAACTGCCCCAAAATTCAGCTCTTTGAGCAGATGACACAAGATGGCACTACCCTGTCGTGGCAGTCTTTCTCTGTAACATTTGAAGTGACCGAGTCCAATAGGACACATTCCTCTTGGCATTCTAAGGAGGTGCTCAGTTTGAATTTGACCAGAATTAGAGCTGATGTTCAACCACTGTTGATTGCTTAGATTCATGCAAAGCAGTTTGCTGCTCGTTCTTCAGGTGGAAATGTGGCTCCTTAAAGGATACTTATATCAGGACAATTACCTACTTCAGAGGATTGTAGATTGTCGTGGGAAATGGTTATTCAACAACTGTTACACTTGAGGAATGGTACAGTCTTCATCTGGCTTCCCTGGTACACCACCAAGTCAAGTTTTGTCATTTCTTTTGTTGGCAATATTTTTTACAAATAGTTTTGTACTTCTCATCACTTGGCAGGATTTCTTCCAAAAGTACCATCTCTGTGTTGAAGTGGGGGCCTGAGAGACACTGGTGACACTTTGTTTGAGGATTGCCAGGGTTTGTCATTGGTCAAGTTATTTCCCTTTTGCAAAGGATTTGGGGCCCACAGGTTATGCTGACTTCAAAATTATTTATTTTAGGGGTGGTGAGGGGAGCTGTGTGAAGACTAGTATGCACTGCACTGAGTTTGGTTGTTATATCGGCAAAAAATGCATTGCAAAAAATGGAAACAATGCAACACTGCAAGTTGTTGAATATTTAAAGAGCCTGCTCCTGGATTTGAGACTATTAGAGTGTGCTGATCGTATCCCGCATTCTATAGTTAGAAAATGGGCAGAATGCCACTTAATAGAGGAATGGCTTACCACTCATCAAGGGGTACAAATAGCAGTAGTGCTGTTTGGTTTTAGAAGATTAGCTTGATTATGGTTAGTTCCAGCAATATATGCCCAGCTGTGTGTGTATGTTATATTTATGTATATATTGTCATTATACTGATTATTGTAAGCTGTTGTAGCCCACAATATGTGAAGTTTATTGAATGAAAAAAAAAAACACAAGACTAAAAACTTTTTAACTGCTTATATTTTTCTATCTATATCCATAATCGAGTGTCCAGTTCTCAATTTCTGAATTAACTGTTGTTTAGTCTTTTCCCACATATCCATAGCTGCTGTTAAATAATAATTTCTAATCCATGCACATAAGTGTTTTATGTTATCATGTCTCCATAATTATAGGCAATGCTGAACCAGTTCATGCATGATTTCACAGTTTACATCTGTGGGGTGTGTTTTATCTTCATTTATTTTATATCCTGAAAAGACTTGAAAATGTCTCACAGTGTTCCATAACACTGAAATGTCTTTTCTGAGTGTATCAGGTTCAAAATAATGTCAGCTGTGAATAAAGGTAACTTTTCTTGATTGTCCTTGAATTTGAAAGTCCTTTATTTTCTTTGCTCATGGCATTACACTTAAATTATTTAGCAAAGGGGAAAGAGGGCATCCCTGCTTGGCTCCTTTGTTAACACACAACTTGTTGGAGAAGAACCCTTCCACCTTAAATGTAATCCCTCAGACCCTTCATATATTGTCCTTATTAATTCTGTTCTATCAGTGAACACAGATGCTACCATAGACATACATATAAAATCTCAGCTGTGACTCTTTGAATGCTTTGCCTGCATCAAGACCCACCAACAATAATGGCATTTTCTTACACTTTGCTTCCTTTTGGATAATCATTGTTCTGCTAACGTTGACAAATGTTTGCCTCCCACAAAGGAAAAAAATAAAGATGGTGACCCATATCTATTCATTTTGGTAACACATTTGCCATTCAATTTTGTAGATATAAATGCTTTGTACTGAAATTAGTCTATATGAAGCTGGGTTTGAAGGGTTTGTATCCTGTCTGGGTAATACAGCCACCACAGCTTCCGAAATGCTCTTACTCCCCCTCCCCCCTTTTTATTTATTTATTTTTAACTTACCTTTCCAAAGCCCAATTTATCCTCAGTCCTAAAAATACGCACCTAATGATTACCTAACAAAACCCCCAGTAACAGTCAGTTCACCATCTGCTCCACAAACCTTACCCCAATCACTCCAGTGTCACAGGCTAAACTTCTAGGAATTACCATAGACTGCCACCTAAAATTTGATACTCATCTCAACTTAACTATAAAAACCGTACATGCTAAACTGTTATCACTCTACCTCATTAAACCATTTCTCACTAACAATACAATATCTGCCATTGCAAGCTCCCAACTTCTATCCACACTACTTTATGCAGCCCCTATTCTAACAACTCTCATTAAAATTGACCTAAGCAAAATGGAAGCATGCTACAACAGAATTGCCCGCTTTGCTGCAAATTGCCCATATAGGACCCATTACTGTACTGCTGTGCACCAGCTCCACTGGCTTGAACTGCCTAGCCTACTAACTTATAATCAGCTCTGTCTACTACTCCCCCAGTAAGTGTCCTGTCCTCAAAAACCTAGTACAACAGCATTCAGCCGCAAGACCTGTTCGATCATCAAACAAACTATTACTAGAAGTCCCCAGCAGCAATAATAGCTTTGGAGACTCACTATATAGTACTACAGTGACTAGAAAATGGAACACCCTCCCAGTTAGCATACAAACCGCATCCTCTAAAGCTTCCTTTAAAAACATCATCAGGCATCACCTGAAGCAAAGCTGTTAGTGCCATGACTGTTCCCCAGGCTAGAGCAATCGGACAAGGAACATATACTATGCCCATCTTACTTGCTAAATTCCCACTCTCACTCGCATATACTGATCCCATCAAGTTAAATAAATGCTAGATTTAAAAATAAAGGCATTAACTAGTACTACCACTGATCTAATTACAAATAGTTACCTTGAAACTGTATGACTAGTTATACTACTAACAAAGGTTCTTTTTTTCTCTTCCTTCAGTGGGCATCTTTCAAGCTACTGCTAAAAATATTCCAGTATACTGTGTATGCATTGTATTGTGTTTACAGACCAAAACTGGATACCATGAAACTTATTAATTATACTTATTAATTAATGTTTTTTTCCTGAGCTTGTGCTGTCCCTATACCACTGCAAAAACTTGTGTATTTTATATGTATTTATGATGCTGTTTAATCATAAAAATGTATCTGTAATTGTCTTTCAATGTGGAGCTTTTCTCCCCAGGCCTCTGGTGAAAAAAGGCTTTTGGCCCAGTCAGACACCCCCATTAAATGTAAAAAAATAAAAATAAATAAGTAAATAACTTCCAGATTTTTACCCATTTTATGTTATTTCATGTCTCAGCTATTAACTGTTGAGCCTCATCTTCTAACTTCAGCATAATTAAATCTTCCTTAAATATGTCAATTTGTTTCTTTACTTGGTTTGTACATTTCTATCTTTTCAACATATTTTCATAAAATTTCCAAACAAATGTCTGTAATACCTCTACTGGATCTGTGGTTTTGTCACAGGTTCCCTAAGTCAGTGTTTTAGTGCCTTGGAATTATCATAAAATACTTGCTTAACAGCAGTCTTTCTAGATACTTAATGTTTGTTTGTCTGTCTTTCAGCTTCTCCTATTAGGGGCCATCGCAGCAGCTCACTGGTCCGCAGATTAATTGTCAGTGGAGATTTCACAGTGTTGAGTTGCCAGCCTGGTGCTGAAATCTTCACAGAAGGCAACACACACACAGACACACACACACACACACACACACACACACACACACGTCTTTAAAACTTACTCGACCAGAGGGAGGACATGCAGACTCTGCACAGAAGGCGTTCCAGCCGAGAATCAAACAGGAGAGCCTCATGCTGTGAGGCGACAATGCTAACAGCTGCACCACTGTGGTTTCTAAATGCTTCATATTATTCAAATATTGTTATTTTCCCATTGGCCCTTTGCATTTGCTCTTTATTGTGAGAGATTCCCCATCTACAATACTTACTTTTGTCAGACCCCTTTAAATAATTTCTGCTGCTTTTCTTACATATCACTGTCTCTGTCATTCTATCATATTCTTAAACTTCTTTTTAATTTTACGAAAAATTTCATAACATTTTAAAATATCTCTAATCTGTAACAGTAACAGTACTTGGAACACATCTAGAGCCTGTTTACTGCATTTCCTGTGTTGCACTTAATTTAAAATAGTTTTTTTCTATAAAAAATGCATTTTACCTGATTTTGGCCTAGCACTAAAGTGTGGGGTCATTTATTGCACTGTTGTGATTATTTTGCTGCTTGTGTATCTCTGCTACCATTAAACTACAACAAAAAGAAAAAAAAAAAAAAATCTTGCTTTTTTCCCACTTTCTGAAAGTTAAGAAAGTTCAGTTACAGATTTGCTGTTCTGAGCTGTTTGGAAGTTTCTAGAAGGCCAGTGCTTGCTTGGGTTAAAGGGAAGTCTCTGTGTTCACCAGTGGGAGTGGTTAACACTGAACAGCCTGCCAGTCCCGGAGGAGTGGTTACTACCTAGAAGCTGTAGTTTTATTGGCCATTTTGGGTCATTTCTAAACTCCTTGATCTCTCTCTCTTAAAACTCTACAACTCTCTTTTTGCGCAGTTTTGCGCACTGAGCAGCGTCGGGCAGCGCCGCCTAAACAGGTTTAAACTATTCCAGGCTCCACAAAGTCTGCTCTTCACTTTTTCCCTTAGAATTGTTCAAACTCTCAAAGTAATGACTCTATTCTCTTTCTAAAGCCCTGCACTTGCTCAGCTCTTATAAGGAAACACTAACTAACTAAAGCACTACACCCTACTTGACTTCTCATAAGTATTAGGCTCCCAATTGGTCCTTCCTGATCAAGTGAAAAATCAGTTCCCTTCCCTAATCTGATCAGTAAAAAAACAGTTCCCTATACTAATCTGGTATGTCCAAGTGTCAGTTTCAAGGTTACTCTCCAGTCCAGCTGGCGAATCTGGGAATTTTGAGGCAATGTTACAATTGCCTTATGTACACAGATAACCCTCTCCTCCTTCCAACAAACTCTAATACATGTGAGCGATGCAGTTACACAGCCAAACTGGAGGCAGAGCTGTCTCAACCCAAGACTGGCACAGTCAGTCAGGAGGAAAAGGTAACCACCCACACCACAAATCCAGTCTCACACAGACCTATTGCATCTGCATACCCAACACATAAACACACAAAAACATACTCGGAGGCTCTAAATAAAAATCTGCCTAAACAGCAAAGACCTCCTAAGCAGATATCCAAGCAACAGCCACCCCTCAACAATACCCACGAATCACATATCTCACAAAAATCAGTGTGCCTCACAGTCACAGCCCTTGAGGCCAAACAACACACCAAATACACTTGTTATAGGGGACTCTATTGTCCGACACACTGACGTCCCGCTCACCAGAATGAACAAGGAGAAGGTCACTGTAAGCTGCCTGTCGGGTGCCAGGATCTGCCACATAACGCAAGCACTCAGGTCACTCCAAAGCAAGTACAAGTATGACTCCGTCATTGTCCATGATGGTGTGAATGACCTGAAACGTACCTCCCTGGACTACATGAAAAGAGACATAGAGGAGCTCTCTGACCATGTAGCCCAGGCTGGTATGACCCTGACCTTGAGTAGCATCTTGCCCTCACCAAGAATGATGCCACAGTATAAAGACAAAATGATCAGTTTCAACAACTGACTGAAGTACTGGTGTCATTCAAAGAGGATCCAGTGTCTGTCAGCCTGGGATGACATGCTCGACAAGCCACGTTGCTTCGCTAGGGACGGCTTGCACCTGTCACCCTTAGGCTTTCGTATACTGGCCAAGGCTCTTGCCATCCCCATAGTGCCTTTTTTAGGCAAGGCTCAAAGGATAAACCCACCTCCATAGACAACCCAAGGATAAAAAAACTAAAGGTAATGCTACTCAGTGCCAGAAGTCTAAACCTCAAGATGCACGCACTCGAGGCTGTCCTCAGTATGGAGAAAATCGATGTCTGTGCAGTAACAGAAACCTGGTTCAAGGCCCCTGAGAGCACCCCAGCACTACCAGGTTATAACTCATGCCATGCGTTTCGGCCCCAAAACTCGGACCGAAGCACAAAAGGAGGGGGGAGTATCTATATTCATCAAATATACCTACACCTCCAGGTTAGTGGCACTGCATGAAGCATCGGAAACCATCCATGTGCAACTAACAGCGGGCAAAACTGCCTTTCAGTTTGTAGCCTGCTACAGAACACCCTCCCTATTACAGGAACCCCACTTGGCATTCCTGAGAGCACTGGAGAATATGAAGGTCTCTCCAAACACTATGTTATTGGGTGACTTCAACTACCCAAGCAATGACTGGGAAAATTACTCAAGCCCAAACACCCTTGTGCAACGGTTCCTTGAATTTATAAACTCTAATGCAATGGAACAACTGGTCACCACTCCCACAAGAGGGAACAACATATTGGATCTGGTCATCACCAACATGGGGACTCTGTGTTCCACACCAGAGGTAAACCCCTCATTGGTAAGATCAGACCATAAACAAATTTCCCTGGACATCCATATCCCGTCCCCACCCCCAGCCAAGGAAATCACTATAAAGAATTTCTCAAAAGCCAACTTTGCACTTCTCAAGACTGAGGTGGATGGGAAATCGCAAATTCACCCCTGGGATCTCTTCTGTGTCCCTGCTAGACAGAGGCACAGTAAACTAATCTTAAAAGGGTTCCTTCTGTGACCTACTTTACAGAGGCACAGTAGGCTAATCTAATAGGGAGGCGGAAGCCAAATACACTCTGGCTAGGCTTATAAATGCCCTAGGGCAGATAGCCTAGTATCTACCTATGAACCTATAATACCTCTGTATGATTTATATTTTTTATTCTTTTTTATTGATTTTTTTTTTTGCAATAGGGTCCCTAAAGTTGGTGATAAATGTTTCTACTTTTTGCTGCCTAAGTCGTGGTAAAAGTTTTTGTGCCCTGAAACTTTAAAAAAAATACTCTCTTAACAGCAATCTTTCTAAACTCATGCATAGTATTAAAAAATAATTTCCCTTTAGCACTGTGTAGTCTGTTTTCTTGATATGCAAGATTCCCAGTTCATCTGTAGTAGTTTAATCTTTCAGTCCCCCTAAATAATTTGTAATGCATCTTTTCCATATCACTCTTCATCATTCTACCATGTTCTTAAACTTCATTTTCATTTTATCCTACTCTTCCCTAATAATCTTATAGCATTTCTAATACCCTTTATTAATTTACTTTCCTTTTAATAGATAGGAAAGTAACATTGTCTCATGTTTACTTTATTTCCTTCTGTCTTTAGTGTTTTTAGTGCATGATCAGAAATGTTTATTGGATGTGTGTCAGATCTTTCAATTAAGTACAGATGCTCCTTTGAAATATAATATCCAAAGTTGTCTATTTTTGTCTGATTCACTATGTGGGTTATCGGATCTGACCTCGGCATCATATATCAAAATATTGGATATGAGAGTTCTGACTCGTCCCTTACCCACAATTCCCTCCTCCTGAGTGATTTACCTCAGACATCGTTTGCTGCCTCTTTGGTCAGATGTGTCCTCCTACAAGGAAAACTATTTTTGGCTGAAGTCTTTATTCCTCCCTTTTCTACTTTCTTATTGAATAGTTATTTTCATATAGTGTTAGGATTAAGGCAAAATAGATTTTTTTTAAGTCAGTTAGCTCTTTTTTGTTTGCCCCAAAAGGGAATACCCTGTAGATATCATGGTGGTAGCAGCAGCCACAAAGAAAGAACTATGTGAGGAAAGCTCCTCTGTCCATCCCCCTAACAGGGAGTCAAGGACATTGGGCAAACTAGGGAAATGGACATATGCATCAGCGACCTTTGGACTTTGAGCGCTGAACTATCTAGCAGACCTGGCACATTTCCAGAGAGACTTGATCAAGAAGCTTTCAGAGGCTTTCAGGTAGCTTGCCTACTAATGTCTAAAAGAGGGTGGATGCCCAAATGTCTACCCCCTCAGTCTACCTCAAATGTGGCCATGTGCCTGCTGTCAAATGCAGCTGATGGTACATCAAGGGCAGCCGGTCCAGGTATTACCATGCAGCACTGTGCCTGGATGCGGCTATGCAACTTTCTGGAAAGCTTCTAGATGTCCTTTAGCAGTGCCCCCTATGACGGTTCTACCCTGTTTGGACCTAAGGTAAAAGAAACTCTTACTAGGACCTTGTCTGCTGTTGGGATCCATTTTTCTACTCCTCAAAGATCCTTTTCCAGGAATCAAAGGGGAGGTATAAAGATGTGGTACAAAAAATCCCAAGGTTTTCATCAGGTCACTCCTGGGGATAGACCTTCCTGAGGTTCAGGCAGTTCAAATGGATGCCACCCAAGAGGAAGAAGTGGACTGCAAAACCAAGGTTTCATTGGGCCCTTTACTGAGAAACCTTACAAGCATTTCTGAATGGTTGCTTAACTGCTGCACTCTGGAGGCAGTAAGGGGGAATGCTTAACTTTATACCCTCAAGCCTGGCAAAACCATAGCTTCTGATTCATGGGTGCTAAGGATAATCACCAGAGGCTGTATCATAGGTTTATAGGTTTGTACTAGGCTAATGGCCATGGAGCCTTTACAAGCCTAGCCCATAGGATTACCCTGGCATCTTGCAACCTGACCTTAGTTCCCAGTGCCTCTGTCGAATAGAGCCACTAGCATGATCCCCGGGGTGAAATTTCTATTTCCCATCCACTTATCAAGATTTCTCTTGAAGAGGGCTAGTGAGGTGCTCTGTTTGACATGTATGGGAAGACTAGTCCATAGCATGGGCAGTCCCTGGGTTATGAACCTGTCCCTCCAGCATGTTCTGTTGATTGTGGTAATGAGGTTGAGGTCTCTGGAGCATGCGGTGCAGAGGGATTGGCTTTTCTTTAGATGTAGCATTTCTAATTGAGCTGGGTCAGACATGGCTTTGTAAGTCAAGCAGAGATCGCCTCTAAGTAGGCAATATGAGACAGAGAATAGTTGGAGTTTTTTTAGTCTGTCCATCTAGGACAAGTGTTTAAGGCTTAGGATCCTCTTTGTGAGGTACTTTTGCGGCCTCTCCAGTTGTTGCAGGTGTCTAGTGACATGCAAGTGGGGCATTGTACTCGATGACTGACCTAATGAGGGAAGAGTAGAGGGAGACGATGGCCTCTTTCTTCCTGGATGCAAACACTTAGTAATGAGATGTGCCACATAGAAGGACTTTCTGATCACAGTACCATTGTGGTGGTCAAAAGAGAGGTTGCTGTCAACCTGTGTTCCCAGATCTCTTATAGCGCCTTCTGTGTTCAGTGGACTACCATCGATGTGATAATTCATAGGAACTGGGTTTTTCCCAAAGGGGATGACAACGCATTTTTGGCTTTGAGCATTCCATTTTCATTTTCCCCAAAGAAAAGATTGAAGATTCCTAATGTGCCACCGAGTCATTTGGAATTTGTAGTAAAAGAAGTGTTAAAGTTGCTAAACGAGAGGGCCATCCAGCAGACCAGTTAGAATCCGAAGTCTATTCCAGGTTCTTTTTTAGTTCCAAAAAAGACAAGGGACCTCAGACTAGTATCAGATCTCAGCATCCTAAATCAGTATGTCAAACAGACCAAGTTCTGGATGGTCACGGTACAGTCCATTCTACCTTTGTTGAGGAAGGATGGCTGGATGTGCTCTATTAATCTCTAGGATGCCTATTATATCAGGATCCAGTGGGAGTGCAGGAGATTTGTCCATTTCTTCCTTGGAACCAGTCACTTTCAGTTCAAGGCACTACTGTTCAGTTTCACCACAGCTCCCCGCGTGTTCACCAAAGATATGGCAGTAGTAGCAGCTTGTCTCCAACTGTAAAGGATCCATGTCTTCCTGTATTTAGGTGATTGGCTCCTAACTGCTACCTCCAAGAATCTATTACCACAACATCAAGCATTCCTTCTCACTCTTGCAAACTGATTGGGAATATTGGTCAAAAACAAGAAGAGCAAACTGCCTCCCACACAGAGAATGGAATTTATATGGTGCCGGATAGACACAGTCCAACAAATTGCAAAACTCCCCCTTGCAAGAGTTCAGTTCAGGTTTGTAACCTAAAAAGTGATGCATCTACACCTGCAGGCGAGACTCTTCATCCGACTTTTCGGGTTGATGGCTTTTACTATTACGTTAGTCCTATTAGTGAGATACCTCGTAAGAGTCCTTCAGAGGATACTGGCAATACAATGGTCACAGAAAATTCACTCTCGCTACAGCAGGAATACTACTTTATCAAATACACAGGGATCATGTAAGTTGGTGTATCACATCTTCTTCAGTGATTCAGGGCAGCCTCTTTTGCCCAACTGCTTTCAGGTTGACAGTCACAGTGGACACCTCCCTTCTAGGGTGGGGGGTGCATTTTGAAGGGAAGACCATTCAAGAGACGTGGTCATCAGTAGAGTCCAACATTCACATCAATGTCTTGGAGATGAGAGCAGTCTTCTTAGCATTGCAGGCTTTTCAGGACCTCCTACTCAAGGATGTGATTTCCATTCACACAGACAATATGGCAGTGGTCTGATACATCAGCAGACAAGGTGAAGCTTGCTCATACACTCTTTAGTAAGAGGCCATGTAAGTCTTGCAATGGTCAGTGTCTTTAAACCATTTTCTAGTGGCAATGTTCATTCCTGGGACATCCATTATATTAGTGGGCAGGTTGAACAGGACTGTCCTATTTTCAACTGCTGGGGCCAATGTTGCTCCAACCTCTTTGTTTCTTAGCTCAGCAATAAATGCAGCAGTTATTTCACTGTTATCCCTCCACAGGTGCAGTTACCCTCTGGTCCACTTTTGACCCCCACATGTACTTTACACCTTTTTCACCCATTTCCCTTCTCTTGAAGTTCATCAGAAAGCCATGAGGTGCAAAACCAGAGTAATCCTCATTGCCCCATCTTTACTGATGTGGTTCCCCTTTCTTTGGCCTTACCTACTGTACTTGGTCCCATTCTGGATCAACGCAGTCACCCATCTGGCATACCTGTACTGGATATTCAGTCCCTAAAGCAGATGCATGTATTCACCAATTTTAGCGCTAGTCAGAGATGCCAAGCTCTCTTCCCCTGTAGTCTATATAATTTCTTTTTCTCAGAAGGAATTAAACAAAAAGACCTACAAAGGCAGGTTGAAAAGATTTTCCATTTGGGTGTCCTTGAAGGGCTTAGACCCTTTCTCAGCCCCTCTACCAGTGATACTGGAAGTTCTCTCTGAAATTTTTATGCGAGATTCCAGTTACTCTACTATAAAAATCCAAATGGCTGCCATCACAAATTTTCACAGAGGACATGATTTATCTGTTGCATCACTTGGGTAACCAAAGCTTTCCTTAAAGGAACATTCTTATTGGGACCACCTGTTCGGGATCCAGTTTCATCGTGGGATGTTGCACTATTACTACAATCATTGACACAAAAACCCTTTGAACATTTGCAGCATTAGCTTATTTAAAATTTCTCTTCAAAGACGTTTCTGACTGCCATTATGCCAGCAAAACAAGTTCCAGAACAGCAAGCACTTTCATGCAAGCTACCCTTCCTTATTTTCCACAAGGATAGTTTCACTGAGAGAAAAATCTCTCCATCCTTCCAAAGGTGGCATCACAAACAAACTTGAATCCATAGATTGAGTTGCCTGTATTCTTTCCAAACTTTGCTAACAAGGGTGAACACACTCTCCATACCTTAGATGTCCATAGACAACTCCGATTTTATTTACATCATACAAAAGACTTAAGAAAATCAAACCAGCTCTCTCTTCTTTTCCAAGACAAAACTAGGACAACATGTATCAAAATTCATGCTTTCTAGGTGGCTGGCAGATTGCATTTAATTTTTTTATAAGACAAGAGGGCTGTCTTTATAGTCTAAACCAAAGGCTGTCACTTTAGCGGAGTGATGGCAACTTTGATAGCATTTGCAAAAAGAGTACCCATCAGTGACATATGTGCAGCATCAAATTGGTCAACAGCTTATACAAATGGGATGTGCAAGCTAGATCTCGCACAGCCTTCAGTTGTGCCACTCACATTCAAAGGAATGTCCTCTTTTGAGTCCACCCAGGCCCTTTTTAGGCAGCTTGGGCAACAGATGAAAATAGCATCAGATATGAATGTTATGTACTTATCATAACAATAGATCCGTGTTGTCCTATTTTCATCCAGTTCAACATCCCTCCCTTCTTACCCTTTCCAAGTTGTCATTTTAAATCTTTTGGGGATTGAGCAGACCTTGATAGGCCCTGTTTGTCTACAGTTCCATGTTTCATTCCATAGTGGACAGTATTGTGAACTCACCCATTTATTCAGTCTTACAGTTAAACTTTTGAGAATCAGTCAGCAAACTCAGTACGAGGTGTATCAGTCAGGAGGAGGGAATTGGGGTTATAAGAGGAGTCAGAGCTCTCCATTCCATCCATCTCTGGTGTAAGGTGCCAAGGTCAGATTCATCCAGATCTGATAACCCACATGTTGAAACTGATGAAAATAGGACAAAATAGATCTATTGTTATGGTAAATACTTAACTTGTGTTTCTATCATGTCTTGTCCAATTATATTCCTTTGGGGAATAATATGTAAATGCTGTCCGAATACCTACTAAATTTACATGTTCCATGCCACATAGCCTAATATACTCTGTTTTGCAATATTTTCCCTTCATGGTCCCCTGATGCATACTATCACAGATCAGTTCAGTCCTACCTCTGAGTAATAATCCTTGTTGAAAACATTATTTCTTCTGAAGTTTTCATAAACTATATCATAGTAGTTTTAGGTGGGATAAAAACATATGCCAGCATAATCCTCTTCCTTCCTAATAACCCCTTAGTATGAGAAGTCTACCATTATTGTAATTTTTCCTCTTCTGTCATTATGAGAGTTTCTTCCACAATTAGTAATATTGCTTCCATTTTCCTTTGTCTGTTACTCCGTTTAATATCCATCCTGAGATCTTTTATTTGCTAAATTCATAAGGTAATTTCTGTCCAGATATGTCTTCTGTAACATTATTTGGAGCCTACACTTCTTAACATATTTCAGTACTCTGAATTTTTTCTGCACCTGGAAGTCCTTTGTCATTTCTTATGACAAAGTAGCCATTCTGATAAAAAGCTATTACTTTCACATACTATGCACGACATTTCTTTTTGAATATATGTATTCAACTTGCAGATTACATACATATACACATGTTTGATAGACAGATCTTCTGTTCAGTTGCTGCTTCTCATCTTTGAACCCATATCACATTTTCTTGGACTTTTTGCTTTCATAAAAACACTTGTGGGAAAAAAAGGATTTTTAAAACCCCAACCCCTTTTAAATTATAGCAAATACACAAAACTGTAAACATTCCAGAAAAGGAGTTGTATTCCTCTGTGTAGTGGCAGTTGCCCCAAGTAGTCATCTGTACATACAAGCAGTACTCATTCTAAACGTTTTAATCATGCCGAAAGCATGTAAAAGCCTATGATCTTAATTGACACATGTATCATCTGTCCTTATCCTATCTCAATTCCCCTTACAAATGTAAAAATTGCTTGTAAGCTCTTAATAATTTTTATCATTTAGCTTTAAATAAACATGCAGTAGCTATCCCTAAATGAACTGAATCCTACTGGAGAGGCAACTGTTCACAAAACTGATCATTTCCCACAGGTTTTGACTTCCTGTATTTTAAATGAACTGCTTGCCAGTTTCTTTTTAAATGTTAATTAATATTTCCTGTAAATGCTGCTCAGAACACAGAATTGAGAGCTTTCCTGATTAATTTCTTGTATGCATAGTGTCATCATCTCCAACTGAAAACATTTACTAATGGGAAAAAATAGTTACTAGCTTTGCAAATGCAAGAGAGGACCCTTGCTGAGTTCATTCAGATTACAGTGTTCTGACCAGTCATAATTAATCGCTTGCATGTCTTCAACTAAAAAGATGTTCATGGAATGTAAATAACTATCATCTTTGCAAATGCTGTCAAATAATTGCCATTTTCATGCCTTTCATCTTTTCTGTTATTTTTTTCAAGCCTGCTTGTTTAAATGTTCCTTGTCTGTAGCTTATATTAAGAACATTAGTCAAGACTTCTGCCTGTATAAAACAGGGGAAATTGTTAGATTTTAAAGCACATATAATCAGTACTGTTTTTCATTCCCCCAGCAGCATAGGAGCACAGCATTATGTTGCTCATATCCAGTGTTTCTTATCTTGCTGCAGTGCAAAGCATGGTTGCATTACAGTAAGAAACAGTACTGTTTTTACTTTAATATCATTAGCATAAACAGCAGTCATTAATAACCCCAACCCCACCTCACATTTAAAATAATTTTGCATATCATGCAGAATTGCTGTATAATATAACATGCAGTTTACATCAGGAAATTTATTATACAATTATATTAACATTTGTTTTTCTTACTTATTCAGCCCTTCACTGACTTTCTGAACACTAATGACAATGTGGGAATTATGCTTTAGCGTCCTCCCTCCAGTTTAACTTTGTCAACAAACTTCCAGTCTTCCTCAACTACTACTTCCTGCAGAACCACTGTTCATGTATGAACTGCATCTAATGTGAATGACTGTGTTACTATTTTCTCATGTATCCACTAATTTGATATTATTGCTGGTCTTCAGCCTCATCTGCTCAACATCCCTACACCAGTTTTGAGCTCATGTCCATTGTATTACTGATGCTTTTAGTCAGCTCCTGTGCTATTTTTCTATAACTGAAGCATTTTCCTTTGGAACACTGGAGAAGGTTTCAGTGGAAAATTCTCTTTATGGGTTTGGTTACTGTCAGAAGAATAAGAAGCAGAGTCCCCTTTAGCTTGCTGGCTCACTTTTCATTAGCAGAAGTTTTCTTATGTCATCTTTAGCCTGTTCTACATCGAAAAATGTTTTGATCTTCCAGGGAAAAAATATTCTTAAGATGGCTGGATATAGCAACTTGAAATCTCGCACCTGTCTGTCAGTGTCCCCTGATTGCAGAGGTAAACTTGCTTCTCTTCTGCCTTGCATACATTGAATGATCATTTTCATAAACATTCTGGTGTTCCTAATTTTATTGTTTTTCCCTTCTGCCACAGTTTTGTCAGGAGCAGGTACTTTTGTTGATATGACTGCATATTTACTACTATAGGTCTTAGCTGCTTCCTCATGGTAAGATTTGGAGCATGTACATGATGCACTCTCCCATTTAGCAAATCCTGACATAGAACACCCATCAGTTGTTCATTTGCATTTCATAGTTTAAATAAGTCTTACTTACAGTTTTTCTGGTATACCAAAAATCTCAGGTTTTCTATGCGTGCACTGTCCAACTCTGTTTTTTGTTTTCATTCTTCTTGAAAAGCCTCATAGTCAGCCAAGCCTTCCTTCATTTCAGCCTCAGATTTCTGTAGTGTTATCAGCTCAACTGAATAGCTATTTGTAGCTTCTTCTGTTTTTTTCCAGTCTTTTGCCATTTGATTTTTTTTTTCTTATTTTAGACACTGTGGGTGCATTTGATCAGTTTTTCCTCTCAAGCACTGGTAACCATCTCCTGTACTAAAGCTGAAACTTGAACTTCTTTTGCTGAGCAGTTACCAGTGTTATTCTCATCTAGAGTTGTTTTCTCCTTTTTGGGTGAATTTTTCACTTTTCCCAAATTTCTTCTTTGCTGACATCTGTATAGTGTAATGACTAGCCAGTAACTGAACTGCATGCAAATTAACTCTTGCATTTTTTACCACTTTAAATTTTCATACTGAAAGAGCTCTAATCAATCTGCTGCTCACTATGCATCCATCTTGAATATTTTCAACTTAATTTTGTTAAGTGTTTTATTGTGGAAAGTCCAAAAATTGTGATTTATGTTGATAAAATGTGATCAGTGTGGATTTATGCGGGGAGGGTCAGACCTGCTAATTTCAAAACCCTTGTATTAATACAGCTTGCTAGAAGCACTGGACAACCTTTAATGATCTTGTCCCTGAAAGCTGAAAAAGCATTCAGTAAGATCAGTTGGGAGTTTCTTTTTATGATGTTAATGTGTTGTGAGACTTCTGTATTCATGTTAATATGAGTGATTAATGATGGTAAGGGAATGAAGTAATGTAATGCCGGACATACCAGGACTGTTTCAAGTTTCCATTCCTTTTTGTTTGTGTTGCGTCATTAGCAGAAAAGGTCAGAGTATTGCGAGTCATATGATATGTTTGGGATAAGGAATTTTTTTAAGGCAGTTTGTAGATGTGTCTACTGCGTGTATGTGTGTACCCTGTCCACCTGAGAGAGAGAGACAATTGGACACCATCCTTTCAGTCCTCTGTCACCCATTCAGCTCTGTCAGGTGTGTAATATAAGCCACTAATTAAACTTGGGTCTCCTGACTGCAGTCAGGCCTTTATCCATTTATGCCACTGGAGCTGGCTAAATCTGGTTTTAGATTTTGATTAGAAAGTGCAAGTTATTTAGATACTTTACCCTCGTATTTGTATTTTTTCAAACCAGTTAGCCATCATGCCAGAGTGTTTTCTGGATGCCACATTTTCAAATATATGAAAAAGCAGCTCGGCTCCATATTTTTGAAAGTGATTACCCGGACTGCAAAATGAGGAAGAAAGATTTACTGCAGCAGCTAGTGAAAGGGAAAATAACCTACTTGCTTGTTTTGGGGAAGTACAGATTTTTGACGAGTTAAAATAGACATGGTAGAAGTTGTGTGGTCATTATAGCTTTTAGTGTAGACAGCTCGTTTATCTGAAAAACATGGAAGGATTTCTATCTTTTTAGGATTAAATGAGGAAACTCTTTGCCCCCAAAATAAGTAACAGACCGGTTAAGGGATTAATCACTTAACATATTTGCAACATTTGGTGGCTAAGAATAGGGTTTTTACTTTGGTTATTTACCAAGTAAGATTCAGGGTGACTAGAAGGGATATTTTGGTCTTTGGAACCCTGCAAGCAAAGGTTATCAACGTTGAGAGATCATTGTGACATATAGGTGGATGTACAGAGGTGTTTACAAACCATATGAATATGAGACAAAGGATGTGAATCATTGGCTAAATTACTATTTAGGATCCGTTTTGGTGGTAATGAACAAAAAAGTGCTAGCATTCTTGATTAGTATACATGGGGAAGGCTCCCTGCTAAGTACAACTTCCTGAAATTAATTGGAAGTATATGTGCTTAGCTCTCCCCAACACACACACACACACACACACACACACACACACACACACACACACACACTCTTAGTACACTAATAAGTCCTGTAAATTCTGAATTTGTATATGGAATTGTTTCCATATTTTAATACTCTGCAACATTTGCCCTGTACTTTCATTGGGGATTGAGTTTGTCAACTGGCGTACTTGGAGAGAGTGACCATATTTTGTGGGAGTATTAAAAACTTAAACAGATCAAACAAGATCTTCTGTTTGGAGTAAGAATTGAGATCAAGATGTCTGTATTTTCTATGGGTAAATTAACATGGTGACTGGTCTAAGCAGGAGTGGAGCCTAGTGCATCTGTTGGTGATTTAGTAAAAAACAGGGTCACTAGGAAACTGAAGAAAGAAGTGCATCCAGGACGTTTTGTAATAGTGAAGGTAATGTGAGATATCTAAGACCTTTGAGGCAAGAGAGTTTTTGGAGGCAAATATGTCTAAGCATATTAGTAAGTGAATGTCATGATTGCAACATTAAGATGAACTTTCAAAATGAGGTGTTAGGTGAGTGGTTAATTTGTGAAATTTAATGCCAAGGTGGTGATCCCTATCTCATGTATTATATATTTTTTGCTAGATTTGTGTTAGATTGAAGTTTGGTTACTCCTTTCTTACTAATTTCTCATTTTGAATTACAGGTGCAGCGGTGCTGACAGCTGATACTTTGACAGTCCAGGGCAGTGCTGAGACCACTGCCATTAGCATTCATGGATTTTGTCTTGTGTTAATAAAGTCAGTTGAAGAAAAAATGCATCCTTGCTATAAAGCAGTAGATATCCCACTCCCCATTTTTGGATTTTCTTCATTGTCTGCATCGTATTACACAAGTGTTCGAACTTTAGAGGTGAGAAAGTTAATTACTAATTTAATTTTGTATGTCTTCCTCTAAGCAAGTTCTTTTAGGCCATAGTTTGGGTGCAAGTCATTTTACCTGTTTTGTGTTGTAGGTTGGTTCCCTTGCTATTAGGAAAGTCATCAGAATGAAACGGGTGTGGACCTGTGGTATTTGTATGTTCAAGTCTATGCATTATGTAGTTTATCAGGGCTGGTCCAGAATTCTGATTGTAGAAATAAATGTTTTTTGGCATCACTAAGCTCACCTTGTGATTTTTCCAGCATTTACCATGACTTAAGTGGAACACTGGAGTAATGCAATTAGACAGACTGCTCCCAAACATTCAGCATCAGATCTCATTCTGGTAATATTCATCTTAAGAATGAGAAAACCCTTCTCACAAGGTACGCTTATTCATAGGATCATAGGAAATTACTAGGCTAATGGCCCTAGTAGGGCCCTTACAAGCCGAGCCAACTTCTTACCCTTATTTCCACGATCAGCACATATTGCCCCTGCCCAAGAGTGACAGAGGTGGAACCCCCAGGGTGAATTTACTGTCACCCATCTAATCGTCCAAATTGCATTTGAAGAGGGCCAGTGAGGTGCTGTGTTTGACATGAAGTTGGAGTCTGTTCCAAAGGTGTGGTAACCTCTGGGAGGCAAATCTGTCCCTCTAGCAGGTTTTATTAATGCCACATACCAGGTTAAGGTCTTTAGAGTGAGTAACCCATGTTCCGTTTGACTTACGGATATGCAGCATTTCCAATAAAACAAGGTCAGAGATTGCTTTGTATGCAAGGCAGAGATAACCTCTGAGTAGTCTCTATGAAACAGAATAAAGTGACAGTGATTTCGGACGATCCCCATAGGACAGATGCTGAAGGTCTTGAATTTTCCTTGTGAGGAACCTTTGTGGTTTCTCCAGTTGCTGCAGGTGCTTGGAAAGGTACATTCCAAAAGGAGTGTTGTACTCAGATTATTGGCCTGATGAGGGAAGAGTGCAGGGAAGGTATAACATCTTTTTTTCTGGAGGCAATGCCATTACTTATGAGATGAGCAATATAGAATGCCCATCTTAGCACTATGGAGACATGCTGTGGTCAAAGGTGAGGTTGCTGCCAACCTGTGTGCTCAGGTCTCTCACCACTGAGTGTGTACTTAAGATGTTGCTATTGATGTGGTAGTTAGCAGAAACATTGCTTTTACCGAAAGGAATAAGAATACATTTTTTGCGTTGAGTTTAAGGCCATGACTTTGGCGCCAATCATGTGTTTAAGACCCTCTTGTAGGATGTTGACATCATTTGGAGATTCTGTGACCGTTCCCAGTATGCAGTCATTAGCAAACTTTGTCAGCCACAGACCTTTAGTTTTTGTTTGTACTTCAGAGAAATACATTCTAGACAGTAGAGGTCCCAGGACTGATCCCTATAGAGCACTACTGGTTACAGGTCTGCTGTTGGAGGTGGATTCCCCTATTTTGACTATATGAGTTCTATCAGTGAGCCAGTTAGTGACCCATCTAATGATATAAGGGTTGATGCCTAGTTGGGTGAGTTTGTCAATGATGTTTGCATGGGGGATAGTGTCACATGCCTTGGCTAAGTCTGGGTAGGCTGTATGCACAGATTTCCTCTCATCCAGGGTCTTGCTGACTGTCTTGAAGAAGTCCACAAGGTTTAACAGGCACAATCTCCATTTGACAAATCCAAACGGAGTAGGGTCAAGTGTTTAGAGATTGTGTATCTTTGTTGATAAGGTCCATGATGATTCACTCCATGGCCTTGCAGATAAGGCTAGTCAGGCTAACAGGTCTAGAGTTCCCGGGGTCAGTGGAAGCACCAGCTTTATGCAAAGGAATAAAGGTGGCTGTTTTCCATTCTGCTGGTACTAAGCCGGTGCTTAGGCTGTGATTGAAGAGTATCCAATGCTGTTGCTAATTCATGTTGGAGTCCATGTAGGACACAGCCTGGGATGATATCAGGTCCCTGCACTTTAAAAATACAAGATAGCGGACAGGTGGTAGGGATGTCATGGGGTACATGTGGTGGGTACAGGGGAGTGACGTTTTCACAGAACCTGTTGGCCAACAGGTTAGCTGTGTCCACAGGCTCCGTATATGTGGTATTAACTACCATTTTGGCACTGATCTGGGCCTTTCCTTTTAGGTTACGGATGTAACTATAGAATGCCTTGTGGTTGTCCTTTGTTGAGGAGGCTAATTTGGACTCTCATTTTTTTGGAGGACTTCACAAGAAGTTTTGCTTGCTTGTTTAAGATGAGGAGGGAGTGTTTCCAGTTTATGAGGCCTCGCTCCCTATTACTGTTAGACAGCAATTTCTTCCTCTTATTGTAAAGCCTGTTAATGGCAGTTGTCCACCAGGCAGGTTTGCTCTTCCTTGAGGAGCTTGTTGTGGTCTGTCAGGTACGGCCGAGTCAGTGCAGTTATGCAGGTGTTTGTATAAAGCATTGATGTAGAGCTCGTCATAGTTGCCATTTCCATCTGAGGGAGGAGATGCAGTAAAGCTATTTACACCATCCAGTAAGAGGCTATAATCTGTTTTGGAGAAGTTTTTTTTTTTTAGTTTAGTTGCTGCTGGGGGGGGGGGGGTTAGGTGTGATAATTACCTTGAATGAGACCAATTTGTGGTCAGATCTCACCAGGGAGGCCCTCACAAGTGGGAGTGCTACAGTGATCCCCATATTGATAAGCACCAGATCCAGGATGTTGGCACCCCTTGTAGGGATGTCAACCCAACTGGTCCAGGGCATTGGAGTTAACGAAGTCGAGGAACCTTTCGGCATGTGAGTTTGAGCATGAGTAATTTACCCAGTCAGTGGAAGGATAGTTAAAGTTACCCAAAACCATGGTGTTTGGATGTATCTTGATAGATTCAAGTAGATCCAAATAGGCATAGTGGGTGTCCTGATTCATGGAGGGAGTCCTGTAGCTGGCAGTGACTTGAATAGGTGTCCTACCATCAGTTGATTGCACCTGAAGTGTCTCCAGGTAATCATGCTGTTAAACCAATCTGGAGGTGTATTTATATTTAATGACTATTGATACACCGCCTCCTCTAGTTTTCATGCCTTCAGTTTGAGGTCTTAACTTGTGGAAGGATGTGTAACCCAGTATGCCTGGAGTGTTCTCCACAGCCTTGAACCAGGTCTCGGTGACTGCACAAATGTCTGCATCTTCCAAGGTGAGGACAGCTTCCAGTGAGTGCAGTTTTGTGTTGAAACTCCTAGCATTTAGCAGCATAACCTTGAGATTGTTTTTAGATGTAGTTTTTACGATGGGGAATTTTGTCCTTGAGACACTGCCTAAATAACTGCACTATGGGGGTGGTAAGAGCCTTAGCCAGTAGCCGAAATCCCAGGAGTGACAGATGCAGACCATCTCTGGCAAAGCATCAAGGTCTGTCAATCATATCATCCCAGTTTGACAGATAGAGGATCCCCTTAGAATAACACCAGAAGCTAAGCCAATTATTGAAGTCAGTTATTTCCTGTTTATATTGAGGCATTATCCTAGGTGAAGGTAAAATGCTGCTTAAAGCTAGGGACATAACTGCCTGAGACACATTGTCCAAGAACTCAATCATGTCTGTCTTCATATAGTCCAGAGAGGTACGTCTCAAGTCGTTCACACCAACAAGGACTATGATGGTGTCATAACAGTACCGGTGTGCTTGTGTGATATGGCATATCCTAGCACCTGACAGACAGCTGACCTTGACTTTTTCCTTATCCAGCCTGGTGAGAGGGACATCAGTGTGTCTCCCATTGGAATCACCTATGACTAGTATGTTTGATTTTGTGTTTTACCTTAAGGGTTTGACCAGGGAGACACTGGTGCATGAGCTATTATGTGTAATGTGTTCTGCAGAGGAAGTATTATGTGTAGCGTGCTTGTGTTTGGGAGGTCTCTGGTGTTTAGGTATTTATTTATATTTATTGACATTTGATAAACGGGAAAGTCCGACTGGGTCAAGGGACCCATTTTCAGCGGAGGCCTGGGGAGAAAAGCTCCAGTACACACATCAACAGATAATACAGTATAATGTTACAATACATTCGATACAAGAAAGATCTTCAAGATGCAATCAGACAGTTTAGAGAAAACAAAATTTCAATACAAGCTTCAAGATGCAATCAGACAATTTAGAGAAAACAAAATTTCAATACATCATTTTAAAGCGTATATATTTTGCAAGTATGTGTTATACAAAGAAGTAGTTAAGACAGAATGTCTGGTAGGTAAAAGTGGGGAAAGTATTAAGTACTTTATAGGAATAATATTAGAAGAGATGGGGAGGTTTGAGTGAAGTGCAATAGGTAGGAGGAAGGGTATAAGTGTTAGTATGTGGTGTTTAGAGAAGTTGGGAGTTGAAGTAGGAAGGTTGGTGGGATGTTTAAGGAAGGTAGTGATGAAGTGAGTGTTAATATGTTTCTGGTGAGGATCTTTGCATATGTACGTATGTGTGATGTGGGTTTGGGTGGAGTAGGAGGTGAGGTGTGCATACTGACAACATGCTGATTGTCAAATGTACTGACTGGTGTGTGAGGGAGCATGGATTCAAGGTTCTTAATATAGTTGCATCTCTCACACATTTTATTTGTGTGGACTAGGAGTATAGGGTTGTCAGTGAACATAAGGCAGTTGTTACACTGCCTCAGGATGCCCATGTCGACAAAGCTGGCTGGAAAAAGGGTGGGAAATTGTCTGTTCGTAGTGGTAGGTAAATTTATATGATCAGGAAAAGATGTCACTCTTATGAGTGACTAGTGGGTGACAGGTGAGGCTAAGCTTAGTGTTCCACCTGACAGTAGAGAAGGGCCACGAGAAACCTCTGGGGACCACAAGCAAAGTGCTAAGGGAAAATTTAACAAACAAAACATTTGTGTCTGTAACCACCAATGATAACCACAGCTTTGTGGCAGTGCACGATGGAGCACTACACGCAAACAAGTGCAAACACAGTGCTCAAATAAAACAAGAAAATGCCCTTTTAATTCAAACTAGCCAATATCTGAGCTCTAGTCCAACCACCCTCAATTAGATGGGACCCAGACAGCACTCTCTTCACACAAGGGCTTTCACGAACAAATGTGACTTGAAGTTTATCCTTAGAAGTTACAAAACAGACTTAGAAATAGCAAACTTGGAACTGGGAAGTGCTACAGGTGAACTAGTACAGTAAGTGATAAAAAAAAAATAGTTCAGACAATTCAAAGTGAGGAATGCAAATACAAATTAAAAGTGCAATTTTAAAACAAAAACAGGCACTTATCGTTAGTTGGAAGCAATGGATGCCTCAGATATTTCAGTATCTCAATGAAGAGCTGGTTTTAGTGCTCAAGTGATACCAAACAGTCTACATTCAGTGAGACTGTGGCATCTATGATTCTTGTGATACTCCTGGCAAGACTCTACATGAGAAAAATACAGTGGTATCTGAAATCTCTTTGGTCCCAGCATCAGCACCTTTTATCTTTTCCAAATTCCAGTGCAGGGGGTTGTCAGAAGAAATATCTATAGATATTCTTAAGTCCAGGCCTCCTCTTTCTCCCTCCCTGCTCCAAAACACCCACTCAACACAAAAGCATTTAACTTTGCTTGGGGAACAGTTTCAGGAGGGATAAAAGTGCAGGGACTGTGGGACACAAAGGGCAAATGCAAACACACAAATATCAAGGAGATGCTTGACCTGATCAAGGCCTTCTGAACCATCTTTGGTTCCTGGGACCTCTTCAAGTGATTGCAGACAGTACCACAGTCTTGTGGTGCATCAATAAGGAAAGAGGAACCAGGTTGTGTACCCCCTTTGCAGGCTAGCCGTTTTAGCTTGGACTGTAGCTTCACAGCACTTTCTCTACAGGCATCCTACATTCTAGAGTACAATTTTATGGCGGACAAGTTAAGCAGGACCAGGGCATATCCTCTTGAATGGAAACTAGGATGGTGGGGGGGGGGGTCCTTCCAAGACTTGTTCCATCTGTGGAGAGTTTCTCAAGTAGTTCTCTTTGCCTCTTCTATGAACAATCAACTGGCAAGATTCTGTTCCAGGACTCCATGCAAGAATGCCTGGAAGACAGATGCCTTTTGTTTTCCTTGGACAGCAATGCTAAAGAATACTTTTCTATAATTTCCACTAATAGCCACGGTACTTCTGAAGATTCAGAAGGAATCCCCCAAGAGCTCTGTGCTGACTCCTTCCTTGCCCAGGCATCTGTGTTTCTCCCTTCTTTTGAAAAAGGTTTTCTAGTTAGTGCCAACAACTTAACCAATGCTCATTCATGGCTAGTTGTTCTCTGTTTTTACAATATTTGTATGAGTTGTTATCCCATGGCCTTTCTTGCTTCTCTGTCTAGGTAGGTTAATTTGTCCATAATTTCAGCATGTTTGCCCATGTTTTTTTGTACGCTGTTTATGCCAGGGTGCAGTTATTTATTTTTTGTGTTCTTCCTAGCTTTGCCGTTTCAGGGCTCAGCCTTTCTCTCTCTCTCTCTCTCTGTTGTCAGGAAAGCTCTGAAGGGTTTGGTGCTTATACTCATCTTTTAGTTAGCTCTGTTTGAGCTGCCTAATAGTTTGGGCACATAGAAGATGCCAAGCTTGGGAATCTAGCCAGCTTTATATGCTTGGCAGAATGTAACCCATATAACTAAGGCTACTGCAGCAGTGGTCTTTTGAACATGTTAGATTAGGTTTGCCTACACAGCTGTATTCTCTTAATGACTAGGCAGTTTCATATGGTATTTGTTTTAGCCAGAAATGGGGTAGTATCCATTATCAAGATATTTGAAAGCTAGAGCATTTGTCAAGTTGTTGATTCTGGTCAAAGCATCTGTCCATCTTGCTTTTTTTTTTTAAAACATCATCATGAAGTTATCATTTAAGACATAGACATACATGTAAGCATTAGTATAAATGAAAACAGACCATATTAACATTTGTTGTGTTCATGCATTGCCCATTACATATAAGTTTTCTTTCTTTTTAACGAGTTTTCACTCCAGCATTACATAAATTGCTCATTTCCTGCCTTCCCTTAAACCTCACTCCTCCTGCTGAGCAGTATTGTAAACGTATTGTTTCCACAAAAATGAATTCACTTTTATGTCATTCATTTCTTCCCTTTTCTAAAGATCCTAACTGTAGTTCTTTCGTCAACATTAAAATATTCAGTACCTACTTTGTTTAATATTTGGCTTAGATTTTAATTTCCCTTTTCTAGTAATTGCTTTTTTGGCAGGCAGTAACATTAAACTTGGGGGTCTATATTATGGGTCTATATCAGAACATCGAAGTATTAAAACTTCGAATGTTCTGATATCGAACACTATTCAGTGAATGCTAAGAATAGCGAAGCTGCAGAACAGTGAATTCTTTCCTCGGGAAAGAATTTGGTTGGCTGTTTCTGTGGCTTGGCTATTTGTAGCGCTGTGGTGGAAAGTTACGGGTTGGGTTCAGGTAAGTGTGCGATTGTTTGTATGTTAGGGTTAGGGGCGGGTTAAGTGAGTTAGGGTTAGGGTGTGGGTTAGATGTGTGTGCGATAGTGACAGACTTTAGGGTTGGGGCGGTTTAAGCGAGTTAGAGTTATGGCGTGGGTTAGGTGAGTGTACGATAGTGATAGACCTTAGGGTTAGGGTTTGGGTGAAGGTAAGTGGGTAGATAGTAGTGTATGTTTAGTTTAGTGTAGTGTTAGATGTAGGAATTTAAGTGTATGTGTGTGGTTGCTGTTTGTTTGATCTGCTTGTATTGTGTGTTTCGGAGCAGCAAATTTTTTCCATGGGAAAAACTTCGCTGTTCTGAATGTTCGATATTTTCATATTTAGATATTTTGGGGCCGATGAAATAGTGTTCGCTATTTTCATCTTTCGATAACGTGATATAAACGCTATATTATAAGACCGAAAGTTGAAAATCCTGAACGCTGTAAATGTTGAAAATGCCAGACCTCGAAGTGTTTTTTGTGAGATCGCAGTACAGTGAAGACTGGAATATTTGCCCTTTCGTCACTCTAGTGCGAATTTGAAGTTGGTGTGTATATATATATATATATATATATATATATATATATATATATATATATATATATATATTAGCAAAGATAATCCTCTCTTGATATAAATGTAAATTCTGAACATAAAACTCAATATAGGAACGCCACAAGCTAATGTCTAAGCTAATGTCTACAGCCAACAACTACCCAAAAACACATAAGTAATCCAGCGATTCAAAAGACATTAATAAAACAATTAATCAATTTTAAAAAAAATCAAACTATCAGCATTATCCTGCACATTATCCTTTTAGCAAATATAATAAATCCTAATCTCACTAATCCTTAATATAAAATCTCTATAATCTATAAAATCTATATATATTTAATAACAAATATACATTTAATATAAAAAACAAAGTGTTTAAAAAACAATAAAAATGAAATACATCATAAATTCATCATCATCATGGTGCTCAAGATGATGAATGAATGTATAAATGTGAAAATGAAAAATAAAAATAATGATACAAACATAATGAACTACATTTCTAAAAAATATATAAAAAATATATATAAAATAATAAAAAAATAAAAAAATATGAAGAAAAGGTAATAGTTTATATAATTTAAATAATAATATAAATAACTTTATAACACTAAAGTATAATTTTGTGTCAGATCTTTTATTTAATTACTTTTATAAATATAATAAATAAATGTATGCTATGTATAGTTTGTTTATTTGTGATGATGGATTTGATTTTGATAAAATTGATTAATTGTTAAATTAATTATTATTGTGGTTGGCTATAATGTGGTGTTTGTTTTAACACTTTTTTTTTACAGTACCTTTGGAGGCTTTCTCTTGGGGTGAACTGAAACTGAACTTCTAATAATGCTATCGCTATATACGCTGGATTACTTATGTGTTTTTATTGTTGTTTTGAAGAATTTTACTTGCTTAGCCGTGTAGCGTTACTACATTGATTGTGTTATGCGTTTTATATATATATATATATATATATATATATATATATATATATATATATATATATATATATATTTAGTGGGGGTGGGGGGTTTCAGCATCCCACAATAGTAAGTTCTAGTTCTGGCAGTTTCGACATTTACAGCGTTCTAAATTTTCAACTTTCGGTCTTATAATATAGACCCTTAAACTTGGCAAGGGCTTTTTGTGTACAGAAAATTCAGTGTGTGTATCTTAGATCAAAAGAATTATGTCCTTCTTTAAAGCCATTTGCTGACCCTGGATTTCTTGCAGAGTGCTCTGTAAGGGATTTTTAAAATCTGCCAACTAGATGCACCCCCCCCCAAAAAAAAAAAAAACATGTTCTCAGTTAACTCTCTGTTTTCTTTTGCACCTTCACCATTTGCTATCCATAGAATGAAAAATTCTTTGAAGTCTGCTTGGGATATAAAAACAACTGTGAAAATACTTTTAAGCAAAAATTCAAAACTTTCTGGACTTTGTTGCATAATTGGGAGTCATTCAGATGCCCCCGCCCATTTTTTCATAGCAAATTGCTTTTTCAGTATCTCTTCCTAATCTTTTCTAACCTCCTCTGATTGATTCATGTTATCATGCAATATTTTTTGTGCCCTACACATCACATTGTCCCTTTTTAACAACCGCTTCTGTTAGTCTGTTAAAATGTTTACCAGACCTGGTATTTTCACTTCGCACTCCCCTATCCCTTTCTCTTTGCCTGTACTGTGATAATCCCTGGTAAGGAAGGTAGTCTCAAACGTACAGTCCAGAATTTACCCTGGCTTTATCCCACTCTATTACTTTCCCGCTATCAAATCATTTGCTCACAGTGCCTTGATTTCTTTGCCACTTTCTTCTAGTAAACTCCAGCCCCCTCTAACCTATTTTTTATACCCCTACTTGAAGTCATCCATATTGGCTAAATTTCCTTTCTCCATTCCATTCTTGGCTTAGCTCATAGAATACATTCTACAACTTTATAAATATAATATTCTGTATGGTTGTAATTCTTAGAGTTCTGCTTCAAAATCGTACTAATCTCCTTAGTTCTCGAACTTCTTCCTGTTTCATCATCATTACTTTCCACTTTGATTTATAAACTTCTGCTTGTGTAATGTATACATCTTAACTGTTTAAGTCTAAAGTATCTGTTCATATCAGGTAATCCTAAACTGGTAACTGATTGAAATATTGGGACCTGCTAGTGCGAGTTCCAAAATACGGAGACTGAATGGCCGAAAGCTCGGACTTGTGTATATTAAGTCTGAGATGCCCTCTCTCAGAATAGTCCCTTTTCTCCGAGGTATGATGATGTCTGAGTTGGTAAGTATAAGACTGGGGGCAAGTCCCCACCACCTGATGCAAAAAGATGTTTAAAGGAGAAGAGCGATTTTTGAAATTCGCTCTTCTTCTGTGTTTTCGGTCTTTTGGGGGGAAGGGGTGCTTGTTGGCACTCAGCATTTTGGGTTCCAAAATTTCACTAGAGAGCCTCCTAAACCACCTGGTTCTATGAGGAGGATCAACTTATCCCACTTAACTCTTGTCCTCTTCTCTCTCAAATAAATTAATTCAACTCTTTATTAATTATTGCCCACAACTTTGCCACTAATTGATAAAAATATGCCTGACCTATATATAAAGTTAAAATGACTAAACACATTTACACTGCTTGCGCTTTACTGGCCATATCCATAATCAGGAGCTTCCAGTTTGTCAGTTATTGTATTGTCTTTTTTAATTCTCTTCCCACATATCCTTAGCTACCATAACAATAATCCTTTTTATCCATATACTTCAATACTTCATCTTATCATGTCCCCATAAATATGGGTATTGCTGAATTAATTCATGTGTGAGGTACATAGTTTTCCACTATATCCTTTAATTTATCTTCATGAATTTTATATTCTGAAAAGACTTGAAACTGTCCCAGTTTTCCACAACACTGAGATATCCTTTTCTGGACTTATCAAGTACAAAATGCAGTCATCTGCAAATAAAGCTAGCTTTTCTTGAATACCCTGCAAATGATATCCATCAGTTTGTGAGTCCCTTATTTTCTTTACTAGTGACTCTAAATGTAATGCAAATAAAGGGGAAACAGGACACCCCCCTGTCTGGTTCCTAAGTTCAGTGATAGCTTGTCAGAGTGAGAAACCATCCCACCTTTATTTTCGCCTCTGACCCTTCATATGTCTTCCAAGTTAACCTTATTATTCTGTTAGAGAGTACAAATGCTTCCTTTGCCTTACTCATAAAATCCTATCTGACTCTATCAAATGCTTTCTGTGTATCAAAACCCATCAGCAGTAGTGGTATTTTCTTCTATTCTGCTTCCCTCTGGAGCATCCTTGTTCTGTTTATGTTGCCAAATCTTTGCCTCCTCTCCATAAAACCACATTAATCTGTATCTATCGATTTTGGCAACACCTTTGCCATTCTTTAGCTAGTATACTCATAAACACTTTGTTACCCTTGTTTAAAATTGTAATATGTCTCTGAAGCTGTGTCTAGGAGACCTTTACCCTCTTTTAGCCTGTTGAATTCTTAAGCATTGATGGTCCCTGTTGCAGGCAAGATGTGTAAATCCATTTGTTTGTAAGAAGGTAGTGTTGTGAACTGACCTTGAGGTTGTAATATGTAAAGTAAGCTTCTACTGTAAGAAGATTTGATAAGCTGTAGGCTATTTTTAGTTGCTGGAATACTTTGGAGATTACAAGTTCTGTTTAGAAAGGAAAGGAAAGTGATATTATCTTGTTGTACTCTCTAAGAATCATTGTAGTGTTTTCTTCAGTAAGTGCATTCCATTGGAGTCAGTAAGAGCTTAGCAGTATTAAAAATCATAACTGAGGATGTGTTGTATTAATTGCTAGTTTGTTGTTGAGCTAGTCCAGATTGAATTGAAAAATTCTTTTTGATTTGTTTCCTCTTCCCACAACTGATCATCAGCTGCCTCCAGCTGTTCTCTTCATTCACCAAGTGTACCTGACCCACTAGCCTCCCCCATACTTAACCCAGCCCACGTCCAGAGGTGTAGAGGAAATTGCAGAGTCTGGTGGGTTCCCTAACCCCCACCCCATTTGTTTTCACTCATGTGCAACTTCTTGAAGAAGTGATACAGCATTTGATGTGCTAAGTCCACTTGGCTATTCGTGCTGCTGCTACTGCAGTGTGCCTAAGCTGCCTTCTTCCACCCAGGAATCAGAGATCCAGTATTGGCTGCTCCCACCCATCCTCCCCCAGTCTGATCCCTCCAGCCATTCTGCTGGTGCTCGAATTTACGTTGTCTAGGGCATAGTAAGGGCTTTGTCCCTCTGTGCCATTGGGTGGGCTGAATTTAAATATTGTAGCAGATATATTGATTTCTTTTGTTAAGATAATGTTGTCCTTATACAAAAATTTAACAGAGTCTCTAAGCAATTTAATATTTAGTAGTACTACATTGTATTCCAGATGTAGCAAGCCTACCTACACTTATCCAGTGTTGCAAAAACAAGTGCATGTAACCTCTTAGATGATGATCTTTCAGTTTAACCTTGGTGCCTTCCCTATGTTTTTTTTGAAACAGTATTTTACTGGGAGTTTATTCCATGTTTCTTGGTTGTGTTTGATGAATGCCCTTTCCCCTGTGGCAGTCACGGTCTGAGTAAGAGTAATGCCATCATCCTGACTTGCCCTCATTGAATATACAGAGCTTTTAAGTTCAAGATTGATGACATTGACCAAGTATGATAATTTTGAAAACTAGAATTCTAAATAAGATCTTAGCTTAGCTCTTTACTTCTGGCCATTAAGATCTCTTAAGGAAATCACAGTGGTTGTTGATATCCACAAGGCAGATTTTGTTTTCAAGTGTTGTATTTGAGCTGGAGTGAAGTGTTAATAGGAGAGAGCATACTCAGTGTCAGGATTGAGGACAATTTATAGAGCATCATGAGGACAGCAGAAGAAGCTGTTTTTAGCACGGCAAAATGCAGTTTACTGAATTTTCTCCTGGAAGTGGCATTCAACTTTAACATTTCAGCTTTTGTTTATATGACTGTAGCCTGTTTAAAGTAAAAGATATGACAGTAGTCTGCAAGCATAGGAAAGATAGCTGTTCTGGCACCTGTACCTTCCTCCAATGTAGTGTGACCTTCCTGAACTCTATCCGAGGAGCAGAAAAAAAGGAAGAAAAAGTCCCCTACTCTGACCTTTTTGCTGCCTTCATTCCACAGGCAGAGCACTACGCTAAAGCTCTTCTATTCTAAAGCCATGGGATGGGAGTTTGCATTTATTATACAAAAAAAAAAATCTTTTTAAACTGCAACAACTGCTGGCTATATTTGTTACATGGAACATTAAAGTGCATTTAAAAGTCTTGAACAGGACTTACTGGGGTGAGTGGAGGGGTAACTCTCTTGTTTAACTGTAACACATTGCTTGCTACAGTGGCAAGCAGCTGCTGCAGTTTATACCACATGCTGAATGCTAAACAAGCTATTCAGTTTTGCCTACAAGTGCAATATTGGCATTCATTTCTGAATGTTTGAATTGCACTAAAGACAGATTAGCATCTGCCATTTGTGCCCCCTAACACTTTACGCCCAGGTCAGTGGCCCTCTTTACCCCACCCTAGCCAATCTACTATCTGCAAGGGGATAAGGTTGAGGGGATGGTTGTTTCTTTAAATGTTTGAGGAAAGTAGTGAGTTTTTCAGCTTGTTAATTGTTTCATGTATGAAGTTTTCATTGGTACCTGTAAATGTGACTTTTTCAATGTCAGAAGCTGTGTTAACAGCTGTATAGTTTTCATCTTTGATCTGTCCTGTTAGTTGTTTCAGTGGTATTTTGGAGGTGATGAGTGGGCTTGTTTGTCTTGTTTTGATTACCAGAATGAGCTGCTATTCTGGTTTTATTTTTATGATATTTAAAATAAAAATTTAAGGCATTCGACACAATACCCCACTTGAGCATTGTTGACAAACTCAAGAGGTTAGGTACAAACCCATATGTCAACCAGTGGATAGCCAACTTTTTACACAGATGAGACCCAGGAAGTTAGAATTGGGGAGCCCACCTCTACAAAGAGGCCAGTCACAAGTGGAATTCATCAAGGATCAGTCTTTGGACTGCTCCTTTTTGGCATTTACTTCTCAAAAGTCAAGGCCAATGTCAGTGGTCTCTGGCTGACTAAATTTGCAGATGATTGTAAATTAAGAACTGTCATTGAATCTCACACTGACACATATGTTCTTCAGGAGGAGCTGACACAGACAAACATCTAGTGTCAGAGCCATGGACTAAAACTAAATGCCAAGAAATGCATTATAGTATTCTTTGGGAAGTCATCCATTCCTGGTAACTGTCATATTGACAACACACCCCTTAGATTTGACCCAGTAGTCAGGGACTTGGGAACACACACAGATAGTATTCTAGTCTTTGACCATCACATGTGTGCAGTGGTGAGGAAATCCTATACGTTGCACCACTTATAAACAAAGGTATGGCATATAAGTCCAAGGAAGTCATTGTTCCACTGTATTCGGCATTTATCAGACCTATCATTGAGTACATCCACAGAGGTTCCTCACTAAAAGAATACAGGGCATAAATTAAATGTCCTATGCAGACTGCCTCAAGGCTCTATCTCTGTATTCTGTCTCCTGCATGCTTTTGAGGGGAGATCTATGCCTGGCATAGGGGATCATCATACCCCACTCTGAACCTCCTGTGTATCCACAAAACAAACAGCATCAGATTTACCCATTCTAAGGACTCGAGCCTTGCCTGTGATATAAATAAGACCTGCTGTAATGGTAGGTATGTATTCCAGATATTATCCTAGCTATGGACCAGGCTCCTCATCCATGTGAAGCAGAGTTGCTCCCTAAACCAATTCAGTTGAAAGTTGGACAAATGGATGGGATATGGGAAGTTCATCCCTGATTTGGCACCTGTGCTTCTAATGGACACAGGTAACCTGCAAATGGTTCATCTGACAGGCTCCTGCTTGTAAATATTTCATCTCCCAAGCCCCTGCTTACACTTATCAAAGGTATCAAAACTTGTCATAGATTTGGGATGCATGTCTAGGCTTAAAAAGGCCCTTGTGTTTGTTAGCCTAGTAAACATCTATAAACCTATAAGATCAAGTTAAGTTAGATATCCTTGTTCAGTGGAAGGGTTTTGTTTCTATTGTCATCACATGCTGTCTGATTGCTTCATTAGATTTATAAGATCATTTGTTATTCAGGGGCAGATTTGGCCTTTCCAGTCTTTGATGCGTTATGAGAAAGATAAATTCCCTGTATTGAGCCAGTGTGTTAATGAAGTAAGTTAAAACAGTGCTGGAGTTTTTGATTATAGACTTAATCACTTAGTAGCTTTTAAAAGGACTTTCAGGATGGCTGCACCCTGATCAACAGCATAACTTCAGCTCTCCCAGTGTGAAAACAGAAGCAGAGAAAAGGCAGCAAGAGATATTGTCAGATTGAGTAAAATTCAGTGGCGGCTGGTGACTTTAAATCAAAGGGGGGCTGCTGGAGATAGCTAAATGGGTGGGGCCAACTGGAAGGGGTGTGGTCAACTAGAAAGGAGTGGAGTTATGTTAAAATCGCAAAAACTGGAATGTTAATTAAATACGCTGCCCTGGGTGCCTAATCATCAGTATGAGAGTCCAGTCAAGACAAAATGAATTGTAGAAAAAAATATTTCACCGCATTGGCTACATGACAGCTTATGTAATATCTAGAAGGAAACAAAAAGGTTTTGTGGCATGAAAAAATAATGCCTGTCACAATCAGGTATAAAAAAAAAAAAAAAAAACACAAGCAGCACTCAACTCAAACCACTTCTCCTTGCACTGCAGTTCTAAAAGTACCAAGTAACATGCTGAAAGTAGCAATTTGTGTGATACCTCCAGTTGTGTAAATATGATGTTCATCATGTTTCACTGTTGCAGTCATTACACTTGGGTTATCCTGCTGGCAGGCTACCCGCAATCGTCCTGAATTCCAAAGTCCTGGTCCGGCATCGATTGCTCTCGCCTCTTCCCTGACGTCAGTGCGCCAGGGGTATAAAAGATGCAGCCAATGCCATTTTCTTCAGTCTTTCTTGCCGTGCAGTGCCCGAAGCAAAAGCAGTTTGCAAGTGTCGGTTGGCCGACTCCTGAGATTTTCGAAATTGAATTTCAGAACCGAAGTCTTCAGTAAAGCTAAGTACCTCGTTGGGGAAACTTTTTCTTGCTCCAGACCGATGTCAGTAAAAGTTAACAATTGTATTTTTTGTGGGAAGCAAATACCTCATAAGGATTTTCACTCTTACTGTATTCCTTGCCTAGGCCCCAACCACGATGTTGCTAGTTGTCGGTTTTGCGCTAGATTCAACCATTGCACTATTAAGCGTCGGTTTGATTTTGCTTTACATTACTTTGGCCGAAGATTTAAATAATAATGCTGGTGGAACAACCGACAACCGGAATTCATAAAAAACGCAAGGACGAATAAAAGGACAGGCATCTGAGGTCCAAAACCGATGGAAGAAGCCTCTTCTAGGCCAGTCGTCGGTTCGCCGGTTCTCAGTGAGGCGCTTTCGCAGCCCTTGGCACCCGCTACCTCAGAGCAACAGGCCGCCTTCGACTCCCATGTGGAGATACCTAGGCCTCTGGAAACTCAAGGTATTGGGCCTACGGAAACTATTCCCTCAGATGGGTCCAGAGCCGCTGAGCAGGCATCGGCTTCTGAGGGTGTTTTCAGACCTACACAGCTTACTATCAGGACTACTTCAGCAGCCAAGACAAAGTCTAAAACACCAGTAAAGACAAAGAAACAAGTTCAGCATTCACCTGGACAGTCATCCATGCCAAAGAAACAGATGCTTAAAATGGCTGAGGACCTAATTACTCTGGTCAGGGGTTCCCATCCCCCTCCTGATAAAAGGCCTAGGCAAGATATTGACTATGATTCCTCTGACTAGGTTTCTATTTCCTCTGCTTCCTCTTCAGAACAGGGACGTTCTCTTCCTCCCTATGAGGATTCAGATGCTGAAGAATCTATCCCTTTAGCCTCTCCTCCTGAGGATTATTCTTTTGGGGAAATCCTGCACACCATGAGGGAGCATTTCCATTGGGAGAGCCAAGATTATTCTGAATCCAAGAAAAGGCTCAGAGATTTTCTTTTATTGCCTCAGCACAGGCCCCTTGCTATTCCCCCTGTACTAGATATTGTTGATGATGTTTTTTCTGAATCCAGTTTGTCTCCTGATTCTTTACCCCCTGCACCAGTTAAGCCAGATAGGTACTACAGGGTCCCAGATTCACATAAATGTCTTTATAAAAACCCTGCTTATGACCCAGAAACAATTTCACAGGGTCCCAAAGGGGTCAAGGCTTCCACTGCAAAAAATCCTGTTCCCTCTGATGGGGATTCAAGAGCACTGAACAGATGGGGGGAAAAAGTCTACACCTCTGCTACTTTAACTGTAAGAGCTTTAAACTGTCAGCTTCACATGCTTAAATACCAGCAATATCTGATGTCTTTGCTCAAATAGAAAATGCTTACAAGCTCAGAATGTACTGAAAATAAGGAAATGCAGGATTTGTTGCATGCAGCTGAACAAGTGGGAAAGCATACTTTGCAATGTGGTTTTGATTCTTTAGAGGCTTCTTGCAGAGCCGCAGTTACAAGTTCTCTCATTCGAAGGCATGCTTGGTTAAAGGAACAAATTTTACCTGATCATGTTAAAGCAAAATTGTTGGATGCTCCATTACAGCATAATACTTTGTTTGGTGTTAAGGCAGAAGAGGTGTTAAAGAAAATGGAGGATAAAGCAACTACAATGCTGAGAGTAAAGGATTTCTTACAGGTTCAGCCACCCAGATTTAGCAAGAACTGGCCTTCAAAAAAATGGTCCTTTTCAGTGTCAGACAGGCCACAAAGAGGCAGATACAGATGCCCAAGAGGCAGATCTCAGCCACAAGGCACATACAGACCTAAGCAATGGGGTGCTTCTGCCCCCAAAGGTGGAGAAGACAAATCTCAACCCTATAGGAAACAGTCCCAATGACTTCCCTCTACCAATGCCAAGCACTTACCTCTTGCAGGCACCCTTAGGGGGAAAACTTGCACTTTTCTCACAAAATTGGCACAAAATTACCCAAGACAAATGGGTACTAAATATTGTTTCCCAGGGTTACAGGTTCCACTTTCACACCCTTCCAAGGCCAAAAGGTATGCCAGACCTGCCACACAATCGATGAGTAGAGGCACAAAGACAAATTTCTGCCCTCATGGACATGAGGGCTATTCAAAAAGTACCACAGCAAGAGCAAGGACAAGGATGTTACTCAAGACTTTTCTTGGTACCCAGAAAGGACAAAGCTTGGAGACCAATACTAGACCGGTCTACTCTAAATACTTTCCTGGACGTTCCAAAATTCAAAATGTTGACACTACACCAACTTCTACCCATGCTGGGTAAGAAGGCTTGGCTAGTTACTCTGGACCTCAAAGAGACATACCTGCATGTCCCAATCAGACAATCTTGCAGAAGATACCTCAGATTCATAGCTGTCTCAACACATTATCAGTTCTCTGCACTGCCCATTGGCTTATCTACTGCGCCCAGGATCTTCTCAAAATGTCTGGCACCAGTAATTGCATTTTGCAGACAAAAAGGAATTCAAATATATCCCTACTTGGATGACTGCCTTATTCAAGCAGACAGCAAGGACATTCAACTAAAGCATCTGGCGTTTGTAAAAAGATTATTAATTTGCCTAGGGTACACAGTAAATGAAAAGAAATCAAGACTAGTGCCCTCTCAAGAGATAATATTCCTGGGTGCAAGCTTAAATACCACTGCCCAGATGGCTTCTCACGCCAGACAAACAAAGGCAACTGACTCATTATTTTCAAATGATGGCAACAAAGACCCCGTTACCTGCAAGAAAAATTCTGCAGGCTTTGGGCTTCATGGCATCCTGCTAATTCCATATGCAAGACTGCATATGAGGAAGCTACAATGGTATCTAAAAAGTGTTTGGACTCAACATTGCCACAGCCTGGAAACAATAATTACTCTCATTCCCTGCCTGCAATAGGAGTTTCGATGGTGGGCACTGGCCTGTCACCACAACAAAGGACAGCCTTTTACTCTACCCACAGCCAGGCAGACACTAACAACAGATGCATCGGATTATGCCTGGGGAGCACACATGGCGGGAAAATGCATACAGGGCATGTGGCCCACAGACCAAATGCATCGTCATATCAATCAAAAAGAGATGCTAGCTGTACAGAATGCCCTGACAGCCTTCAAGGATCTGCTACATCCATGACAACTATTACTAAAGACAGACAATACTACAATCATGTGGTACATAAACAAGCAAGGGGGCACACATTCCTACCCGCTCTGCAGGCAAGCCATGACTTTGTGGAACACAGCACTGGCCTATCAAGTACATCTGCAGGCACAATTCCTGCCAGGAAAGAAAAATACTCTGGCAGACGACCTAAGCAGAAACCTCATGGACCCTGATGAGTGGAAACTAGATCCACAAGTCTTCAGCATGATAACAAAACAATGGGGATGCCCAGACATAGATCTATTTGCTTCCCCTCACAACTGCCAACTACAGAGATTCTGCACAAGGACTTATCACTCACAAGCATGGAAGGTGGATGCTGTATCATTCAGCTGGAAAAGCCCAACAGTTTATGACTATCCACCACTGCCTCTACTCCCCAAAGTGCTCCTAAAAGTCAGACAAGAGAAGCCAAAAATGATTCTGATTACCCCAGACTAGCCACGCCAGCACTGGTACCCAATCCTAAAGAGCTTGTCTCAAGGACCAGCCTGGACTTTACCTCAAATTCCTCATCTGCTGACACAACAAAACAATCAGATCCTGCACAGCCAACTCAGAACCTTAAATCTGGCTGTTTGGCGAATAATATAGCCACTCAGAACTCACCTCTGTCTAAAGCAGGTATGGATGTCATTTTGGAAGCCAGGAAGCCCAGCACCAGGAAATCTTATGCAGAAAAATGGAAGAGATTCTGTGCTTGGAACCAGGCACAAGGACTTGAACCGCTTGTCCCTAATATCCTCAGATTTTACAATACTTGATTGAGATGCTGGGCAAAGGCCTATCCTTCTCATCAATTAAGATCCATGCCTCTGCCATTTCAGCTCATTACAATACGGAACCTCCTATTTTCTCTCATCCACTACTAAGGCAGTATCTCAGAGGGGCAAAAAACATAAGACCCCCCCAAGGAGAGCACCTATACCAACATGGGACCTCAACTTTGTCTTGGAAAAGCTCACACTGCCTCCTTTTGAGCCAGCCAATACAGCTGAGATAAAATTCTTATCATGGAAAACTGCTCTGCTCCTAGCAATAACCTCAGCAAGAAGAGTCTCAGAGTTACAGGCATTAATGGCAGTGGAACCTGTCATAATTTTCCATCCGGACAGGGTTTCTCTAAGGACAAACCCAACATTTATGCCAAAGGTAGTATCCAGTGTGGCTCTTAACCAAACCATTCATTTACCAACCTTTTATCCAAATCCCCAAAATAAAGGGGAGAGATGTCTGCACTCTTTGGACATACACAGGCAGCTACGCTTCTACTTGGACAAAACAAAAGCTTTCAGGAAAAACTGAGCTACTTTTTGTGGCATACGCTGCAGAATCACAAGGAAAGGCTATTTCAAAGCAGACTGTTTCAAAATGGATAGGACACTGCATTAGTTTCTGTATGTACAGCATGTCAAATCAGTGCCTAAGAATATTAGCCCACATTCTACCAGGGCAGCAGCCACATCAGCAGCCTTTCTCAGAGGAGTACCAACCAAGGAAATTTTGGAGGCTGCAACTTGGAGTTCAGTGCACACTTTTACCAGGCACTATCACTTACCTCTTTACTCTAAATCCAGAGCAGGCTTTGCCACTGCAGTCCTGCAGGGCCTCATAGCCACTCCTAATCCTATTTGGACCCAGCTGCCCAACCTCAGCTTTGGGATTCAACCCAAATGTAATGACTGCAACAGTGAAACATGATTAACATAGTACAGCTGTGTACCTACCATAAATATAGATGTTCGAGTGTATTCACTGTTGCAGTCCAGGTTATCCTCCCACCATCCCCCTTTCATTGCTGGGACTTATATGTACTTCTCTATTCTATACAACCTATGTGGTGTATTTGCTTGTAGAGGATGCTAATGTTTATGTTTGTGCATGCTTTTTTATTTGCAATTTTTTTAGCCTACCCTTTTGGGGGCACCTGACATCTGGGGCAAGAAAAACTGAAGACAGTGGCGTCGGCTGCATTTTTTATACCCCGGCGCACTGACGTCAGGGAAGAGGCGACAGCAACTGACGCCGGACCAGGACTTTGGAATTCAGGCCGGCTGCGGGTAGCCTGCCAGCAGGATAACCCAAGTGTAATGCCTGCAACAGTGAATGCACTTGAACATCTACATTTATGGTAGGTACACAACTGTACTTTTCTTATCCAAAAAAAGATCTGCTGCCTGACAACAACTATCTACTTGTTTCATAGGGAAAACATGATCAAAGTAAAAATAAAATGAACAGCAAACAAGAAACAAGCTCAAGATAAATTGCTTAAAGGATTACTGCACAGATTATGGACCACACATAATAGATTGGCATTATGTTTATATGGGTAAAGCCTGCAAAGGTGACTACAAGTCTCCAATAAATGTAATGAGCTTCTGAAAATACTGTAATCCTGTCCTTTATTACAAATACTGTCATATGCATTTCAATACCTAAGGCTTATACGCTACCTAGTTATGTAAATATTCTCTGCATGGCAACAACAAAAAGGATTTCAGTGTTGGTAGTTCTTTAACAGTATGCTTATTAAAGCTTACTTGCCTCTAACAGTGTCAGACAAGCTTTCCTGATGGTCATTAAATCAACAGGCACTGCAACAACATGCATTTTCTGAATAAGAAGAAGCATAAATCAACAGTATAAAAATATGACAGAAAACCAGAGCATTCTGCAAAATCAAGGACAGATGAAAAGCCACTGTAGTACTTGTGTCTACCTTGGATGGGGGGATACTCTGCACACTTACACTGCATAATTGTTCCTTGCCTTGCTTGGACACATCCAGAGTCACTATGTGGGGTGCAACAAGCATGTCACAGTTTGCAGTGTCTCTGGCTGACGGTGATGGCCCTGACACATTTGTCGTACCTCTCAGCCTCAGAACAAGAAATATGGACAAAGGTATAAACAGAAGTGGGACAAAGGCCCAAAAAATATTGACAATTTTTAAATATAGCTCTTATGAACTTAGACAATAGAATAACAGGTCTTGCATTAGTATGAATTTCCTGAAGGGTATGAAATCTGAAACTCAAATGTCTGTCATTATTTTCTAACTTCAGTCTTTAATGATTTGCCACTAATTTGCCAGAAAACCACAATTTTATGAAAAACGGACCAAAAATGTAATGCAAAAATATAAAACAGCCACACAATACAGCTGTGAACCTGTCAAAGAAAGGGCACTTTTTTAATATTAGTACTGTTAACTTGAGCAGCTGACAAAATAAGAGAATCTACATGCATTTCTGAAATTAAAAGTAATCTATAACTCTGATCATTACAATATTTATTAATTGTAAACTCTCCACGTTTTCTTCCAAATTTAGGGGGAGAGCAACATTTTCAGCCAAACTCTGGGACAGTTGAGAGGTTTGGATATACCTAATTCTATAAAGTGATTTATTTGCGCATACCTCTCAGCCTCTTAATGCAGGAAATCTGGACAAGGCCAAATGCATTGTGGGAACATACAAACAGTACTAAAAATTGCTCTTGTATAAACTTAGTTGACAGAATAACAGGTCTTGCTTTAGCATGTATTTTTCTGAAGGGTATGAAGTCTGAAACTCAGTGTCTGTCATTATTTAGTAACTTCATTCCTAAATGATTTGCCAGAAAACCACAAATTCTATGAGGAACAAACCAAACATAAGAAGCAAAAATCTATTCATACTGCAATAATCTGGACATTTGAGAGGTATAGTTCAGATGGGGCTGTCTGAGTTTGCCACCCTTCCCCCCCTCACAAAATCATGGTCGAATGGGGCCTCCCCCTGCAGCTATTCCAATGTCCCATTACTTGGCTGTTTCACCCCATTTACCATAAACACTGTAATATGCATATGCTTTACTTCTACGTTGATTTGGATTTCATTTAAAAGTTTTATTGTACATTTTACAGCACAAACATTAATACTAATAGACATCTACTAAACAAAGCAATGCAGTTTCACAATGAAAATAGACTTAGCATTAAAACTTCTCTGCCTTTGAAACTCACATTTATTGAATCCCACTTTCAAAGAAAATACATCTGGCCAGTGGCGGATAAAGATCAACTTAGGGCTGTTTTCAAGTCATAGGCCCCTTGCACAGGAAACATACATGTGTTCTCTGATACACCTTCCTGGCTGTATTAAATGATATTCCTTGTATAATACGGTGCGGTTGTTAGACGGCATTTTAAATTTATTGTTTTGAACATTTTTCCAGTAAACAATGGAACAAAATACATGCAGCAATAATGACAAAACTGCCCAATTCAGAACATTTCCATCATAAAAGTCTCCTCAAACTTCTACAGTCCACCAGTATCAGTAAATATGCATAATCTCTGCTTAAGTAAAAGTCATCTAAATAATTCCATATTAGAGAGATTTGTAACTAAATGAAGAGGTTGCTGCTAGCAAACAACTTTATATTTCATTTTTCATCAACAAATAAAATGCCTGTTGCCCTTGAGGAATAAATTGCCTATTTTACAATAGAAAAGGTGATAAGCTAGTAATATTGCAATAGGGAAAGGATGGCAAACTAATAACAGGTTCATCGTTACTAGGTATCTGCACCAAAGAGGACATTCTCAGGACTGCAGCGTCTACCCCCTTTAAAAGTATAACACAGTACTGTATCAACAATGTATCTATGTACTGTGGAAGTAGAACCTACAGCCTTCTGCATCAAATGCAAGTAGACTACCTGTTGTGCTATTAACAAGGCAAGCAGATTCAGCATAAGCAGCACTAAACTTCTCTTCAAGCTTTCAGATCCTTGTAAAATCCACTCAACTGTATCTGTCAACTTTGAAGCACAAGAAATCTGGAAAAAGCCAATTTTTTTTTGGGGGGGGGGGACAAAAGCCCCAAAACTAGGGACACATTTTAAACATTGCTTGTATAATCTTGGACAGTTGCTAGAATAAAATGCTGCTTTACCACCATGGATTTCACTGCCAAGCTTTGAACCCAGGACCCTGTGCATTACAGTCAGAGCAACATACCACTATACCAAATCAGCTGCTTTTTGAAAGCCAGACTGAAACTTAAATGGCTACCATTTAGTGAATTCAGTTCTCACCACAGCTCTCAACCTTTTAGCACAAAACAGCTAGACAAAGACAATAACGGGGGGAATACAGTTCCCCAACATGTTCAGTGAATTTGGTTCTCACCATAGTTGTCAACCTCTTAGCACAAAAAAAACCTAGACAAAGCCATTATACAGCCCCAAAAATAGGGACAGTTTTCAAACATCGATCATATAAACAGAAAATTTCTAGAATAAAAGGTTTTGTGTTACCATGTACTTTCTGAAGAATATGAAGTCTGATATTGAAATGCCTGTCATTACTTAGTGAACATTATGAGGAACAAAACAAAAATATGAGGCAAACATTTCACAAGTGGCAGTGGGTAAGGCAACTAAGCTGTAGCTACCTGATTCCCAAGGTTCAGGGTTTGAGTCTGACTGTAGCCACCAGCTATATGTAACTGGGGCATTTCACACACACGCGCACACGCACACACACGCACACACACACGCACACACACACACACACACACACACACACACACACACACACACATCTCAGACGGAAGTACCTACATACTCTCTGTTACTAACACACAACTTCTGTTCTGCCAGTAGGAAACTTCCGTTCTTCCAGCTAAATGTTCAGAAGGAAACCACTGTTGTTGTTCAGTTCTGCCATAATACTTGCCCACACTGCTATAACAAGAAAAACTTCTGTTCTGCCAAAAGGAAACTTCCATTCTTCCAACTAAATTATAAACGTTCAGTTTGAACCTACATGCCTGCTGCCACTGTTCAGTTCTGCCATAAAGCAGGAAACCCAACTAAATAAATGGAAGAACTTACATGCTTGCTGCTTGTCCTGTGAGAGCAGGCTAGCCAGCTAGACGTTGCATTCTGCTAGAGCAAGCCAATAGGTCCCAGCCTGCAGACATTGCAGTCCGATCCCCTTCAAGTCTATGCAGTTGTAGCTGTATAGACTCCTGGGATCTCTATTGTTTTGAATGGTGTTCCCTAATCCGGACTGCTTCACTAGCAATCCGGATTGATTCCTATGTGATGGGAGTTGTACAGTTTCGGGATCATTTTAATTTTAATTTCTTTTTTAATGGGTTGTACAGATTGCTTTAGTTTTAATTTCATTTTATTTTACAGCTGGGGGGCTGCAGTCATGCAGTCCAATAGCACGAGCCGCCCCTGGTGAAATTCAGTTACTGGCTAGTAAGTACACTGCCAGGATGGCTGCAAAGAAGAAGCTAAGAGAACCTGAAGGAAAATCAACTAGAAAAGGTGAAGAGAAAACACTGACTGTGAAGAATCATGCAGCTGTTCAGCAAAAGGCACTTTAAATTCCAGCTTTGGTGCAACCAGTGGCTTCCAGTGAGCTAGAAGTAATAATAAGTCAGAAATGCTCAGAGCTGATTAAAATAAATGAAACCCTGATAGAGTATATCAACTGAAATAACAAAAAGGTGGAAAAATGGATCAAGTTTTAAACAGATATTCGTATGAGCTGATAAAAATGCAAAAATCAGAGGTCAAAATGAGAACAGGCTGGGTGAGCACAAGACTGCTAAAGAAGCAATGTTTCAAACAATAGAATTAGAAGACAGAGCACGTTGGGAAAATCGGAGATTTTCTTCTATACCAGAGAAATTAGAAAGAACAGACTGTATTAATACTGTGAAGGAACAAATAAAAAACTGGACAGGTATTCCACAACAGGAGTAGTTAACTGAAAGGGCACAGCGTGTGTATCCTTCAAATATGGCCATGAGAAAGTAGCCAAGACCTTTACTAGTAAAGACGTCAACCTACCATCAGAGAGAGTTTTTCCTTTCAAAACTATGGCAAAAGGACCAACTATTAAAATTTGGAGACCATAGAATGTTTGTAGGAAATGTTTATTCACTGTAGACCATGCAGAAGAGAAACAAATTTATCCCAGTAATCAGGGAATGTCAAGAGACAGGTGTGAGATTCAAGCTGCTGTATCCAGCTGTCACCAGAATATTTTTTCCTTGGATAATGATTGTCATTTTCTAATGCAGAACAGGAGGGAATGAAAATGTTTGTCCAACAAAAAATGAGCCATGAAACCAAAAGGGACTATGCTTCTCATTCTTCGTATAGTGAAACACGTGGAGACACCCTTTTCCACTGTTCCAAAGGAAAATGGTTGAGAGATGGAGAAAAGTACAAGAGTTGACCAGAAGAATCAGGAGCTAGCTGTGTGGAATTGAACCAGAATCTGGAGTTGGGAGATGGAGCTGGACAGGAAGAGGACACTCAACATGGAAATTAGTGAATAAGTGTAGGACTACAAACCATCAGTCACACTTGTGAGGTACAGCTGTATAAGAATGAGTGGAAAGAGTAGACTTTTGTTGACTATGTAAAACTCATGAGGGACTAAAAAACATTTGCCTCACTTTCATTAATCTCTGGAAGGACTCTGAGGCAAGGGGAAGAGTAATGAAAACGTTAATTGTAAGTAAAACAATTTCTTTTCGTAATAGACCACACCACAAAGAAAGTAAACGATCAAGAACCACTGTAGAATCCACAAAGTAGAATGGAGCAGGCAGATGATTGCGCAATATACAATCCTCTCAGTTGAACATGAAAACCTACCTCTCAGCCATATTCTAACTCCGTTAATTACTACAGTGTTACTAATGTCTATAATATTTGAGCAGAACTTGCATCTTTCACATTTATGCAAGTATCCTTGAGAATACTTGCCCTGTTGTCTTTCAAACATGTTTTTAAGATACTGTCCTTTGTTGTATATGCAAATAGAAGCATCACACAAAATGTGTACAGTTATGTTACCAACATAGTATTTGTTAGGTTATGATTCTAAAATTTACAAAGTATTTTTAAAAGTATTTTTAAAGGTTTTAACATTTTCTGTGGTGTTGGGGAGGTAACTATGATTTTAAGTGCATTATAGCTTTAAATGAAGGTGTCTTGACTGCTCTAACAAATTATGTCATCTGGACTTCTTTTAAATTTGGTAGGTGTAAGTAATTAACTGTATCTGATGAAGTCTCTTCAAGTCAGTTAAAACGAGAAGAAAGCGCTTATATTTGTACATTTCAGCATTTTAACCTTGGATTATAATAAAATTTTGGTGTGTTTATACAAACATTTGCCTGCTCCATTTTTTTCTTAATAGCACTTATGTGAAACTTTTCTCAATGTAAATTGCATATTTTATAGTAAAGTATTTTAGTTCTTGTATGTGATAAAGTTATTAAAGTAAATGGGTGCAGTTTCTTTTTTTTCCTCTCTTCTTTTTTTCGGTATTAAGAAATGTAGGCATTGAGAAGGCAGGATTTGAATGAGCTATGTAATGTTTGACTGGACAGTGACAGGATAGATTATAAGTGATGCATAATGTTTGCAAATAAAAATATGTCAGTATGGTTTATTTTCAGTTATGTAAGTGTATAACCTGCCAAACATTAATGGGTGCATGTATCACCAAAGCTGGAAATATACATTTAAAAAAGCTGCCATATATAGTAGGTGAGAATAATGTCGTTCTACATTAATGGCAGTACTTTCCACATTGTCTTGAAATGTCAATGGTCTCAAAGATATAGACAGGAAAGAATACTTTACTATGTTGAGAAATGCAGAGTGGAAATAGCAGTGCTACAGGAGACACATTTGGAATGAATTGAGACTGTGAATTTGATAAAGGATTAATTGATGGATTTTCTGCAGAATATCAGGGACAAAGAAAAAGAGGAGTAATGATGTTAATTGCTAAAGGAGCTCCAGTAGTGATGGAATAGGGAAAAAAAAAAGATATTGGCATATTTTAGTAGTAAGGGGCTACTGGCAAGGGATAAGGATTATACTGGCATGTATTTATATTCTGCCTACAACTGCTGTTTCAGAGCTTAAATAAATTGTGGGAGAAATAATTAGCTTTCAGCAGAGAATATTACTTATAGGTGGGGACTGGATTTTGATTTCCAACAATGAGGATGTATTTAGATGGCCTAAGAGGGAACATATAACAAAGTAAGGTAGATATATGAAGAAATATGTGAAAACATTTGGTATGAAGGATGTGAATTCAGTAGTAGGAACTCAAAGAATTTACATATTATTCCCAAAGATGCAATAACTGGGTTAGACTTGTGAGAAATTATATTTCACTGGAACATTTCCATTTAATTGAGAACTTTGATACATTTCCAATACATATTTCAGATCATGCAACACTAATTACTATGATAAAAATGCAGGGTAATGAAGTAAAAATAAGGCACTGGTTAAAAAGAGAGGAGTTTAAGGAATGGGTAGTGGAAATTATCCAGGAGTTACTAGGGAGGATAGAAAGTACTCCAGAAGTTATAGCTAGTGAGTGAAATAAAATGAAAGTGGAGTTTAAAAAGTGGGTAGAAATAAAAGAAAAAGAGATCTGGTTAAGAGGTAATAAAATTATTTTGAGGGGCTGAAAAAGGTTAAAGTATTATAAAATAAGGGAAATCTTACAGAACAAGAGGAGGCATAATTGCAGAGTGCTAAAGAAAAAATAAGGGAGCACCTGGATAATATGCATGAACTTAGAAAGATTGCTGTTAAGCAACTGTTTTGATAACTCCAGAAAACAAAAACTTTTGGCACAATGACTTATGCAACATAAAGTAGAAAGGCTCATTGCCAAATTTAGGGACACTTTAACAGAAAAATAACCAGAGTTCCTGTAGAGGTATGATGTATTTTATAAGTGTTATGAAAAAAATGTATAAAGCAGAGACAGTGAAGAAATCAAGAAAAAAACAGAAATAAAAATATTTGTGGAAGACTTAAATATGCCAAGATTAGAGGTAGATGAGGCTCAACAACTAACAGTTAAGACAGGAGGAGATGAGATAATAATGGTGATGTATAACCAATCTACAGGAAAGTCAGTTGATGATGTCCTTCTGTTCTACTGTTGCAGTATTCATAACATGAGGGATTCCCTGCCAAGGGTGACCCAACGTCCGGTCAGTATGCCAAAGCCTTTTACTACTTAAAAGTACACAGGATGTTGAACTATGCTCCCTGTGTATGTAGGGCATAAATGTGATGTCCTCATGTACTATCCTAAGAACTTCCCTGCCACCAGTTCGGATGCCATCTTCAATCATCTATTTGCTCACCAGAGTTGTTTGCTGCTGTATCAAGCCATTTCAGATAAGTGCCCCATTGGGTTTTTTTCTCCTTTTTTGCTACTGTGTTTGTGAGTTTTTTTCCTGTCATTCAAGAAAAGCAAATGCCAGCGTGAGTGAGAGATTCCACATAAAGATAGTCACAACCAGTGTTTATTTAGTTTAGGGCCTTTTCCATGACTATAAATCATCTTCAATTTGCCAGGCCTTTGTTTAGCCAGCTGTCCTCATTAGCTATTTATCTAGAAAACCAACATATGAAACGCTTAGCGAAAGACACTGTGGCTGGTACATGTAGGTCTTCTGCCTTGTTTATTCTGAATAGAAAGGTCAAACACCCTAGATCTGGCTCTTCGGCTGTGCCTACTACATTGGACATCTCTCTCTCGAGGGCAATGAAGGCCCCGAGATCTGTTCAGTCCTTGGTTTGGATTCTTTGGCTGAAACTGGTTCAGAGGTCACCATGGGTCTGACGACAGGCATGCCCTTTGAGGCTCTGAAGACATCTGCTTCGGATTTTCAGGGGGAACCAAGACTTGTGATTTTGGTAGGCCCTAAGGGGATCCCTCAAATACTAGTTAGGGAGGAATTCCCTACAGTTGTGTTGTATAGGTCTATTCCACTTTCATAAGATGGATGTGCACATTAAAAAGAAGCAAAAGACATAGCATTCCACTCCTCTTCAGAGGTCTACAGATTGAATGGCAGAGTTTCACCCAATGACTATTTAATGCCCTTATGGCCCTTAAGCCTCTTTCTGATGTATCTTTCCCCACTCCTTCTTGGACATCTTCAGCACAAAAGAGAATTAGGGAACAGAATTATTCTGAGGAAGAAATTTCTTCAGATGATTAATCCTTAACCTACTCTATCCAGATTCCTTCTCCTCTGGAGTAAGCTTTTCCAGAAGAGGAGTCTAATGGTACTGATTATCTGATAGAAGAGATTAATTTTGGGGAATCTATTTACAAAATGAGGGATTTTTTTTCAAATATAATAGTTCCCAGGTTAGTGAGGTGCAGAAGATATACTATGATGTATTGCAGATAGAGTCCCCTTCTCCTTCTGTTGTTCCTCCAGTTTTGCCTGCTTTATTGTGTGCTTTCATTTCAGCATACCAAACTCCAGATTCTCAGTCTCTGGCCCCTAAGAAGTAAGACTGCTTTTACAAAGTGCCAGAGGATAGCAGATTTCTTCTTAGATGTCCATCTGCTGATCCTGCTGTGGTCTATGTGGCTTCAGGTAAACCTTCCAGGTTACTGTCATCTACTTCATTTCTCCCTTCTGATAAGGAAAGCAGGACTGTGGAAAGGCTGGGGAAGAAGGTCTATACTTCTGCTATCCTAGCTTTCTGTGCTATTAATTTTCAGACTGACATGACCAGATATGCTTTGGCTGTTTGTTCACATGTCACTCAAGTTTTCTGATCTTCCTGATTCAGAAAGAAAAAAACTAATGCCTTGTCTTTATTAGGAGGTTCTTCTCGGGTAGCAAGGCATTCAATTAAGTGTAGTTATGATGCCGCAGAAGCATCTTCTAGGGCAGCTGTATCAGGCTCTGTTTTGAGAAGGTTTTCCTGGTTAAGACTTCAATCATTGCAAGATGACATTAAAGCTAAATTACTGGATGCTCCTCTGGATAATAAAGCTTTGTTTAGCTATGCTGCTGCTGATTTGTTTAAGTCTTTGCAGGAGAAAGGTAAAGAGCTACAGGATTTAAAACACATTTTTTCTCACCTGTACTTAAATTTCACAGAAAATATCCCTTCAGGACTGCTTTTGTGTGAAAAAAGTTTGTATTCCTTCATCTAAGACTAAAAAGAGTGGCAGGAGGCCTCCTTCACCAAAGACTTATCAGTCTGCTCCTGCCCAGAAGCAGCCCATTCCTGACAACCCATGTAGTCTGTGACTACCACTCTTGCCATAGCCTTATTCCTCTTTCCCTTAATCGCTGTCTGTCTCTTTCAGTTTGGGGAAACATTACTCAGGACACATGGGTTCTTCCCATTATTCAAAATGTTTATTTCATGGTCTGGAAATCTCCTCCTCCATTTGTGGACATTCCTTAGCCTCCTCTGGAACAGCTGTATTTATTTCCAAAGGTCCTTCAGAACTTGTTGAATGAGAGAGCAATTCAGAAGGTTCCAACCACCCACAGAGTAAGAGGGTTTTATTCCAGAATGTTTCTAGTTCCCAGAAATGATGGTCCCTGGAGGCCAGTTCTGGACCTCTCACACCTCAACACCAGGTTCCTTCTTTCTGCATGCTGTCCCTTCAGACTTTCTTTCCTTTCATTCTTCCTCAGGATTTTATGGCATCACTGGATGTCAAGCATGCCTACCTTCACATTCCTATTCATCCCTTTTACAGGAAATTTTTACGTTTTTCTGCTGCTTCCTTGCGTTTTCAGTTCTCTACTTTGCCCTTTGGCTTTTCTACTCCCCAAAGATCTTCACCAAATGCCTAGCACCTCTAATTGCTTTCTGCAAGCTTCAAGGCATCCAAGTTTTCCCTTACTTAGATGATTTTTGATTCAGGCCTCTTCCCCAGATGTCTTGCTGCAGAACCAGCACTTCACCATTTCCCTTCTGCAAGGCCTGAGGTTTACCATAAATTTCACAAAATCATCCCACACCCCTTTTCAAGATCATGTTTTTCTGGGGTGCAGGATACAAACAGATATTATGCTGGCCTCTCTCTTTCTCCTCGAAAGGCTCTGTCCCACATTTCTTTCTTTCAGACTCTTCTCCCTCTACGCTGTGTCACAGCTAGGGTTTCTCATACTTCTGGGATTCATGGCATCCACAATTCCAGTGTTACTTATGGCCAGACTTCACATGAGGAAGTTTCAGTGGTTCCTAAAACAGTTTGGGTGCACCATGCACATGCCCTAGAGGCTTTGGTTCCTTTTCTTCCTTGTCTGAAGAAGAAACTCCAGTGTTGGATTCATCAGGTGACCCTGAATCCAGGTTATCCCTCTGCATCCTTCTCTTTCCTCTCAAGAGATGTTCACAGACCCTTCAGATTTAGGTTGGCGAGCAGCTTTTGGCTCCATGAAAGTACAGGGGGGTCTGGTCACCTTCCCAAAGAAAGCAGCACATCAACATCAAAGAGATGAGAGGGCTTATGCTGGCCCTTCAGGGTTTTCATCCTCTTTTCCTTCCAGGTCCCCTCAAGCTGTTTACAGATAACACCACCAGTCCTCTGGTATGTAAACAAATGGGGGGATGAAATCTTAGCTTATTTGCAGGCTAGCTCTCATGGATTGGGAGCTTGCAGTTCAGTATCATGTTACTCTTCAAGCAGTGTACATCTCCTCCAGTCAGAATTCTGTGGCAGACATTCTGAGCAGATCATTGACTCAATCCCAGAAATGGATGCTTCACAGGGATGTGTTTTTGAACATTGTCCACCTGAGGGGTACTCCTCAAGTAGATTTATTCGCTTCCCATCTGAACAGACATCTTCCTCTATTTTGTGTCAGAGTCCCATTTCCTCTGGTATGGAAGGTGGATGCCCTATCCTTTTCTTGGAAGGGGATGTTTATTTATGCATACTCTCCTTCCTGTCATGACAAAGGTCCTGTTCAAGATTCAGCAGGGCAAACAAAAATACTCCATTTTGGCCAAGAATAGCATTGGTTCCCCCTTCTGCAGTTAGCCAAGAGCAGTCATCACAAGTTGCCTCACAAGATGGACCTTCTCACACAAGACAAAGAATCTCTTATCCATCTCCACTTGTGGACTCTGCATCTGACTCTGTGGGTGTTGGGATTTTGATTCCTTTCAGAAACCTTTTTTTGAGAATGTACTTCGGAGAGTTCTGCAGGAGGCCAGAAAACCCAATTCTAGGAAATCCTACTTAACTAAATGGAAGAGGTTTTCTGTTTGGTATCTTTCACATAACTTGGATCCATTGATTGTGGATGTTCCATTGGTTCTGTCTTATTTGTGTGAATTGCTCAATGCTGTGTTGGCCTATTCCTCTGTCAAGGCCTACTTGTCAGCTATTTCTGCTTGTCTGTCTTAATCTCCTCCTTTAGCTTCTAGGTTTGAGGCTAAACAATTCCTCAAAGGCATCCTACGTATTTGACCACCCAGGAAGCCTTTTCCTCCTCCTTGGGATCTTAATTTTGTCTTGGAGAAATTGACTTCATCTCCTTTTGAGCCTGCAGCTACAGCTGCCTTGCAGCATTGCTCTTTTAAGACTGTTTTGTTAGCTGTGACTTCAGCTTAAAGGATATTTGAGCTTCAATCCCTTATGGTTTTTCCTCCTTTTTTGTTTCCATAAAACAGGGTGTTCTTTCGTACTAATCCTTCATTTATGTCCAAGGTTGTGAATGAGTTGTCACTTAATCAATCCATCCATTTGCCCATCTTTTTCCCTTCTCCACAGTCTCCTAGTGAGATGGTACTGCACACCTTTTATGTGCATGGACAACTCAGATTTTATTTGGATAAATCCAAGATGATCAGGAAATCTGAACAGCTTTTTGTTTCTTTTCATTCCAGGCCCCTGGGATTGCCTTTTTCCAAGCAAACTATTTTGTCTTAGATTTCTGAAGTTCTTTCTTTTTGTTATGTTTCTCATGGTAAGAGCCTTCCTTTTTCTGTTAAGCCTCATTCTACTAGGGCTGTGGCTTCTTCTGGTGCTTCCTTCAAGGGTTTGGACACTAATTCCATTCTTGAAGAAGCTGCCTGGACTTCTGTACATACCTTCACTATACACTGCAGGTTAGATGGAATCTCCAGAGCTAGAGCTGATTTTGCTAGGGCCATTTTTCCTGACTTTTTAAAGAAGCTCTACTGCCCCTTCCTCCTCCCAAGTTTCATCATGAGCTTTGGGTACTCTTCCTCATGTTATGAATACTACAACAATAGAATAAAAGGACGTAGTATAGCTGTGTAAAATCTTACCATAACGATAGATGTTCTTCGCTTTACCGTTGCAGTATTCTGTCCCTCCCTCCTAACCCCCTGGGTATTGATTTTCTTATGGATGTATGATTCCCTTCCTTGTTTCCTTAAACTGGCATTTCGTATGGGGCAGGCAGTTCTGAGGATAGTATGTGTGGACATTGCATTTATGTCCTACGTACTCAGGGAGCATACGTGCGATGTCCCACATACTTGCAAGTAGTAGAAGGCTTGGCTGTACTGGCTGGACATCGGGGTCACCCTTGACGGGGAATCCCTTGTATTATGAACACTACAACAGTGAAGAGAGGGGCATTTATCGTTATGGTAAGATTTTACATAACTGTACTGTATTCTGGTAGAAGTTTGGAAGTTAGAAGGGAAGATGGTGATAAAGATCTGGAAGGTTTTGTTTAACATATATTTTAAAAGAAGGGGAGGAGCCAGCATCATGGAAAAAAGCTATGGTGGCTGTGATACCTAAAGATGGGAAAGGCCCAGCTGATCCAGCTTCATAGAGGCCCATTTCAGTTTTAAATTGTGATTATAAAGTGTTTGTATATAATGGCTAAAAGAATGGCAAAGATGATGCCAAAATTGATAGATATGGACCAGTGTGATTTTGTGGAGGGGAGGCAGGCATTTGACATCATTAATAGAACAGTGATGATCCAGAGGGAAGCAGAATGTAGGAAAATGCCACTGTTACTTGTGGGTCTTGATGTGGAGAAAGCATTCAGTGAAATGAGCTGGGATTTTATAAGTATGACAATGGAAGCATTTGCAGTTTCTGATTAAATAATAAGGTTAATTAGAAGGATATATTGAGGGATCAGAAGCCAAAATCCAAATGGGAGGGTTCCTCTCTGATAAGTTGTGTCCTTACAGGGGAACTAGGAAGGGGTATCCTCTTTCCCCTTTGTTAATTTGTGTTATATTTAGGACCATTGGCAAAGAAAATAAAGGACTCAGAAATTCAAGCATACAGTTGTTACGGTGTTCAAGAAAAATTGGCTGTATTTGCAGATGGTATTTTATAGCTGATGGAACCAGAAAAGGTCATAACAGTGTTTTGGAATATTCTGAGACAGTTCATGATATAAAATTAATGAAGATAAAACAAAGGCTTTAGCTATAAACTATGTGCCAACACAAAAATTTGTCCAGCAATACCCATATTTACAGAAACTTAATAAAATTAACTATTTAGTAGTATGGATTAAAAAGGATTTGGTTTTGGCAGCTAAGAATATGTGGGAAGAGACTAAACAAAAGATAATGCAAAAACTGAGAAACTGGAAGCTCTTGCTTATTAATATGGATAGCAAGATACAAGCACTAAAAATGTTAAAGTTCCTTAAGTTTTATACACATGGCAGGCATATTTTCTTTATTAACCAGAGGGGAAGAGAGCAAGAGTCAAGTGGGATACGTTGATCCTCCCAACAGAAAAAGGAGGTTTAAGATTACTTGATTTGAAGGGATATTTTTAGAATGACACAGTTAAGGCTCTTATACATATCACACACAGAAAGCTACAATTCAAAGTGGAACGGTATTGTGAAGAAGCAGGTAAGTAATTCAAGAAATAAGGAAAGAATGAGATTTTGGATGTAAATCCTTAAGGAGAATAACAACACTCATACAGAATGTTATACTCATAAAGTAGCAGAAAGCATACTAAGAACTATGCCACCATGGAAATGGAGAAAGGAGATTCTGCCAATAGGGGTGAATACAATCATGGGTACAGAGAATAGACAAGAGGGGCCTGGAATTTACTGGAGGAAGCTGGCAAGGGGAACCAAAGGATATGAAACAAATAATTAGAGAAGGAAAGGTAATAGAATGGAAAGAGGACAAGAAGACATTTGAATTATAGGCTAGTGATTGAAGTCCCTATCAGTGATTGATATCAGGAGTACAGGCAAAGAGAAGAGGATAGGGGAATCATAAATGAAAAACCTGCACCGGTTTATTTTTTAATTAGTAGTGCATATAAAATGTTGCATGAAAACTGTAGGAATCAATTAGAAGCTGTTAGAAAAGATTGGGAAGAGAGATTAAATGTGCAATTACAAAGAAACAATGGGAGTACATTTGTATAGCTCCAAACTATGCAACTAATTCTAGAAGATATAGGATTTTTGCCTGGAAGTGTTTGCATAAATACTTTTATATCCCAAGCAGACTCTATAAAGAATTTTTCCTCGGGTAGATGGAAAATTTTGGAGGTGTGATGGGAACAAAAGAGGTAACTGCGAACATATGTTTTGGGGGTGTGGTGAGTTGACAGACTTTTAAAATTTCCTTACAGAATCCGTGACGAATACTGGATGAGTAAATGTTACTAAAGAAATTTTTTTTTTGTTTTTGTTATTGTTTTTTAGTTGGGATACAAGATCTGAATTGCCTTGACATGGTGAAGCCTTGCTTAGTTTAATTTTAGGGGCCGCCAAAAAAGCATTTACTAGAAAATGGAAAACAAAATCTAAACCAGCTATGCTTGAAGTATTGAATATTGTAACAAAGATAAAAAAACAGGAAGTAGGATCTTTGGAAAGGGGTAGGAGTAAACTAATTAGAAATTGAAACCATGTGGAGAATATATGCAGCAAAATGTTTTGGAGGAGGAATGAGGTTTAAAAGAAGGCAGGAACTGAATAATTTATGTAACATAATGATCATAGGATATATAAAATATGTGTGATGTGTAATGTTCATTAATGTAAATTTGTTAATATGATTTGATTACTTTTATGCAAGTCTGCATATGTCACAAGTAATAATTCAATAAAAGTGAAAAATTAAAAAGGTATTAACTGTGTTTTTTGTAGATTCATATATTTTTTCTGCCTGTAATAATTTGGTGAGGCTTTCTGTGTGCCTTGAGGAGCGAGCAGTAGGAAATGACAGTCAGCACAGATGATTAAGGCTCTGAGCTGTTAATGAACTGCTTCCTGTAACCAAGATACAGGGTTTAATTCATTTCACCTCTGTTTGCTTACTGTGTGACTCTGAGTAAGCCACTTAACCAGGCAGTGCTTCTTTGTCTTGGTTGAAATGAGACAGTTGTGTCTAGTGGGCTTTCCCAATTAAAAATGTATAAAATAGGTAAAATCAGGACAGTGATTGCCAAGGCTTTTGGATAATACTGTGATCTTTAGATTGCTCTGCTCATATGCTGGTAAGGATAAGACTTGGTATTGAGTCATTGTGGTTTGCTGATTGAATCTAATTTGCGTAAATGCTACTTGCACCATCCTTACTCGATGCATGATATTATTTAACCCATAAGCTTTTGGCTCTGAGGCATTTGTATAGAATTTTCGTAGGGTTATTGTGTAGGTAATCCCATCCAGAAACCTTACATTCAGAAAGTTGTATAGGTTTGATATAGAAAAGGGTGGTGATATGAACACATAGGCAATGTGCATATGAGTGTGATTTCCTAATTTTAGAGTGGTATTATCCCAGTTTAGGGCTTTATTATCTGTAGGATTATTATTTTTTTGTTATCTTAATAGCAGAGAGAAATGTGTTTTTTATAATAAGTAGAAGAGTACCTTCACCAGTTCTAAAATTTGGTCTTATGTCACTATACATGCTTTGGGTGGAATGAATGCAATTTGAGGGGCAGGAGTCTTCTTTTAGTCACATTTCTATTACTGAATATATATGTGGTTGGTTCACTCAGTAGCCATGCTTCAAAATAGCCCCTTTGTTAATGCTACTTGTGTTGAAATTTGCCCACTGTGTTACAAGAAATCAGTAAGAAGACAGAAGAAACAATGAGAGATTAAGAGTTATGTTATGGAAGCTACTCTACAGGATGCTGAGAAATTTGACTAGGTAAGTAAAGAGGAGTAAGCCTGATTGACAGAATGATGAAAAACTCTCTGTAGAAGGAGTACAGATTGAGTCAACTGCCACCTTGCCTTCAGAGACTGAGGTGGGAAAGACATGTATTCAGAGATTTGGCCACCTAGTCTGCATAGATTAGTACGAGTAAGATAGATAATCAGCCCATATGTCATTCATATAGGAAAGAGAAGTGGACCTAAAATGGATTCCTGTGGTGCTTCACTATTTGATGTACCTGTTTGTGTCACTTGTAACTTCTCTGTGAATGACATATTGGCGAGATAATTTTTAACCTCTAGAGAAAGTCAGTCAGTCAATCCAACTGAAATTATCCTTTAAAATTTAAGAATATGTCTCTCTTCAGTTAGGATAGAAATTTGTGAGTAATAATTATAGTTTACAGTAAAGAGGAGCTGCTGAACTTTTTTTTAATCATTTCCTTAAACTAGAAATTGGGTTACTGAAGTATCAGAAAACTTTATATGAAGGGGTTATAGGTTTTGCTGGCACATTTATTGAAGAAGCTGTGCTCTAAGGTAAGTGGTGGGAAATATATTTTTTTATGTAATTAATCATTGCAGAGGTTAACATTGTTGCCGAGTGTGATTTAGAGATTTTCTGGAGCTAAATTATTTTGTATGTCCAGAACTATTTTGGACTGCCTGGGTTAGAAATACAAAGATTTCTAAAGAGTACTGTACCTTTATTGCTTCAGTTTGGATTCTAGTCTTGTGTTTTATTTATTAATTGAAACTGGATTAACGGGAAAGTCCAACTGGGTAGGAGCCCATTTTCATTGGAGGCCCAGTGAGAAAAACTTCAAAGTATTACAAAATGTTTTAAGAAAAATAATTTTCCAGTCTTTAAAAATACAAAAAACAACTACAGTGTAAATAATTATACCAAATTAGACATAGTATGGAAACATTGGTTAAGAATAGATACAAGTTATATGACAATGATTTAATAGAGAAATTTTAGCCAGTTTATAAAAAAAACTGAATGTAGGTTAGTACAATACAAACAGGAATTACAATGTAAAATGAGAGAAAAGCAGGCTTATGTCACATTTAGAGAGAATACCAGCGAGAGAAATTGATAGAAGTAAGGAAGTGAGTGAAGAAGGGAAAGTAAGGAGATGTATGGTATGAATAGATATTTGGTCACATTTAGGGATATAGTTTGTCTTGGCTAGGAATCTTTCCGAATGGTTTTGAAAGATGGGAGGGGATGGTACTAACCTGATGGATAGAAATGAGTTCCATGCCTTAACAACATGGTACAAGAACACACAATGCCCAGCAGATTTGATAAGTTTCTGGACAGACAGGAATTTCTAGTCCTTGGATTATAATGTCCAACTTCGAAACATGGTTGTGTAGATGTTGTATACTGATAGACAAAGCAGATGGATGCCTTTTATGTGTTACTTGATGGGATAATTCTAATCAGTTTAGGCTTTTTAGTGCTGTACAGTGGTATGTTATCAAAGGGGAATTTGTTGAAAATTTAGCAACTTTGTTAGCATTGTTCAAGTTTTGATTTTATGATGCCTGAAGGTTAGGAAAGATAGGAGCACCTTAAAGAAGTGCTGGGAAGAGATAAGTAGTAGCAAGTGCAGCTTTACTTGCGTTGGTGAGAAATACTTTGGCTCTATAAAGCATCCCTAGTTTTTGGTGAGTAGTTCTTATGCAATTTTGTATATGCAGTTTGAATTTAAGATTACCAGCCACTATCAACTGTAATCATTTGCTATGAGAGTTGACTTCAGTGGTTGTATTCTCAACAGAGCAGACTTTAAAATTGTATATTTTTTTAGGGTTGAATATGAGTTGTGACTTAGAAAGCCATGTTTCAATTGCTGTTAAACCTTCCTGAGTAATTTTTTTGGAGGTGTGCTATATTGTCAGATGTGTGATTGAGTGTGGAGTCATCTGTGTAAGGTATTAGGGAGGCCTGTTGTGTGGAGGGTGTTGGTGAGAATGTTAGAGGAGGGGACCATAGGTAGAATTTTGTGCTACACCATTGGTGACTGGAAGGTATGGTGAGAGGGTGTAGTGCCATTTTACTGATTGACACTTATTGGATAGGTAGCTTTTGAACCATAAAAGGGTGGGCTGAGAGATATATAATGAGGACATTGGAAGTAGAAGTTTGCTGTGACAAGCTGTCAAAGGCTTTAGGCAAGTCTATAAAGGCGGAGACTAGTTTGCCATTATCTCTAGCTTTATTGACAGTATTTGTATAGGTTAGAAGTGCAGTGTTAGTGGTATGGGAAGGATGTAAGCCATGTTGTGTAGGGGATAGGAGTCCTTTCTGCAGGAGATGGTTTAGCAAATTAAGTACTTTTTTGAAGTAGTAGTTTTGAAGTTAGTAATGTCTGTTGAATTTCCTCCTTTATGCAGAGGGATAATGTTTGACTTTTTCCAGAGTGAAGTAATGTGGCATTCCTAGATTGATCTCTTTATAACATTGAGACTGGGTAGGTAATGTTGTCGGCTGCTATTTCAAGGTACTCACTTGAAAGGTTATCAGCTGAAATAGAGCATGGTTTGAGTTTGTTTAAGAGTAGTTTATATAAGATGTGGTCACAAGTTTGGAGGTGAAAGTGGATGCAGTGATACATGGCTGCTGGGCAGGTTTAGCATTTGGTGTTGGGGGATCCTTGGTAAGAGATGCTATGCTATTTATGTAATAAGAGTTGAATTGTGTTGTTCAAGTGATGAGTTATTGGGAGGTGGGTTAGGGTTGAATTTATGGTCAGGATTCAAGATTTCTTTAATGGCCGTCCAGAATTTTATAGGGTTGTGTTTTACTATTATTCTGAAAGTTGTCATAGTATAGATTTTTTTGTCTTCAGTAATTTTCTTTTTTGTACGATTGTGAAGCATTCTGAAGTTTTCAAGTTACTGTGGTGTTTTATATTTCTGACGTTCTTTCCATGTTCTTTTTCTGTCCTGCATTAACATTCTACCCTTTTTGGATAGCAAAATTGCATTATTTGTTTTTAGTCTCTTCCTTCTAGGAAGTGCAAGTCTGTTCAGCATATTCAGGAAAGTTGTATTGAATTAATTTACATCATCTAAATGGAGGATTTTTAGGAAGTTCCCATTAATAGATACGTTTGTAATGAACATTTCAGGGTTAAACCTGGAAAGATTGCAAGTTGTTTTATAAACATGGTGTTAAAGTGGAAGTGTGAGATGTCTAGTTTTATAGACTGGGATATGATCACCAAGACAGACATTGTACCAGAGGTGGTGTATTTGCTATGGTCTAATACTAGGGTCCACTCTAATAATGAATTTCAAGTCTTGCTATACTGTGTGGGGCCATTAATTAGCTGTGTGAAACTAAAGCTCACACTAGATGTACAACCAACTGACATTCATATCACCTAGTATATTTTTTACTTCTGAAATTATGGATAATCCAGTATAGGATATCTTACAGTATAGCTGTATTATCGCCAGAAGGGATGTAAAAAACAGTAATACATATTTGGTTATAATTGTTTAATTTCAGGAAAGTAATAAGCTCTGCTAAATTGAATTTTGGTATTAGTTTTTTGTATGGGAAAATGTGGTGGTAGTTGGGAAATATTAAATTAATAACACTTCCTTTCCTCTCCATGCAGTCATTATGGATGATATTTTAGCTGGGAGGTATAATTTTGGAGTTGTTTATGCTGGGTTTAAGCCAAGTTTCAGTTACAGTGAGAATATCAGGCTTATGTTGGTAATGTAGGCATGTAGTTTAGCAACTTTATTTCTTATGCTTCTAACAGTTATGGCAGCAAATGTTAGATTACTGGAGTTGGAGGTTGACCATTGGAGGGTTAGACTAGTGTGTGGAAGAGAATTGTCTTGATGTTCTTTGTGATAGTTGGGGCCAGGATTAGGGCGAATGTCTTCTCCTAGAAGAATTTTAGTTTATTGGGGAATTATCGATGTTTGTTTTTTAGAGTATTTTTCCAATTAACTTTGTTTTGGTTTGAGTTGAAATGGAATTCATCTGAGTATATTTCAGGTAAAGATGAGGGGTATCATTAAATAGGTTTAGTGCTCTGTGTGGATAGTGTAGGGAAGAAGTAATGAAGAGGTGGTTGGGACAGAGTTGGAGATATGTTGAGAGCTATTATAGAGGCATGGTAGGATGAAAGATGGCCCAGTAACAGGAGAAAAATAGACGATAAGATGAGGAGTAGCATGATTAAGTGAAGGGATCTGTATGTAATAGTTGACGGGTAGTGGAGAGAAGTAGGGATCAAAACGGAAAAATAAGTTGAAAGGTAAAAGGATATTTTAATAGTGGTTTTGGAGTCTGAAAGTTTACAGAGAGTAAGTAGGAAATAAGTATTTTCTATGAAGCAGGAGAGTTACATTGTTCTATTATCTTCTCTGGAATATAAGGAATAGAGGAGCTCAGAAGTCTAGAGTATTAGAATGTGGTTAAAATAGGAAGAAGTGGGGGATTATTTCAGAAAAGTTGAAGAAACAGTGTAGAGTAGATAGGTGCTGTTAGGGTGGGGTGTGACTATGATTGAATATAATGCAAAGAAGTGTGGGAGGGAGAAATGTAGTTGTGAATGTTATTTAAAGATAGTGCTAAAAGTAGAAATTACAATGCAGAATAGGTAGATGCTGTTGGGGAGGAGTGTGCCTGTGAATGAGTATAGTACAATAAAGTGTAAGAGGGAGGAAGGAAGTTGGGAATGGTGCTAAAAGTTTAATGAAAGCTGGGAATTGGGTAAAAAAGAAACAGGAATGTTTGCATGATAATAGTAAGGTTGTTAGGGAGGGTGAGGGAATAGGATTCACAGGGAAGAAACTGTTGCAAATGAGAGTAAAATGCCATGAGTGGAAGAGTTCCCTGGCCAGCCTCAGTAAGAAGCTGAGATCCATTATAAGATCCTACAAAGCTAGCTATGAAAAAATCGCCACTGATTCTAGGGACAACCACAAAGCATTCTATAGCTATGTCAAGAATCTCAATGGCAACACCCAGATCTGCTCTGAGTTAAAGCACAACGGCATGAAAAGTACAGAACCATCTGATATTGCCAACGTCCTGGCAGATAGGTTCAGTGCTAACTTTACCCCCTCTCACCCCCTTAAAGGGGCCATATCTATACAGGAAGAATGCAGAATCCCTGTAATCACAACTACACAGGTAAAAGCTGCACTCTCTAAAGCCAAAAACACAGCATCCATAGGACCGGACAACATCCCAGGCTGCGTTTTACATGAACTTCAGAACGAACTGGCTTCCACCTAAGCACCATGTTCAATCACAGTTTCACATCAGGCTTTGTGCCCACTGAATGGCGCACAGCAACAATTATCCCACTCCACAAAGGGGGAGCCACCACTGATCCTGCCCTGTTAACCTGACGAGCCTGGTCTGTAAGGCCATGGAACATATCATCATGGAACTCATAAACAAAGACATTGGTAACCTCCAAACTCTGGTCCCCACCCAGTTCGGGTTTGTGAAAGGCAGATCATGCCTCCTGAACCTGATCGACTTCTTTGAGGCAGTCACCAAAGCTGTAGACAAGGGTAAGGTGGTTCACGCAGCCTATCTTGACCTTGCCAAGGCTTTCTACACCATCCCCCATTCTGGAATTATAGCTAAACTCACTAAACTAGGTATAAATCCCTACGTCACAAGATGGGTTGCCAATTGGCTCACTGACAGAACCCACACTGTAAAAGTTGCAAACTCCAAATTTGGCTTCAAACCAGTGACAAGTGGAGTACCACAGGGTTCAGTACTGGGACCTCTCCTGTTTGGTATCTACTTCTGTGAAGCACAGGCTAACACAGAAGACCTTTGGCTAACTAAGTTTGCAGATGACTGCAAACTAGGAGCCATAGTTGAGTCCCCAAATGATGTGGGCATCCTATAGAAGGGCATCACTGAGAGAAATGCCTGATGTCAGAGCCATGGCCTCAAGCTCATTGCCAAAAAGTGCATTGTCATCCCCTTTGGTAAAAACTCAGTACCCATGAACTACCACATAGGCGGTAGTCTATTTAATGCCGAATGTGTGATAAGAGACCTGGTGACCCAGGTGGACAGTAGTCTCTGCTTTGATAGTCATCGCCACAGTAGTCAGGAAATCCTTCTACATGGCACACCTCATCACAAAAGGGTTCTCATCTAGGAAAAAAGAGGCCATTGCTCCCCCTCTACTCGACATTCATTTGACCCATTATAGAGTACAGCACCCCTTTTGGAATGTACCTCACAAGACATCTTCAGCAGCTGGAAAGGCCACAGAAGTACCTCACAAAGAGGATTACTGGCCTCAAACAGATGCCCTACACTGACTGTCTCAAAAAACTCCAGCTTTACTCCATAGCATATCACCTACTCCGAGGTGATCTTTGCTTAACATATAAAGCTATGTCAAACCCAGAGCTGTTGGACATGCTACACCTAAAGAAATCCCAATCCCTCCAAGCTACACGCTCTAGTGACCTAAACCTTGTCAATACAATAAACAAGATATGCTGGAGATATAGATTCCAGTCCCAGAGACTTCCCATACTCTGGAACAAGCTACCCATGTATGTCAAGCAAAGTTCCTCATTAGCACTCTTGAAGAAAATCTTGATAAGTGGATGGGAAATAGGAAATACACCCCGGGGATCACTTCAGTGGCTCTGCTCGACAGGGGCACAGGAAAATAACTTTCTTGGGTGGCGTAAGCCAGGGAACCTTGTTGGCTAGGCTTACTTAGGCCCTTGGGCCGATAGCCTAGTACCTACCTTTGAACAAGTGAAATGTGAATGAAGGAAGTAACATACTAGAGTAAGAGGGGGTGAATTGTAGTTTGGGGTAGGGGACCGTAGTGGGATTCCACCTTCAGGTTGAATTATAACAGAGGGTAATCCATTTGTAACCAGAATAAAACAATTATTAGAGAGGTACAAAGTGGAACAGGTTTTCTTTCATTTCCTGAATGCAAAAACATGTTAGCCAGGAAGACTTAAGTAACTGGCATATATGGTGTAAACTGTTGGTCAAGAGAAAACACAGTGGACAGCCTAGTAAGTGGTCCTTAGAGTGCATAGACTGCTCTTTATTGGGGGGGGGGTGGAGTTAAAGCCAATTTCCAGCACAGATAGCTGTTTGACTAGTTGAAGTTATTACGCAGCAGGGTTCTTCAAGTTAAATTTCATTATATTATAGAAAGAAAAAATTGTCGGAGAAAACTTTTGGAAGTTGGCCCATATGGCTGAGCTCCTGAGATATCTTTGTAGGATGCACTGACCACAAGCTGTTATACAAAGACAGAATTCTCAGAGAAAATATTTGAAAGTTGGTCCTTATGGCAGAGCTCCTGCTGTGTCAGGGTTAGATGTACTGACCACAGGCTATTGTCCAAAAACAAAATTCTCAGTGAAAACTTGTGGATATTGGCCCTTATGACAGAGCTAGTTAAAGAGAATGCATCACAGTACATCATTAAGTCCAGGAGAAAACAAAGCACCTAATCTAATAACCCATCTCTGTTCTTTCTTATTTAGTAGTTCATGATATCCCAACTTATTCAGCCCTTTGAAACCAATATGATCAATAGCAGTAAATTTGAATGAAGCAGCAGGATGCTTAAGGATATGCTTATATGAAGCACTAGATGTATGACAATTCGGAATATCATTAAAGTGTTCAAAGATGTGAAATTTAAATTGTCTGGCAGTTTGTCCTTTATAAAAAGCAGAGCAGCTACATTCAACTAAATATATAACCCATTCAGATACATGGGTATTAATACAACAAATGTCAAAAAACACAAGATGTATTAGTAGATGACCACAAGGAAAACTGCCCACCAGTTGTGTCCCTTCAATAGAGTGTTGCAAAACTGAATCCGAACAAAAAACTTTTTACCAGGCTGAGCAGTGCTGATTCATGACTGTGACAAAGCAGAAAATCCCTGAGACTCGAATAGCAGAATAAGTTTTCTTATATTTATTTCATTGAATTGCACTTCTTAATGTTTATAGTTGTGCCATACAGCTAATCTACTACATTTTGCACTGTTATAAAGCTTGTTTTACAGTTTCACTGCATTTCTGTACTTTTATACTTTTTAACTGTATTTCCATTGCTAGTGTTCCATTACTGTAATTGCATTTTATTGAATTACTTAACTGTAAACTGAGAGTTGTATTGTGTTTGTGAATGCTGTATCTGTACTTTTCTGTGCATTTTCTGTGAGGTTTCTGTGTTCTAGTCGGGTAGCATAGTCTGGGTACAGGCCTGCTGTTATCCAACCTGTTTGTTGAGTTTCCTGTGTTTCTGGCAGCCATCTTCTGCTGGTAGTGTCTTGTCTTCACTGTTAGAGTAACAGGGCTGCCTGACATCCATTAGCACGTGATTGGTTTAAAGAGCAGGGGCTAGCAGGACTGAGTAGTAATTTGAGCTTCTTGATTCTTCCATCTTTTCTGGTATTTATACCCTGTGTTTGCAGGGTGTTGCTTTTGTTTGCTCGTTGCACACTGCCGCTGTGCTGTTTTAACCCACTGCGAGGTATCTCAGATGTATTTTTTCCCTTACCAGCACTCCTGGGTAATTGACTCCCTCCCTTACAACTATTGTAATTTTATCCAGCCCTACTCACACCTATAGGTACTTTTTTGTGATAGTACCCACTCTACCATTCTTTACCTCTCTTCCACAGAGTCTGACAACCATGGACGGACAATTTCCTGTGGTTTCTCCTGCTAGTCTTGTTGATATGGGCATACTGAGACAGTGTTGCAGCTGCTTCATGTACATGAACAACCCTGTTCTTCTACCACCTAGGAACACAATATGTGAGAGATGCAGTTACATTAAGAACCTAGAATCCTTGCTGTCTCAATCACAAGCCAGTACATCTGGCACTGAGAAGGTTATTTGCCCAAACACAAGCACCACACCTCTAACACCACCCACACCTCTACAATACATTCCTACATATGTGGAGATTTTATAAACAAAAAGAGACCTCCGAGGCAAAAGCGCACACACACACACACACACACACACACACACACACACACACACACACACACACACACATCACAACCCACCGTACCAAGCACCACACAGTACACATGCCTGTGTCTCTCAGTCTCTAAGGCCCAGCCACAAACCCAACATACTCATCATAGGATACTCTATGCAATGTGCTCCTCACCAGGCTAGACAAGGGGAAAGTCACGATAAGTTGCTTGTCAGGCGCTAGAATCCACCATATCACTCACGCACTCAAGTCTCTCAACAACAGGTACTGTTATGACTCTGTCATAGTCCATGTTGATGTGAATGACTTGAGATGTAGATCTCTGGACTGTATGAAGAGAGACATGATTGAGCTTACTGAATGTGTGTCCCAGGCAGGTAAGTTCCTAGCCTTAAGCAGCATCCTACCGTCACCCAGAATGATGCCTCAGTACAAACAGAAAATGATTGACTTTAACAATTGGCTTAGTTTCTGGTGTCATTCCAAGGGGATCCAGTACCTGACAGCCTGGGAGGACATGATTGACTGACCATGATGCTTTGCCAGAGATGGCCTTCATCGGTCTCCCCTGGGCTTCAGGCTTCTGGCAAAGGCTCTTGCCTCCCCCCATAGTTTCTTTTTAGGCAAAGTTATGAGGACAAAATTACCAATGTGAGAAGTTCTTCTAAATGAAATTTAAAGGTCATGCTGCTAAACGCTAGGAGTCTTAACATGAAACTGTAGTCATTGCAAGCATTCCTCACCATGGAAGATGCTGACATTTGTGCAGTCACTGAAACCTGGTTCAAAGCTGTGGAGTGCACCCCAGCTTTACCAGGTTACTTGTCCTACCATACTTTCAGACCCCAAACAGAGGGCTGCAAAGCCAAAGGAGTTGGAGTATCAGTATTTATCAAAGACATACATACCTCCAGGCTGGTCAAACAGTATGACACACAGGAGGTACTCCAGGTGAAGTTAAGTATTGACAAAACACCTATTCAGATCATAGCTAGTTACAGACCCCCAACCATGACTCAGGAGGCCCATTTCACCTATGTGGACTTTCTTGAATCCATCAAGATTAAACCCTCTACCCTGATCCTGGGCGACTTTAACTACCCAACCATAGAGTGGAAGACCTATTCTACTCAAACACGAACACCCAGAGATTTTTCAACTTCGTCAATGCCAATGCATTGGATCAGCTGGTCGACACCCCCACAAGAGGTGAAAATATCCTGGACCTGGTATTAACCAACATGAGTAGCCACTGTAGCACCTCTACAGTGTCATCCTCCTTTGTAAGATCCGACCATAAAGCAATCACTTTCGAAGTCACCATCTTCCCTGACCCACCCCCCTTGCCAGGGCTGAACAAAAAAAAACTTTTCCAAAGCTGACTTCAACCTCCTGAGAGCAGGTATAAGCAGCTTCACAACCACCATCCCTTCAGTTGAATCAAGCACTAATGTCCAAACCTACACCAAAAAACTATATGTGCAACTATATAGCTGCGTAGACTGAGCAATACCTGACAGGACCAAATCGTCTTCCTCAAGTAAGAGTAAACCTTTCTGGTGGACATCAACAATAAATAGACTTTATAATAAAAGGAAAAAATTGCTGTCCAGGACCAAGAAGGAGAAGGTGCCAAGTTGGAAGCAATCTCTCCTTTTTCTGAACAAGTAAATAAGGTCACTGGTGAATTCCTCTAAGGCTAACTTTGAGTCCAAATTGGCCACATCCGTTAAGGACAATCACAAGGCCTTCTTCGCATACGTCCGCAATCTCAAAGGTAACTCCCATATCTGCTCTGAATTGGTGGTCAAGAATACCACATACACAAATGCCATAGATATAGCCACCTTGCTGCCAGACAAGTTCAGTGAAAACTTCACCCCCCCTGTCCCCCTATCAGTAAACCAGGACATCACCAGGGAGCAGGTTATTAATGACCTCTCAAAGGCAAAAATACAGCCTCCATGGGACACAACATCCCTGACTGTGTCCTACATGAGCTCAAGCAAGAGCTCTCAGCACCACTAGGCACTCTATTAAACCAAAGCTTGTGCACTGGCTCCGTCCCAGCAGAATGGGGGACAGCCACTGTCATCCCTCTGCACAAAGGTGGAGCGTCCACCAATCCAGGCAGTTATAGGCCAATCAGCCTAACTAGCCTGAGCTGCAAGACCATGGAAAGATTATCATGGACCTTATAGGTTCATAGGTTGGTACTAGGGTATCGGCCCTAGGGCCTATACAAGCCTAGCCATAACAGTTCCCTGGATATTTCTTCCCACAGTATTTACTTCCCTGGACCCCTGTCTAGCAGGCCGACTGACATGACCCCCAGGGTGAATTTCCTATCTCCCATCCAATCATCAAGGTTCCGTTTGAAGAGGAGCGAGGAGGAGCTCTGCTTGACATGTATGGGCAATCTATTCTAGAGTATGGGGAGTCTCTGGGTCAGGAACCTATCCCTCCAGCATGTTTTGTTCATTGTGATGACAAGGTTTAGATCCCTGGAGAGTGTGGCTCTGAGGGATTGGGATTTCTTTAAGTGGAGCATGTCCAACAGCTCAGAGTTTGACATGGCCTTGTATGTTAAGCAGAGATCGCCTCTGAGTGGACTATCTACGACAGAGTATAGCTAGAGTTTTTTTAGACAGTCAGCATATGGCATCTGCTTTAGGCTTGTGATTCTTTTAGTGAGGTATTTTTGCAGCCTTTCCAGCTGTTGCAGATGTCTTGTGAGGTACATATCAAAAGGGGCGTTATACTCACTAATGGGTCTAATGACGGATGAGTACAGTTGGACAATGACCTCCTTTTTTCTGGATGAAAAGCCCTTAGTGATGAGGTGTGCCACATAGAAGGATTCCCTGACTGTTGTGGTGATGTGGTTAGTGAAGGTGAGACCACTGTCCACCTGTGTCCCCAAGTCTCTCATCATACTTAAGATGTTTAGTGTACAGCCACTTATGTGGCAATTCATGGCTACATGTTTTTTTCCAAAGGGGATAACTATACATTTCTTGGCATTAAGCATGAGTCTATGGCTCTGGCACCGGGCATCTGTTTCTGTAAGGCCCTTTTCTAGAATATCCACATCATTTGGGGATTCATTAATGGCTCCCAGTTTGCAGTCATCTGCGAACATTGTTAGCCAGAGTCCCTTAGTGTTGGCCTGTACTTCAAAGAAGTAGATGCCAAACAAGAGTGGTCCCAAGACTGACCCCTGAGGTACTCCACTTGTCACTTGTCTGGAGCTGGATTTGGAGTTGGCTACTTTTACGGTCTGGGTTCTTTCAGTAAGCCAGTTGGCAACCCATCGAGTGACGTAGGGATTTATGCCCAGCTTAGTAAGTTTATCTATGATTCCAGAGTGAGGGATGGTGTCAAAGGCCTTGGCGAGGTCCAGATAAGCTGTGTGGACCGCCTTACCCTCATCCACAGCTCTGGAGACTGATTCGAAGAAGTCAGTCAGGTTCAGGAGACAAGACTGGCCCTTCACAAAACCAAACTGGGTGGGGTCCAGTGTTTGAAGGTTGCCAATGACTTTGTTTGTAAGATGTTCATTGTGTTACACTGCTGCAGTCATTACACTTGGGTTATTCTGCTGTCAGGCGGTTCCCCAGTCGACCTGAGTTCCAAAGTCTTGGTCCGGCGTCGGTTGCTGTCGCCTCCTCCCTAACGTCAGTGCGACAGGGGTATATAAGATGCAGCCGACGCCATTTTCTTCAGTATTTCTTGCCGCGCGGTGCCCAAAGCAAAAGCAGTTCGCAAGTGCCGGTCGACCGTCTCCTGAGATTTTCATTCCGAATCCAGAACCGAAGTCTTCTACAAAGCTAAGTACCCCATTGGGGAAACTTTTTCTTGCCTCAGACCGATGTCAGTAAAAGTTAATAGTTGTATTTCTTGTGGGAAGCAAATACCTCATAAGGATTTCCATTCCTATTGTATCCCATGCCTACACCCAGACCACAATGTCACTGGTTGTCGGTTTTGTGCTAGGTTTAACAAGCGCACTATTAAACATCGGTTTGATTTTGCCCGACATTATTTTTGTAGAAAATTCAATTATACCATGCCGTCGGAACTTCCGACGACCGGAATACACGAAAAACACAAAGACAAGGATAGTCATCCGAGGCCAAAAACTGACGACGAAGCCTCTTCTAGTCCAGTCGCCGGTTCTCCGGTTTTCAGCGAGGCGCCTTCGCAGTCCCCGACGACTGCTTCTGTAGAACCACAGGCCGCCTCTGATTCCCACGTGGAGATGGCTGGGCCTTCGGATGCACGAGTTATTCAGCCTATCAAGACTAACCTTTCAGAGGGATCCGGAGTAGCTGAGCAACCCACAGCTTCAGAGGGTGTCTTCAGACCTACTCAGTTAAGCATTAAACCCTCAGTTAAGTTTAAGCCTCCTTTAAAAATCAAAGAAACAAATACAGCATTCTCCAGGGCAGGCCTCCATGCCTAAGAAACAAATGCTCAAAATGGCCGAAGACCTAATCACTCTGATCAGGGGGTCACATCCCTCTCCTGATAAAAGGCCTAGACAGGATGCAGACTATGATTCATCCGACCAGGTGTCCATCTCTTCTGATTCGTCCTCAGACCTAGGATACTCTTTACCCCCCTTATGAGGATTCTGATGCTGAGGAATCAATTCCATCGGCCTCACCGCCTGAGGACTACTCCTTTGGGGAAACCCTACATACCATGAGGGAGCATTTCCACTGGGAAGGCCAGGATTACTCAGAATCCAAGAAAAGGCTCAGAGACTTCCTTTTATTACCTCAACACAGACCCCTTGCTATTCCGCCAGTGTTAGATATTGTGGATGATGTATATACTGAATCCAGCTTAAATCCTGACTCCTTACCTCCAGCCCTTGTTAAACCTGACAGATACTACAGAGTCCCTGACTGAGATAAATTTATGTATAAAAGCCTTTAGCTGACCCTGAAACTATTTCTCAGGGACCCAAAGAAGTTAAGGCATCAGCCAAGAATCCAGTTCCCTCTGACAGAGATTCCAGAGCATTAGACAGATGGGGAAAAAAAGTATATACGTCTGCAACTTTAGCCGTGAGAGCCTTAACTTGCCAGTTTCACATGCTAAAATATCAGCAATTTCTACTGTCTCAGTTAAAACAAAAAATGCTTCCAGAATCAGATCCTCCTAATTTTAAAGAAGTGCAGGATTTATTACATGCAGCTGAACAAGTGGGAAAGCATACTTTGCAATGTGGTTTTGATTCTCTAGAGGCCTCCTGCAGAGCAGCAGTTACAGGCTCTGTCATTAGAAGACATGCTTGGTTAAAAGAACATACGTTACCAGATCATGTTAAAGCAAAATTATTGGATGCACCTTTGCTTTGAAAATGGAGGATAAGGCAAAATCTATGCAAACGGCGAAGGATTTCTTACAGGTTCAGCCTCCGAGATTTAGCAGAAACTGGCCAACAAAGAATGGGTCCTTTCCAATTACAGACAGGCCTCAAAGGGGAAGATACAGACGTCCTAGAGGTAGAGGGCAAACACAAGGTCCTTACAGGCCTCGACAATAGGTTGCATCAGGCCAGAGAGTAGGGGAAGACAGACCCCAATCATATAAAAATCAGCTCCAATGACTTCCCACTACAGCTGCCAAACAAATCCCTCTTGGCAGCCCCTTGGGAGGAAAACTGGCACTCTTCTACCACAGCTGGCAAATGATCACCAAAGACAAATGGGTTCTCAACATTGTATTTCATGGTTACAGGTTCCACTTTCACACTCTGCCAAGGTTAAAAGGAATGCCAAATCTGCCACCAAATCAATGGGCAGAGGCTCAAAAACAAATTACAGCACTCATGGATATGAGAGCTATTCAACAGGTACCATCACAGGAGCAAGGACAAGGATTTTACTCAAGACTCTTTCTGGTACCCAGAAAGGACAAAGCCTGGAGGCCCATTCTGGATCTTTCATCTCTAAACACTTACCTGGATGTTCCGAAATTCAAAATGTTGACACTACAGCAGCTTCTTCCCATTCTGGGCAAGAAAGCTTGGCTCGTGAATTTGGACCTCGAGGAGGCATACCTGCATGTCCCTATCAGACAAAACTGCAAAAGATACCTCAGATTCATAGCTGGTTCAATGCACTACCAATTCTCTGCACTGCCCTTTGGTTTATCTACTGCGCCCAGGGTCTTCACAAAGTGCCTGTCACCAGTAATTGCATTTTGCAGACAGAAAGGAATTCAAATTTGTCCGTACCCGGACGACTGCCTGATTCAAGCAGAGAGCAAGGACATTATTCTAAAGCATCTGGCGTTTTTAAAAAAGTTATTAAGTTGCCTGGGGTACACAGTAAACGAAAAAAAAATCAAAACTAGTGCCCTCACAAGAGATTATAATCCTGGGTGCCAGCTTTAACACAACAGCCCAGATGGCTTATCTCACGCCAGACAAGCAAGGACAACAAAGACCCAACTCCCTGCAAGAAAAATTCTGCAGGCCTTGGGTTACATGGCATCTTGCATACTACTAATTCCATATGCCAGACTGCATATGAGGAACAACAATGGTACCTAAAGAATGTATGATCTCAACACTGTCAAGTTTGGAAACAGTTATACCACTAATACCTTGCCTTCAACAGGAGTTTCAGTGGTGGGCTCAAGATTGTCACCTCAACAAGGGACAGCCTTTTACACAACCCACAGCCAGGCAAACACTGACAACAGATGCATCGGATTATGCTTGGGGAGCACACATGGCAGGCAAATGTATTCAGGGCACGTGGCCCGCAGAACAAAGGCATCTTCACATCAATCAAAAAGAGGTGCTAGCTGTACAAAATGCTCTTATAGCTTTCAAGGACCTGCTGCATCCAGGACAACTACTGCTAAAGACAGACAGCACCACAGTTATGTGGTACATAAACAAGCAAGGGGACACTCACTACTACCCCCTATGCAGACAAGCTATGACCTTGTGGAACACAGCTATAAACCCTCAAGTTCATCTGCAAGCACAATTCCTGCCAGGAGAGAAAAACACACTGGCAGATGACTTAAGCAGAAACATCATGGATCCACATGAATAGGAATTGAATCCACAAATATTCAGAATGATACCACAGAAATGGTGGAGCCCGGACATAGATCTGTTTGCATCCCCAATAAATTGCCAACCTCAAAAATTCTGCACAAGGAGTTACCATCCACAAGCATGGAAAGTGGATGCCCTCTCATTCAGCTGGGAGAACCTACAAGTATACGCTTAACCACCACTACCTCTCCTGCCAAAGGTACTCATAAAAGCCAGGCAAGAAGAGCCAAATATGATCCTGATTGCACCAGACTGGCCCCGCCAGCACTGGTACCCAATCTTAAGGAGCTTAGCACAAGAACCACCCTGGATTGTGCCTCAAATCCCAGATCTGCTGACTCAGCACAACAATCAAATACTACACAGCCAGCTAAAGACCTTAAACCTAGCTGCATGGAAGATTCCTTAGTCAAGCAAGCAATGCCTGACTCCAAGGTTGTTATGGATGCCATTCTGGAGGCCAGAAGGCCTAGTACCAGGAAAGCCTATTCCGATAAATGGAAGAGATTCTGTGCCTGGAACCAAGCTCACAGCCTTGACCCTCTTGTCCCAAACATTCCTCATATACTACAATACTTAACTGAGATGCTGGGCAAAGGCCTCTCCTTCTCATCCATCAAGATCCACGCCTCTGCCATCTCTGCTCATTACAACACAGATCCACCAATTTTCTCTAATCCTCTGTTAAAACAGTACCTCAGCGGGGCTAAAAACATAAGACCGCCCCTAGAGCACCTACTCCAACTTGGGACCTCAACTTTGTTTTGGAAAAACTAACTTTACCTCCTTTTGAGCCAGCTAACACAGCAGAATTAAAATATATCTCTTGGAAAACTGCTCTGCTCCTAGGAATAACATCAGCACGAAGAGTTTCGGAATTATAGGCACTAATGGCAGTGGAACCTTTCCTCATTTTCCACCAGGACAGGGTGTCTTTAAGAACTAACCCTACGTTTATGCCAAAGGTGGTATCCAATGTGGCTCTAAACCAAACTATTCACTTGCCAACTTTTTATCCTAAACCACAGAATAAAGGGGAGATACTACTGCACTCTTTGGACATTCACAGGCAGTTACGCTTCTACTTGGACAAAACCAAAGCTTTCAGAAAATCTGAGCAATTATTGGTAGCATATGCTGCAGGAGCACAGGGAAAAGCCATTTCAAAACAGACAATCTTAAAATGGATAGGACATGTATACGTTTCTGCTACTCATACCATGGAAAACCTGTACCTAGCAGCATTAGATCTCACTCCGCAAGGGCAACAGCCACTTCAACTGCCTACCTCAGGGGAGTACCTACCAAGGATATTTTGGAAGCAGCAACTTGGAGTTCTGTACATGCCTTCACCAAGCATTACCATCTGCCTCTATACTCTAAATCCAGAGCTGGCTTCACCACTGCAATGCTGCAGGGCCTTATAGCCACCCTACTGCTTTATAAGAACCAGCCACCATACCTCAGCTTTGGGATTCTACCCAAGTGTAATGACTGCAGCAGTGTAACACTATGAACATAGTACAGTTTTGTACCTACCATAAATGTAGATGTTCGAGTGTATACACTGCTGCAGTCCAGGTTACCCTCCCTCCTTCCCCTCTTACTGGCTGGTACGTACCTATGTCTTCTACCCTTACTACCTATGGAGAGTATTTGCTGGTAGCTGTAAGTTGTTTTTTTTTTGCTGTTCTTATGTATGTTTTATTAGCACTTGGAATTGCCTACCTATTTAAAGGCACCTGACATCTGGGGCAAGAAAAACTGAAGAAAATGTCGTCAGCTGTATCTTATGTACCCCTGTCGCACTAATGTCAGGGAGGAGGCGACAGCAACAGACGCCGGACCAAGACTTTGGAACTCAGGCTGACTGGGGAACCGCCTAATGGAAGGATAACCCAAGTGTAATGACTGCAGCAGTGTATACACTCGAACATCTACATTTATGGTAGGTACAAAACTGTACTTTCCATGATAATGCGTTCCATGCCTTTGCAGATCAGACTCGTCAGACTGATGGGAAGTAGTTTCCAGGATCCAAGGTGGATCCCCTCTTGTGGAGTGGAATAACTTTAGCTGTGCGCCACTCAGTGGGCACGAAGCCTGAGGTGAGGCTATAATTAAACATGACACTTAGGTGAAGTGCCAGTTCATTTTGTAGATCATGTAGTACACACCCCAGGATGTCATCTGGTCCCATGGATGCTGTAATCTTAGCTTTGGAGAGTGTGGTTTCTACCTGTGTGGCCGTGATTACTGGAATTTGGCAATCTTTTGGTATTGAGATGGGCCCTTTAGGGGGTGAGAGGGGGGTGAAGTTGGCACTAAATGGATCTGCCAGGATATTGGCAATATCCTTGGGATCAGTATATTTAATGCCATTCTGTTGTAGCTCAGAGCAGATCTGAGCATTTCCATTTAGATTCTTGACATAACTATAGAATGCCTTGTGGTTGTCTTTGGAATCTTTGGCAATTTTATTTTCATAAGTAACTTTTGAGGATTTTATGAGGAATCTCAGCTTCTTACTGAGGCTGGTGAGGAAGTTTATTGCATCCTGGTATTTTCCTCTTTTCTGCAACAGTTTCTTCCTTCTGTTGTATAGTTTGTTTATAGCAGAGGACCAGCAGATTGGCTTCCTTTTTCTGGAGGAGAGCATCTTGGTTCTATTTGAGATGGCACGATTCATGCATGAGTGGATGTGCTCGTACAGTGCCTTAGTGTAGGATTCAGCAGTGGAACTTTCAGATCCCATCTTCATGGGTGTCATGACGTTTATCACTTCTGACTTCAGTAGCTGGCTTTGAAGAAGTTTTTTTTATGGAGGTTTCCTTACTGGGGGGTGGGATGTGGATGTCAAGGGTGATTTGCTTATTGTCAGACCTGACCAATGAGGGGGTGACCACTGGTGTGGAGCATCTATCTCCCATGTTGGTAATGACCTGGTCTAGGATATTGGAGCCCCTGGTGGGACAATGGATTAGTTGATCCAGGGCATTGGAATTTATGAATTCCAAGAACCATTGAGAAAAGCTGTTGGTACCTGAGTAGTTTTCCCACTTAATGGCAGGGTAGTTGAAATCACCCAGTATTAGGGTGTTTGGTTGTATCTTAATATTTTCCAGTATGTTTAGAAAGGTGTGGTGAGAATCTTGGGGTATGGTGGAGGATCTGTAGCAAGCTGCAGTTTGGATTGCAGTCTTATTTAGTGTTAGTTGCACATGGAGAATTTCAGATGCATTGTGTTGGGCGACTAGTCTGGAGGTGTGAATACCCTTGGTGAATATGGACACTCCTCCACCTTTAGTGTTTCGGTCTTGGTTTTGTGGCCGAAAAGTGTGGTAGGAGTTGTAGCCTGGTATTGCAGGGGGTGCTGTCTGCAGCCTTGAATCAGGTCTCAGTTACTGCACAGATATCGATGTTCTCCCTTTTTAGGACTGCCCCAAGAGAGTGTATTTTGAGGTTTAGACTTCTAGCATTGAGTTACATTACCTTCAGATTATAAACAAGGACATTGTCAACCTCCACATACTTGATTCCACACAGTTTGATTTTGTGAAAGGGAGATCATGCCTGTTAAACTTGGTCACCTTCTTCGCAAACAGTCATGAAAGCCATGGATAAGGACAAGACAAGTGCACACCACCTACATTGACCTAACCAAAGCCTTCAACACTATTCCCCACTTGAGCATAATAGATAAACTCTCCCAGCTAGGCATCAACCCATAATTTACCAGATGGGTAGCTAAGTGGCTCACTGATGGAATCCACTCGGTCAAAATAGGGAAAGCCACCTCTAATAGTAGACCCATAACAAGCGGCGTACCCCAAGGATTGGTCTTGGGGCCTCTGCTGTTTGGGATATACTTTTCTGAGGTGCAAGCCAAAACCAGTGGTCTGTAGCTGACCAGGTTTGCAGATGACTGGAAGCTGGGCACTGTCATAAATTTCCGTATTGATGTGAACGTCCTCCAAGAGGGCCTTAAACAAACTAATGACTGGTGCCAGAAGCATGGCCTCAAACTGAATACCAAGAAATGCATCATTATCCCCTTTGGGGAAAATGGTGTCTCCACTAATTATCTCATTAATAACAATGTACTAAGCACGCAATCAGTTGTGAGGGACTTGGGCACCCAGGTTGATAGCAACCTGACTTTTGACAACCATGTTGCCTCTGTTCGGAAGGTTTTCTACATGGCCCATCTCATAAGTAAGGGTATTTCATCCAGGAGCAAGGAGGTCTTAACATCCCTGTACTCCTTCCATATCAGACCCATTATCGAGTACAATGCCCCCTTCGACATGTACCTTGCCAAGCATATGCAGCAGTTGGAGAGACCACAGAGGTTCTTGACCAGGAATATCCAGGGTCTCAAACACATATCCTCTACAGATAGGCTAAAAGCCATGTCCTTCTACTTAGTCTCATACAGACTGCTCAGAGGTGACCTGTGTTTGGCATACAAGGCCGTCTCAGACTCAGCCTTGATGGAGTTGCTGCATTTCCATAAGTCAGACTCCACTCACACAACCCGCACTCATGGTCTCAACCTGATCTGTGACATTAATAGAACTTGTTGGCGGGATAGATATGTGTCCCAACAATTCCACCATCTGTGAAATAGACTTCCTCTCCATGTCAAGCAGAGTACCTCACTAGCCCTCTTTAAGTGGAAATTGGATGACTGGATGGGAAACAGAATATATACCCCTGGGATTCCACCTGTGTCCCTGCTTTACAGGGAAAACAGGTGCTGACTTCTTGGCTAGGCGTATAAGGGCCTCTGGGCCAATCACCTAGTATCGTCCTATGAACCTATAAAATGATTCAAATAATTACCAATATTTTTCTCCCGTCTTTAAAAAAATGCACAATGTATAAGTATCAACTTTGCTAACTTATTCTCCATCAAAAGTATCCTGCGGTGTTTGTCAATTAAATTACAAAAAGCTGTAGAGTTACGTTCAAACCTGGTAATCATACTTATTGGAGCATCCTGCTTCTTTTTGTTCCATAATTTAATAATGACAATCTGTCCACTGAACTAGCAAAATTATTTCCATGATGTATACCATCCAATTTATAACCTGTAGGCCAAAATTTTGCTGTAATTTCTACATTGTTTATCTAATTCCTCAGCTGAAGAACAAATCACCTTAACCCTTAAAAATTGGGCCTTATGGATGTTCTTAATTATATGGGGTGGATGACAACTAGCAGCATCTAAAAGAGAGTTATAATGAAACTCCTTCCGTAACAAAGAGGTAGACAATGGGCCCATCAACTTGTTTAGCTACCTTAACATACAAAAAGGAGATCTGACTCAAATTACAATTTAAACTGGATTGTAACTTTCATTTGTTATTATTCAAATATTGTACAATTCTTGCAAGTAGGCAATATCAGATTTCCGTATCATCCAACAGTTAAGAAAACAGTGCCATATGTCTAGTTCTTCTAAATAAATGTTATGATTAACATCATAAATCAGTTCTTCTAAGTATCCCATAAACAAACTGCATAAATAGGCGCAAAGGATGCTCCCTTAGCTGTGTCTTTTAATTGCAAAAAGCAATCACCATGAAGTAAAACACATTCTCATTTAACACATGTTCTGCTAAACAAACTAGAAAACTGTTAAACCCAGGGCTATAAAGAGGAATATTTTCCAGTCTAAACTCTATTGCCATTAGATCAGCCCAGTGTGGAATGTCTGTGTGTAATGCTTTGACACCCAGTGTCCACATATACCACTGAATTTCCAATTGAGCAACCTGCAATATATTCATGAATGCAATAATGTCTTGTATCTGGACTGTAACCTCTACAAACAGTGGTTTTAAATATTTACTCAAAAACAATGGAAGTGGCTCAGTCAAAGAACCTGTGGGCCTCCCTGGGGGACATTTTGAATTTTTATGTACTTTGAGCAACATTATTTATTTATTGACCAGGTTAGTCCAACTGGAACAGAACCCTTTATCAATGGAGACCCGTGGAGAAAAGCTCCACAGTAAATACATTCAGATTAAGTTGACTTATAATAATACAAAATATTACATAGACATAAACAATTGCAAGTTAACATACTTGGCAATTAGAGTCTACATTTTAGCATGAGAAGGTACAGAGAAGAGTACAAGAAATAATACAGATAGTCATTTAACTATTGAAAAGTTATATACCAGAACAAATTAGAATGTCTGTAAACAGGAGAAGAGATGGTCAAGTACGAAAAGAATTTTTTAAGAGTGTAGATTAGAAGCAGAGAGGTAGGAAAGGTGGGTAGCAGTGTTGCAAAAAAGAGAGATTAGAAAAAAGGTAGTGTTTCACTGAAGTAGTAGCAAGATGAGAGAATAGGATACCTTGGAGAGAGGGGTCATTCAAGGGGGAGATGGCACAGACGTAGTTTGTTTTTCTTTAAGTGAGTTTTTACTGCCTTTCTGAATTAGGATTTGAGTCTAATGTGCCAGATGTGTAGTGGTAGTTTGTTCCAGTTCTCAGCAGGGTAACAGCTGTAAAGGATTTTTCCTATGTTAATCCTGGGTTTGTGAATAGTCAGGAGATGTTTAGAGCTCTGGAGTATTCTAGCTGAGGTGTAGGGGAGATGATAGATGTAATACTGGGGCAGAAAGTGGGCTGGTGTACAATAGAATGAATTATCTGAAGCTGAGAGAGGAGGAGGTTATGGGGAATTCTGATGAGTTTAGTTTTCTGAGTGCTAAGCAGTGATGAGTAGAGTAGGGTAGTTCAGCAGCAAATTTAGCTACCTTGTTGTAAGTGGACTGTAGTTTAGAAATAAGTGTGACCTGTAAGTTGGTGAGAATTTGAGAGCCGTAGAGAAGGGTTGGTAATAGGCATGTGAAATATAAAATATAAATTATAATATAAAAATCTAGGGATGAAGGATTCTGAACTGTAAGATAATATACTGTATTTTTTGAAATGCCTCCTTCCAAAGCTAATGATAGAAAGGCATCAATAACGTAAACTGTAAAGTGGGAGCCAAAATCACCTTCTGATAGAATTGAACATTCAATAGCTAATTATAAGCTTCTTGCAAGTAAAAGGACGAATCCCATAACACAACTGCCCCATCTGTGTCAGCACTATTAATTACTATATTGTGGTTATCTTGCAAAGAATTTAAAGCATTGTATCGTGCATGAGAAAGATTTGTCTTCGATCCTATATGGTATGAAAAATTAAAATGCAAATCTTTAAGTACATTCTGCTGAAATACTGCAACATATTTGTTCATGGGGAGAAAAAGAACTTTTAATTTTAAATTGTTTCATTTGTTACATTTTTCTAATCAAAATACAACAATAAATTCAACATCTTATAAAAAGAAATAATATCTTGAACAAGGATGTCTTCAGCCACAGAATAAGTGGTTACAAAACTAAGTCCCTTGTTCAGCACTTCCAATTCTACTAAAGACAAAGTAGCTGAAGAGGTGTTATGCGCAACAAAAACTGTGTCTGTCTTGGAGTCGTCAGCCATATTAATGTGTCTAAAGTAGTTGCTTCTTTTAGAATGTTTATGTCCGGCCCTCCTTCTAAATGTAAAGGGTTAGAAGAATTCTTTTTTGAAATGGGAGAGTCCGTAGTTAATTCCACGTCTTTATATATGGCAGAAGAGGATTCCTCTGCCGAAGTCTCCAATGAAGTAGCCATTTGTTTTGTTGTATTTTGATAACAAAAATGTTATCAAATAAAGGTGGGGTAGTTGTGGTATGGGATTGATCCCTTTATTTGCAAGAAGCTTTTAATCAGATATTGGATGTTCATTTCTATCAGAAGATGGTTTTGGACCCCACTTTACAGTTTAAGAAAGATACTGAAGCCTTTTTATCATTAGCTTTGGAAGAAGGCATTATTTCAAACAAAAATACAGTATGCCATCTTACAGTTTAGGATCCTTTACCCCAATATTTGTATATGTTGGCCAAGAGACATAAAAATTCAGCATGTCCCCCAGGGAGGCCTATATTTTTGGGATGAGGTTCTTTGACTGAGCCACTTTAAACAATTTTTACTAAACATTTAAAACCATTGTTGGTATGGGTTAGATCCTGGATTCAAAATACTACTGCATTCTTAAATAATATTTCCAGATGCTCAATTGGAAACTCAGTAGTAAGTGTGGACACTGGATGCCAAAGTATTATACACAAATATTCCACAATGGGCTTTTCTATTGACAATAGAGTTTTGGATGGAAAAGATTCTTTATAGCCCTGGGTTTAACACTTTTCTAGTTTGTTTAGCAGAACATGTGTTAACTGAGAATGTGTTCTACTTCAATGGTGATTGCTTTTAGCAATTAAAAGGCAGAGCTATGGGAGCATCCTTTGCACCTATTTATGCAGATCTGTTTATGGGATATTTAGAAGAACAATTGATTTATGATGTTAGTCATACCATTTATTTAGAAGAAATAGATGTATGGCACTGTTATCTTGATTGTTGAATGATATGGAAATCTGATACTGCCTATCTGCAAGAATTTGTACAATATTTGAATGATAACAAATGGGGTTACAATTCATTTTAAATTATAAATTGAGTCAGATCTCCTTTTTGTATGTGAAGAAGGCTAAACAAGTTGATGCTACATTGTATACCTCTTTGCTCCGGATGGAGTTTCATTATAACTCCCTTTAACATGCTGCTAGTTATCATCCACCCCATATAATTAAGAACAACCCTAAGTCCCAATTTTTAAGGGTTAAGAGGATTTGTTCCTCAGCTGAGGAGTTAGATAAACATATTGTAGAAGTGACCACAAAATTTTGGGCTAGAGGTTATAAATTGGATGATATCCATTGTGGACATAATTTTGCGAGTTTCATGGATAAGTCCTCATTATTACATTAAGGAACAAAAAAGCAGGATGCCCCAGTACATATGATTACCAGGTTTGGATGTAAATACACAGCTTTTTGTAATGTAATTGATAAACATTGGGGGATACGTTTGTTGGATAGTAAGTTAGCAAAGTTGTTACCTATACATTGTGCATTTTCTTATAAGCGGAAGGGGAGACGGGTCTATATTGCCAACCTGAATGAAAGGAAATTAGCATTTCATCGACACATGTGTCGAACGCACAGGTAAGCGAATGGTCACATCACCAATTTTTTTCCTAGGGAAAAAATCGGTAGGCCAACTACACACTACACACCAGTACAAACATTATAAAGTGGGGGGCTTTGCTCCCCCACACCCCCCCAACTAAATATACTAACTCCAAGATCACATTACAGTGGGGAAAGAGCAAATTCACAACAGCCAACTGATTTTTTCCCTAGGAAAAAAAATCGGTGATCTGTGCATTTGACACATGTGTCGATGAAACGCTATTTGCATTTCAGTTCATTCGAGTTGGTAATATAGACCTGGGGGAAACTATTGTTAGTTATTTGAACCATTTTAAAAAAGTTTTTCATTCTGATTTAGTTGTGCAGCACTCTGTTGAAGGGATGCAATTAGTGAGCAGTTTTCCTTGTGGACATTGCTCAGCTTGTAAGTTTGTTATGAAAATAAAACCATTTTCATCTCTTAATACATCTCATATTTTTGACATTCGTTGTATGTATACCTGTGTATCTGAATGGATTGTATATTTAGTTGAATATAGTTGCTTTGCTATTTATATAGGACAAACTTTCAGACAATTTGCAATTCGCACCTTTGAGTATTTTAGTGATATTAGGAATTGTTATAAATCTAGTGCTTTATATAAACATACCCTTAAGTATCTTGCTGCTTCATTCACATTTAGTGCTATTGATAGTATTTGTTTCAATGGACTGAATAAGTTGGGGTGGCATGAACTGTTAAAGAAGAAAATTGAGTTTGATTATGAGATTAGGTGCTTTGTTCTCTCATGGACTTAATGACTTTCTGTGATTGGTTCTCTTTAATTTTAGGGGTGGGGAGATGAGTATATATATATGTGTGTTTCAATGTGGTGCAATTTACTTGTAAATTACTTTTGGCACTGAAGAAGGCTTTTGGCCGAAACCGATTTGCCTTGCCTACTAAATGCCTCTATATGCTTTTTAATCCAGTATTAATAAAATGTATTTTATTGCTGATGTGGAGGGCTGGCCATTTTTTGTTTTTTGAGCTATATGAAGACAGACATGATGGAGCTCTCTGAATGTGTCCCAGGTGGGTATGAATCTATCCTTGAGTAGCATGCCACTGTCACCAGTGATGATGCCACAGTACCGGCAGAAAATGATTGACTTCACCAGTTCGCTTAGTTTCTGGTGTCACAACAAGGGGATCCAAATCTGTCAGCCTGGGGAGACATGATCGACAAACTACAATGTTTTGCCAGAGATGGTTACCACTTGGCTTCCAGATACTGGCAGAAACTTTATCTAGCCCCACAGTGCCTTTTTTAGGCCATGTCAAGTTGTTAACCCCCCCCCCCCCAACATAACAAAATCACTCGCATTTACCTAACGGTACTGCTGCTCATTGCTAGGAGTTTAAATAAGTAACTGCTCTCCTTGGAAACACTCCTTATCCTGGAGAACGCAGACACATGTGCAGTCACAGAAACGTGGATGTTCATCATGTTACACTGCTGCAGTCATTACACTTGGGTCATCCTGCCGTCAGGCGGTTCCCCAGTCGGCCTGAGTTCCAAAGTCTTGGTTCGGCGTCTGTTGCTGTTGCCTCCTCCCTGAAGTCAGTGCGGCAGGGGTGTATAAGATGCAGCCAATGCCATTTTCTGTAGTCTTTCTTGCCACGCGGTGCCCGAAGCAAAAGCAGTTCACAAGTGCCGGTCGGCTGTCTCCTGAGATTTTCATTCCGAATCCAGAACCGAAGTCTTCTACAAAGCTAAGTACCCCATTGGGGAAACTTTTTCTTGCCTCAGACCGATGTCAGTAATAGTTAATAACTGTATTTCTAGTGGGAAGCAAATACCTCATAAGGATTTCCATTCCTATTGTATCCCATGCCTAGGCCCAGACCACGATGTCACTGGTTGTCAGTTTTGTGCTAGGTTTAACAAGCGCACTATTGAACATCGGTTTGATTTTGCCCGACATTACTTTGGTAGAAAATTCAATTATACCATGCCGTGGGAACTTCCGACTACCGGAATACACAAAAAGCGCAAAGACAAGGATAGGCATCCGGGGCCCAAAACTGACGACGAAGCCTCTTCTAGGCCGGTCTCCGGTTTTCAGCGAGGCACCTTCGCAGCCCCTGATGACCGCTTTGGTAGAACCACAGGCCGCCTCTGACTCCCACGAGGAGATGGTTGGGCCTTCGGACGCACAAGTTATTCAGCCTGCCAAGACTAGCCTTTCAGAGGGATCCGGAGTAGCTGAGCAACCCACTGCTTCAGACGGTGTGTTCAGACCTACTCAGTTAAGCATTAAACCCCCAGCTAAGTATAAGCCTCCTTTAAAATCAAAGAAACAAGTACAGCATTCTCCAGGACAGGCCTCCATGCCTAAGAAACAAATGCTCAAAATGGCCGAAGACCTAATCACTCTGATCAGGGGTCACATCCCCTCCTGATAAAAGGCCTAGACAGGATGCAGACTATGACTCATCCGACCAGGTGTCCATCTCTTCTGATTCATCCTCAGACCTAGGATACTCTCTACCCCCTTATGCGATTTCTGATGCTGAGGAATCAATTCCATCAGCCTCACTGCCTGAGGGACTACTTCTTTGGGGAAACACTACATACCTTGAGGGAACATTTCCACTGGGAAGGCCAGGATTACTCAGAATCCAAGAAAAGGCTCAGAGACTTCCTTTTATTACCTCAACACAGACCCCTTGCTATTCCGCCAGTGCTAGATATTGTGGATGATGTGTATACTGAATCCAGCTTAAATCCTGATTCCTTACCACTAGCCCCTGTTAAACTGGACAGATACTACAGAGTCCCTGACTCAGATAAATTTCTGTATAAAAGCCCTGTAGCTGACCCTGAAACTATTTCTCAGGGACCCAAAGGAGTTAAGGCCTCATTAGCCAAGAATCCATTTCCCTCTGATAGAGATTCCAGAGCATTAGACAGATGGGGAAAGAAAGTATATACGTCTGCAACTTTAGCAATGAGAGCCTTAAATTGCCATCACATGCTAAAATATCAGCAATTTTTACTGTCTCAGTTAAAACAAAAAATGCTTCCAGAATCAGATCCTCCTAATTTCAAAGAAATGCAGGATTTGTTGCATGCAGCTGAACAAGTGGGAAAGCATACTTTGCAATGTGGTTTTGATTCTCTAGAGGCCTCCTGCAGAGCAGCAATTACAGGCTCTGTCATTAGAAGACATGCTTGGTTAAAAGAACATACGTTACCAGATCATGTTAAAGTAAAATTATTGGATGCACCTTTGCAGCAGGATGTGTTGTTTGGAGTTAAGGCGGAAGAGGTATTAAAGAAAATGGAGGCTAAGGCAAAATCTATGCAAACGGTGAAGGATTTCTTACAGGTTCAGCCTCCTAGATTTAGCAGAAACTGGCCAACTAACAATTGGTCCTTTCCAATTACAGAGAGACCTCAAAGGGGAAGATACAGACATCCAAGAGGTAGAGGTCAAACACAAGGTCCTTACAGGCCTCGACAATGGGTTGCGTCAGGCCAGAAAGAAGGGGAAGACAGGCTCCAACCATATAAAAAGCAGCTCCAATGACTTCCCACTACAGCTGCCAAACATATCACTCTTAGCAGCCCCTTGGAGGAAAACTGGCACTCTTCTACCACAATTGGCAAATGATCACCAAAGGCAGATGGGTTCTCAACATTGTATTTTAAGGTTACAGGTTCCACTTTCATACTCTGCCAAGGTTAAAAGGAATGCCAAATCTGCCGCCAAATCAATGGGCAGGGGCTCAAAAACAAATTACAGCACTCATGGATATGAGAGCTATTCAAAAGGTACCATCACAGGAGCAAGGACAAGGATTTTACTCAAGACTCTTTCTGGTACCCAGAAGGGACAAAGCCTGGAGGCCCACTCTGGATCTTTCATCTCTAAATACTTACCTGGATTTTCCAAAATTCAAAATTTTGACACTACAGCAGCTTCTTCCCATGCCGGGCAAGAAAGCTTGGCTCGTGACTTTGGACCTCAAGGAGGCATACCTCCATGTCCCTATCAGACAAAACTGCAGAAGATACCTCAGATTCATAGCTGGTTCACTGCACTACCAATTCTCTGCACTGCCCTTTGGCTTATCTACTGCGAGCCAGGGTCTTCACAAAGTGCCTGTCACCAGTAATTGCATTTTGCAGACAGAAAGGAATTCAAATTTGTCCATACCTGGATGACTGCCTGATTCAAGCAGAGAGCAAGGACATTCTTCTAAAGCATCTGGCGTTTGTAAAAAGTTATTAAGTTGCCTAGGGTACACAGTAAACAAAAGAAATCAAAACTAGTGCCCTCACAAGAGATTATATTCCTGGGTGCCAGCTTTAACACAACAGCCCAGATGGCTTATCTCACGCCAGACAAACAAGGACAACTTAATGGCAACAAAGACCCAACTCCCTGTAAGAAAAATTCTGCAGGCCTTGGGTTACATGGCATCCTGCATACTACTAATTCCATATGCCAGACTGCATATGAGGAAACTACAATGGTACTAAAGAATGTATGGTCTCAACACTATCAAAGTTTGGAAACAGTTATAACACTAATCCCTTGCCTTCAACAGGAGTTTCAATGGTGGGCTCAAGCTTGTCACCTCAACAAGGGACAGCCTTTTACACAACCCACAGCCAGGCAAACACTGACAACAGATGCATCGGATTATGCCTGGGGAGCACACATGGCAGGCAAATGTATTCAGGGTACATGTCCCGCAGAACAAAGGCATCTTCACATCAATCAAAAAGAGATGCTAGCTGTACAAAATGCTCTTATAGCTTTCAAGGACCTGCTGCATCCAGGACAACTACTGCTAAAGACAGACAACACCACAGTTATGTGGTACATAAACAAGCAAGGGGGCACTCACTCCCACCCCCTATGCAGACAAGTCATGACCTTGTGGAACACAGCTATAAACCTTCAAGTTCATCTGCAAGCACAATTCCTGCCAGGAGAGAAAAATACACTGGCAGACGACTTAAGCAGAAACATCATGGATCCCCACAAATGGGAATTGAATCCACAAATATTCAGAATGATAACACAGAAATGGTGGAGCCCGGACATAAGATCTGTTTGCATCCCCAATAAACTGCCAGCTACAAAAATTCTACACCAGCATGGAAAGTGGATGCCTTCTCATTCAGCTGGGAGAACCTACAAGTTTATGCTTTCCCACCACTACCTCTCCTGCCAAAGGAACTTATAAAAGCCAGGCAAGAAGAGCCAAAGATGATCCTGATTGCACCAGACTGGCCACGCCAGCACTGGTACCCAATCTTAAGGAGCTTAGCACAAGAACCACCCTGGATTTTGCCTCAAATCCCACATCTGCTGACTCAGCACAACAATCAAATATTACACAGCCAGCTAAAGACCTTAAACCTAGCTGCATGGAAGATTCCTTAGTCAAGCAAGCAATGCCTCTCTCCAAAGCTGTTATGGATGTCATTCTGGAGGCCAGAAGGCCTAGTACCAGGAAAGCCTATTCGGATAAATGGAAGAGATTCTGTGCCTGGAACCAAGCTCACAGCCTTGACTCTCTTGTCCCAAACATTCCTCAGATACTACAATACTTAACTGAGATGCTGGACAAAGGCTTCTCCTTATCTGTCAGGATCCACTCCTCTGCCATCTCTGCTCATTACAACACAGATCCACCAATTTTCTCTAATCCTCTCTTAAAACAGTATCTCAGAGGGGCTAAAAACATAAGAGCGCCCTGTAGAGCACCTACTCCAACTTGGGACCTCAACTTCGTTTTGGAAAAACTAACTTTACCTCCTTTTGAGCCAGCTAACACAGCAGAATTAAAATACATCTCTTGGAAAACTGCTCTGCTCCTGGCAATAACATCAGCACGAAGATTGTCAGAATTACAAGCACTAATGGCAGTGGAACCTTTCCTCATTTTCCACCAGGACAGGGTGTCTTTAAGAACTCACCCTACATTTATGCCAAAGGTGGTATCCAGTGTGGCTTTAAATCAAACTATTCACCTACCAACTTTTTATCCTAAACCACAGAATAAAGGGTAGAGACTACTGCACTCTTTGGACATTCACAGGCAGTTGTGCTTCTACTTGGACAAAACCAAAGCTTTCAGAAAATCTGAGCAATTATTGATAGCATATGCTGCAGGAGCACAATTAAAACAGACTATTTCAAAATGGATAGGACATTGTATACGTTTCTGCTACACATACCATGGAAAACCTGTACCTAGCAGCATTAGATCTCACTCCACCAGGGCAACGGCCACTTCAACTGCCTACCTCAGGGGAGTACCTACCAAGGATATTTTGGAAGCGGCAACTTGGAGTTCTGTACATACCTTCACCAAGCATTACCATCTACCACTATACTCTAAATCCAGAGCTGGCTTCACCACTGCAGTGCTGCAGGGCCTTATAGCCACCCCTAATGTCTTATAGAACCAGCCACCCTACCTCAGCTTTGGGATTCTACCCAAGTGTAATGACTGCAGCAGTGTAACACGATGAACATAGTACAGTTTTGTACCTACCATAAATGTAGATGTTCGAGTGTATACACTGCTGCAGTCCAGGTTACCCTTCCTCCTTCCCCTCTTACTGGGTGGTACGTACTTATGTCTTCTACCCTTTACTACCTATTGGGAGTATTTGCTGGTAGCTGTAAGTTGTTTATTGCCTTTCTTATGTATGTTTTATTAGCAATTGGAATTGCCTATCTATTCAGAGGCACCTGACATCTGGGGCAAGAAAAACTGAAGAAAATGGTGTCGGCTGCATCTTGTATACCCCTGCAGCATTGACGCCAGGGAGGAGGCGACAGCAACCGACGCCGGACCAAGACTTTGGAACTCAGGCCGACTGGGGAACCACTTGACGGCAGGATAACCCAAGTGTAGTGACTGCAGCAGTGTATATACTCGAACATCTACATTTATGGTAGGTACAAAACTGTACTTTCAGAACCATCAAAAGAACCCTGGCTATCAAAGGCTGCAATGCCTTTTATACATTTTGATCCAGCTCAGCTCAGGATAAAACAAAGAGTGGAGGTATCTCACTGTTCATAAAGGACAAGAAAATGATTAGAGTGATCCAACAACATGACTCACTTGAGCTGCTCCATTCCCAGCCTGACCATAAGTGTGATCCCCTAGCCATATTCTTGCTAGCTACAAATCCTTTAACCGTAAGGAAAACCAAACCTTCTGGAATCTCTCAACATTCAGCCTAGTACCATACTTATGGGTGACTTCAACTACCACTCCATAAACTGGAAGACTTGTACAACCTGTAATTCACTTTCTCAGAGTTTTTTGGACTTTGGCAATGCAAACACCCTAGAGCAATTAGTTAGCTCTGCACGTAGAGGTACAAATATCCCAGACCCAGTACTCATGAACATGGGAAGGGATATTGCTACCTCCCATGCATTAACTCTGCCTGGTAAGATCTGACAACAAAATTATCTCCTTCAGTATTGAAACTAACCTAGAACCCCCATCAAGCTCCAAACCTGTTAAGAATTTTGCTGAGTCCAGTTACCTCAAACTAAGTGACAGCTTATTAAACTTCCAAGCCCCTCCGAACCTGGATGACATTGAGGCCTACTCTGAGCTTTACACAAAAGCATTCTACAACCACATTCATAGCTGCATAGAGGAGGCAGTACCTGTCCGAGTCAAACCTATGATTACTGGCAAAAATAAACCACCCTAGTTACCACCTAGCATAAATAGACTTTTCAAAAAAAGGAAAAAAAATCCTCCCCAAAGCCAAGAAGGAACAAACAAAACAGTACAAAAAGACACTCCTCAATCTAAACAAACAAATCGGAGAGCTGGTTAAATCTGCCAAAGCAAACTGTAAGGCAAAGATAGCCTCCCAGGTGAAGATTATCATAAGGCGTTTTTTTTTAATTATGCTTGTAGCCTCAGGGGAAATGCTGAGCAATGTGCCGAGTTAATCATGAATGGCAACACTTACACCTAGCCTGAAACTGTAGCAAACCTGCTGGCTGGCAAGTTCATTTCAAACTTCTCCCCCCAATCACCTCCTACCACACACAGAAATACCTGCAACCATCCCCCTGCTGGTCATTATGAGGGAACAGGTCCTTACTGCGCTCGATAAAGCCAAAAACACAGCCTCCATGGTTTCCGACAACATTCCAGGATGCTTCTTACGTAGCTTAAAACAGATTCTTATTAGGGCCACTTGAAACCCTCTTTAAGCACAACCTCTATACAGACTTTTTCCTGGAGGAATGGAGGACTGCAACAATTGTCATTCTGCACAAGGGGGCCCATCAACTGACCCAAGGAACTACATACCCATAAGCTTGACCAGTCTCATCTGCAAGTCCATTGAGAGAATTATCATGGACCTGATCAGTAATGACATAGGAACTCGCCAAAAACTGGACCAGACCCAGTTTGGCTTTGTCAAAGGGAAGTCTTGCCTGCTCATTCTCGTGGAATACTATGCAAAAGTCACCAGGCCCATGGATGAGGGTAAAAAATGTACACACCGCTTATTTGGACCTAGCCATAGCTTTTGAAGCAACCCTTCACTCAGGGATCATAGATAAACTCATTGAGATAGGCATACAGCACTACATCGTCAGATGGATAGCCAACTAGCTCAGTGACAGGACACATGTTGTCCAGATAGGTGAATCCACTTCTGATAAGAAATCTGTTATTAGTGGTGTCCCACTGGGCTCAGTGTCAGTACTGGAACCCCTCCTTTTTTGGCATATACTTCTCTGAAGTGAAGGCCAATGTTGGGGGCCTTTGGCTCACCAAGTTCAATGACAACTGTAAGCTGGGAGCAATGCTTGAATCTTCAAATGATGTTGACATCCTACAGACAGGCCTAAAAGTGACAAATGACTGGTACCAAACTGTGGCCTGAGACTGAATGTTGAAATGTATAATCATACCCTTTAGTAAATCAGATATCCCTGCAAGTTATAATATTGATAGCACACCCCTAAAAGTAGACCCAGTTGTGATGGACCTAGGAACACGGATAGATAGTAACCTAAATTTTGACCACCAGGTAGCTACAGTAGTGCGGAAATCCTTCTGTGTGGCTTAACGTATAAGTAAAGGTATGGCATTAAGATTAAAGGAAATTATAGTTCCATTGTTCTCAGCACTCAAGTCCATAATCAAGTACAGTGTTTCCCTCTGAATGTACCTAACCAGGCATTTACACCATTTGGAGCAGCCCCAGAGATTTTTCACAAAAAAAAAAATACAAAGTGTAAGACACATGTCTTATGCAAACCGACTAAAGGCCTTATCCCTTTACACAGTCTCATATCTTTTATTGAGAGGAGACTTATGCCTGACCTACAAGGCATTCTCTGATCCAGCCCTGATGAAAATGTTACATAGTCACAAGAAAAATTATACAAGGGTTACGCATTCCATGGATCTGAACCTTATTCGTGACTCTAACAGAACTTGCTGGTGCGAGAGATTCGTATCCCATAGGCTACCTCATCTATGGGATAAACTTCCCATCTTTGTAAAACAATACTCCTCCCTTACTGTCTTCATAAAGAATTTAGGTAACTGGATGGGGAACTGTAAATTCACTCCCGGGTCACTGTCCATGTCCCTTATGGACAAAGGCAGTCTGTAAAATGACTCGGGGCTCCAATACCCAAAGACCCACTCTCCTGAAACTACCCCATCCCATATCTGGGGAGTTAAGATATAATATTGTCATATTCTGGTTATTATTGGCTAAGCTTGTAAAAGCTCTTGTGCCATTAGCCTAGTAATTACCTATGAACCCATGACTAAGTTTAGCTGGTGGTACTGACTAAATTTAGTATTACTGTGAATGTTTTTTTTTCCATTCCAAGTTCATAGTCTTAATAATGACTCTTATGTCTAATGAAAGAGGAACAAATCAGTTAAAGCCACTACCTTAAGATAATGTTCATGTAACTACACCTCAAGTTGTGACTACTTGTTAAACTTTCTTAGACTGAGACAAGTAAAGGAGAGACAGAGAGTTTTTTTTTGTTATTAATAACAAGGTAATTTGGAACATGGTTTAACTGTACATCTTCTGATAAGATAGCTGTAATTTTTGCTAGGGAGATGTGTTTATGGGAATTTAAAAAGTGGTTTTACTGGTGAAATACTAATCATTATCTTAGTAGTGAGAAATTATTTATGATTCGGATGTAGTAGGAAGGATTTGTAGACAGTTCATTATGAAAGAAGTTTGATGGGTGAATTGTTTTGATAGTACTTGCAATTTTTTCGATGAACATATACAGATATAATTTGTACAGTAGCTTGTCGTTAATTACTGTGAAGCTGTGTATGATATTCTTACTAAGTATTAGAAGCATACTGTGGGTCATTTATAGATTACTGATTACTTTTAAATAGTATGTATATTTGTATGTTACTAGCAGAAAATAGTATTGCTGTTGAAGCAGTGTACTGCTAGAAGCCATGTATTAAATACTGTAGAATGGTCGAGTCAGGCAGCACTATTGTTGCCTGTGTTTAAGATGGAGAAGTAGGTGGGTTGGAGATGAGCATGGATAATCTATTTTAAAAGTTAGGAGGTAAGGTGTGACGTGCAATTGGGGGGTGAAAGTGGAGAAAAGTGGTAGCACATCACTTAAGTGCGAGTCAGAAACCCTGTGCACGTACAAGGCATCAGCGGAAGAATGATGCCAGGTGTAAACTACAAGCGAAGACCAACTCTGCCTATAGTAAGTAATCTATCCATTATCTGCATTAACTAATAAAGCTGGAATATCAAAGCTCGGAATTGCTCTAGTAGATGTCCACAGTGGGGTATACGAGTCCTGTACCATAAAACTATGGCAGCTTGACTGGGGGACTAACCAGACTGTGAGATAATTCATCAGTAGTATCATACCAGCTTATAGTAAGAGAAACAGCAGCAGCTTTTTTTGATACCCTAAGGTCATTATTTTGCCATATAAATATGTAAAAACTATTAGCATTCTACTTCGGTTTAATAACTTTCCAGGCAACGTTGTACTGTTGTATTAGTTGAAGCAGTAAATGCTGCAGTCAGTTGTACCTTCAGATTCCGCTGTAAGATTGGTTTGTGTGCCTGTAGAATTCTTTCTTTTTATTTATGTAACGGTGGGGTGATTCGCTACCTTACTGGGTTTACTGTTCCAAGAGTTGAAAACAGTAAAGGTGTATTAAAAGAAACATTCAGCAGAAGTATGTTGAAAGAAAATGTCCACAACTGCAACATAAACGTGTAGTACACATATCCAGGCTAATTGTCTAGGTATACTTATATTCATTATACATATTTGCAAATTTGTTTCATTTGACAATAGTCATTACTAAAGTCAGTATATAAAGAATTTCAGCGAGCAGTACATGATTTAGAAAACTGAATTTGCGTCATGATAATGTATGTTTAAATAATAGTAATAAGTTACATAAAATCAAAGGAGATTGCTAATGCATACTATTCAGTTAGGAACATACACTGCATCTGCTAAGTGCATCTAGAAGGACATCTGTTTGAAATTCAGTAACATGCATATGATCTAATGAGTCTAGAACAATTTGTTCAAATAAACAGGCTGATCAGGCATAAACCTCTACTTACATACAATTTGTTTACTGGGGTAGTGCACTGATCTCAGTGGAACATCTGCAGGCACAGCCTGGGTGAGTAGGACCACACAAGAAGGAACACAACATATTTACAGATACAAGGATATGCTAAAAAACAAATATAAATGCATACTTAGAGATTCAAGAATATGCTGCAACATTTAGATCAGTTTATAATGTCATAACATGGATGGAAAAATGGAACTGTGCTTAGGAGGGCTTTATGGATAAGATGGAGCCATAATGACTGAGATGGCCTGTGCTACAGGGACAGCAGCATATCATTCTATAGCAAGGTATGAAGACATTAGAAGAGGCAAGTGAGAATAATTTCAGGAAAGGATACCATGGAGAAAAGACAGAAAAGGTGAGAGAGGCATGGCTGTCATCAGCTGAGGATCTTTCTTAAATGGAAGAATTAAACAAGTGCATGACAAAGCAAGTAATTTAAATTATAACAGTAAAACTGAATTAAAACAAAGTAAGGGCAAAATAAGGAAACAAAGTTTACAAAAAAATATAGAACAACTCTTTTATGTTGTTCACAAGTAGCTACTATTTGGGTGAAAAGCTGCATTTACCCTTGCTCTTTGCAGCGGATGTGCTATTTTTAAAGGTAGAAAACAGACTACTGTTCTTCACTGCTTGGTTAATGGTAATTAATGGTGACAGTGTAGGAGAGCTGTTATAAGCAAGTCACCTTAGATGTAAATCAGCCATGCTAGCATATAACTTTCAAAAGTAGTACACAACACCTTCTGTAAACAGGAATGCATGGATGGTATCCTGGACTACAAGATGAAGCTTGTTAGTAGCTCACAGCATTAATTCTGTCTGCTGTATTTGACAGCATTTTTGCTTACCATCAGTTTTGATGCTTTCAAATAAGGTCATTACTGCTTATGTCTGTCCTTTCTTTATATTTCTTTGCCATCTCATTTGTGGAGCATTGATCGGTCTGACAACCCAGCAGCTACAATAGTTTGGGAAGGATTGTGATAAGGGATATGAACGGCAATTGTCCTTTAGTTGGTCTGAGTTTTTTTTCTTTTTGTAAATTTATCTTAACATCAATAGGCAAATGTGTTTGCTCATAAATATAATTTTTTTAACAGAATGGTAGTCAGATAATTAAGCTGTAAAGTGTGATGTGGTGGTGGTGAATTGGGAGATTACTCACAGATCATGTCACCTGACACAGGAATAGTTCTGTAAATTAATTACATAAAAAATGGATAAATCAGATGCTCCCATCTCATGTTGGTATTTTGATTATATAGTGGACCATAGATATTAGTTATAATTCTGCTTTTTTCTTTTACAGATTCAATACTCAGTTACTGGCTGTTGTATCATTTGTTAGTTTAATTTGCCATTTTCCTGTAACATTTTGGAAAGTAAACTGATAAAAGTTGCAGTTTTTTCCTTGATTTGTGCAATTCAAAATCTCCTTCAGTGACATGATGTACAGCTTGACAGCCCTTGTGTGGATGGGAATAGCACATTTCATAGTCAACCACAGTATCAAAGCTTACTTGTTTGAAGGTGAGCTTCTGCATCGGGTGCACTTTCCTTTGCTAACCTGAGAATTAAATACCCTTCATTGTCTACTACTTATTTAACTTTGTGCCCCAATGAAGAATTGTCTCACACTTGGGAATATTGAAGTGCTACTAAGATCTTTAAAAGAATATTCATGCCACTGACTTGCTGTATAATACACAGTGTGCTGTTTTCTTATTCAGTTTAATAGTAACTGTTTTCTTCCCTCTTTTACCCAGATGTACTGTGGTGCAACATTTATTGTTCATTGGACACCTGCTGATCATATGTTTCTACATCAGCATATTGTAGACATGCTGCAGCATGTCAACTCACTGTTGGAAACTCGCCCGAGGACTGTCATCTCTCCTTTGCTCAGTCAAGACAACCATCCGAGTCTTGATAATCCTGTGACCAGCTCTACAGGTCTCACAAATGTTTTCTCTGAACCACCACTGAAGAAAAAACAGCTGACCATAAACATGGAATTAGTGTGTTTGAAAGCAACAGCCAGCATTAGTAATGAAAGTTGCATTTGCCTACTCTTGGACAACATGACTGTGGTTCGGAATAGCAGCTTCCTTCAAGTCAAGCTGCCTCATTTAGTTGCCAGTTTTGATGGGAATGATATTTTTACATTTAAAGATATGGATGTGCAAATCCTACCAGAATATGAGAAAGCAATCCTTTGCAGGAATGCCTTCTCCCAGCTGCAGACACCCAAGAACCATGCCTGGATTTTTAATTTTGGCAGTGTTTTCATTGAGTTTCCTTATCAGTATGACTTTTCCAAAACTTTTGATGAGGCCATAAATGTGCAAAAGTGGCTTAAAGCTCTGTATAAGAAAGATAGACAAGGTCTAGAACCGCTACCCCCCGACATTGTGCTAAACGTGGTTCAGTTCTCTTTCATCTTCCTTGATGATGTGTTTGAAGTCAAACTTCGGGACAACTATGAACTCTTGAAGGATGAAAGCAAAGAAAGTGCTAAGCGGCTACAGCTGCTGGATGCTAAAGTGGCAGCGTTACGTAAGCAACATGGGGAGTTGCTGCCAGCACGGAAAATAGAAGAGCTGTATACTTCTCTAGAGAAGAAAAACATTGAGATCTATATCCAGCGTTCTAAGCGTCTCTATGCCAACACACCAATGAGGAAAGCATTGTTGACATGGACCATCTCTGAACTGGAGGTGGTTGTGCTGGCCGATGAGTCCTATCATGGGGTGGAGAAGGTCATTAAGCAAATAAAGGACATAGACAATGTGAGTCCATTTCCTCCATGTGGTTTAGCCCTAGTCATCCAGTGGTGTAGGATGCTGAAGTACAGTATGAAGTCCTTTCTAGGTGAGTCTTTTCTTGGATGATTTCTTCTGTTAGAGTTGAGTAAAAGGAAAATAAATTTGGTGTTTATACCTTTTTACTTCAGCGTTTTTAGCATTTAGGAAGAAAAATAATGGTAAGCTAAAGGATAGCATGCATATAGGTTGATGTACTCCCTTGCTGGCATGTAAAAACTGTACTATGTCATCCTCAACCTGTGCCCAGGGAAGAGTTGGATGTATACAGTGTTTTACAAAGCTTGCAGCATCATTCATTGCCACTTTGGTGACCTTGGTGACGGTATTGATGTGGAAGTTTTAAAGTGGGAGGTTGCAGCATGTAATCACTTATACATTTACATCTGAGCAAGCCATGCCTCAGGAGCTATAGCCTACATAAACTTTAATGAGTTCATCTGTTTAAAGTAGTTGTTGATCTTTGTTGTTTGATGGTATGCATAACTGCCTGTGGCACCTAGTTGTAGCTGTGTTGCTAGAAGGCATCTCTGCACAGAATTTTCAGCTAAAAATAATGTTTTGTAGCTGTTTTAATTTAATAACTGCACTAAAATTGCTGTTTAGAGACTCCATTCCCACCAGTGAATATAAAGATAATGGCGTGCCCAGTCCATTATGGTACCTCATGTGTTTGCTCCTCTTTGGATTTTTGTGTTTGTGTATTGTTGAAATGCATCCAGAACTATTACTACATCTAAAACTTCCACAACCCATCATCTCTTCCCAAAAAAAAAAAACAAACAACAAAAAAAAAAATTTAGAGTAATTTATTTTTTAATCCACAAATCCATCCTTCCTTGCTTTCAGCAGCCACAGCACTTTCCACTTCCTTTCATGCTACCTTTCCATTTATAGCCAGCAGTTTCCATCTTTCCATCTACTAGGAACATGCCGGCTGTCTTGGTCAGCACCAACCAAGCACCATTAGCAGACAGTGATGTATTATATTAGCACTTGCCACTCACTTTTCACAGACCTTCAGATTCTGGCTTTTCTACTTGTGTTACAGTCCATGTTTTTCAGAAGTGTATAGTAACTTTCCCTATGAGCACATACCAGCCATATTCCTCTGACGTTAATGCATCAAAGGTAGGAACTAGGCTATCGGCCCTAGGGCCCATACAAGCCTAGCCAAAAAATGTACCCTGGCTTTCATCACCCAAGAAAATTATTTTCCTGTGCCCCTGTCGAGCAGAACCACAGAAGGGATCCCCTGGGTGAATTTCCCATTTCCCATCCAATCATCAAGATTCTTCTTGAAGAGTGCTAATGAGGAGCTCTGTTCGACATAGACAGGTAGTCTGTTCCAGAGTATGGGAAGTCTCTGGGACAGGAATCTGTCCCTCCAGCATGTTCTGTTTATTGTGGTGACAAGGTTTAGGTCCCTAGAGCGTGTAGCTCAGAGGGATTGGGATTTCTTTAAGTGGAGCATGTCCAACAGCTCTGGGTTTGACATAGCTTTGTATGTTAGGCAGAGATCACCACTGATTAGGCGATATGCGATGGAGTAAAGCTGTAGTTTTTTGAGACTGTCTGCATAGGGCATCTGTTTGAGGCCAGTAATCCTCTTTGTGAGGTATTTCTGTGGTCTTTCCAGTTGTAGATGTCTTGTGAGGTACATACCAAAAGGGGCGTTGTACACTATAATGGGTCTAATGAGTGATGAGTCGAGGGGAACAATGACCTCTTTCTGGATGAGAATCCTTTTGTGATGAGATGAGCCACGTAGAAGGATTTCCTGACCACTGTGGCAATGTGATTATGAAATGAGAGACTACTGTCCACCTGTGTCCCAAGGTCTCATCACATTTTCGGCATTAAGTAGACTACCAGCTATGTGGTAGTTCATGGGTACAGAGTTTTTACCAAAGGGGATGACAATACACTTTTTGGCATGGAGCTTCAGGCCATGGCTTTGACACCAGGTATCTGTCTCAGTGAGGCCCTTTTGTAGTTTGTCCACATCGTTAGGAGTTTCAGTTATGGCTCCTAGTTTGCAGTCATCTGCAAACTTTGATAGCCAAAGTCCTTCTGTGTTGGCCTACACTTCAGAGAAGTAGATACCAAACAGGAGAGGACCTAGGACTGAACCCTGTGGTACTCCACTTGTCACTGGTATGATGTCGGATTTGGAATCCACTACTTTCACAGTGTGGGTTCTGTCCGTGAGCCAGTTGGCAACCCATCTTGTGACATAGGGATTTATACCTAGTTTAGTGAGCTTATCTATAATTCCAGACTGGGGGATGGTGTCGAAAGCCTTGGCAAGATCTAAATAAGCTGCCCATCCTTCCTATCCTCCATCCAGCACCTGCAGTGCCAATATCCTCGTGCCTTAACTGAGATTTTAATGCTGTAACTTCTTTCATGTACAACAGCAGTGCCATTACTCAAAAGATGTTCATAAATGCCAGAATTAAGTAAGCTGTTTAGCCTATTTAGTAGCATTTATTACATGAGCGTTGTGTGTTTGATTAATAAAGTTATTTCTTTTTTTTTTTTTTTTTGACTGTTCCACATATTTCAATCATCACAAAGTAAATGTGTCACAAAACTGACTTGTAGCCATATGGAAATACCTTTTGAGTAGTAGTTGAAATTTGTTCTTGTATATGAAAAAAATTGAGCCTCTATTATTTTTTCTGAACATTATCTTATATTGAGCCTTAATTACGTTTTGTCATTGGTAGCTTACGTTGCTGATAATTTTTAGCACTTATCCTCAAAATTTAGAGCATCTTTGATGACACTTAGGAATTTGAGAACTGAACTTTTAAATACATGTCCATTTTATTTTTGTGTTCTGAAACATGATTTAAAATGTACAATGCATACTCACGTTTTGAAGAGTAGCAGAACCTTTGTCTTTTGTCCTTCTTCACAAGGACAAATTATAAAACAATATTTAAATATGTTAAAAATGTATTAAAAGTTTTTGTTTTTGTCTGCTAGTTAACCAGGTAGGTGAACTGGTCCTGGGGCCCTCATAGGTTCATAGCTTAATGAACAAGCTGAATTTCTGTTGGTCATTGTAAAGCTTGATACCACAAAACCCATTGTTGTAACTCGTGGAGATTCCCATGTAGTCATCCAGTTCCTTCTTGAAGATGTGAATTTAATGACTGAGTTTCACTGAATAGGAATATGGATCTTTTAGATATGAAGTTGTCATGTTTCATGTTACAGTTGAACTTAATTTTGAGGCTTAATACTCTCTTGTGTTTTGGTCACCAAAGAAGTATTGAGTAAAGGGTTTCAAATATTAAGGGGTCCTTTAATACCCACTGTTTGTGTGTGAAAGTTTACAGGTAGTTGCTAGGCTTGCTGCCCTTGCGGGCCATTTTAAGCCTAGACAATTTCCTTTTTTGTGCTGGAAATAACCTATTCCATTTGATATAGATTGGCCTTACCTAGCCCATGGTTGATAATTATATATCACCCCTAATGAGAATAGCTGGAATAACCATAGATAATTGGAGGGGACCTATGTGTGGGATAAAGCGTTTTGCAGCTGCCTCTGTCCATTAATAGATAGGGAACATTCCTGGGGTAAATTTTCTGTTGCCCATCCATAGATCTGAGTTGCACTTGAATATGAACAGGGATGAACTTTGTTTTATGTGGAGTTCTTCTTTAAGATAATGAGATACAGAGGATATTGAGAGTTGCAAGTCATGAAACCCTTTGATCCTGTTTGAGGAATCTTCATACCTAATTAACGTCTTTAATCTAAGCCTGTCCATTGAGTACATTTCTGAGGCCTGGAAAACTGCCATTGTAATGCCATTACACAACGGTGACCCAGCTGTGGACCTGGATAACTACTGACCCATCATTCCCACAAGCCTCATAGGTAAAGTTGTGGAACATATCTCATACTTCGTTAGTCTTGACAGTGAAAATTTCTTATCTGTGGGCCCTACCATCAACTTTGCTGTGTCAGTGCACGTTCGGCCTCTTTTTACCTAATTTATTTATTGGAATAAAGTAACCAAAGCTGGACTTAATGGCTTTGCTGTAAATATAGCTTATCTGAAACAGGTGAAAACTGGCATTACGACAGACTTATAAATCTGAATATAAAACCATTTGTTGTGCCATAGATAGCTAATGAGTTATTTGACAGAGCATATGTGGTTGGAGTCACAGGTGCCACTTATGAAAGCAAAGAAGTTACCAGTGGTGTAACACAGGGCTTGTTGTTGGGCCCAGTCCTTTTTGACATGTTTTTCTTAGGTCTTTAAGCCAACATTTCTGGCTTTCAGTTATATGCTTTTGAAGACAGCTATAAATTTGGGTGATGATGCCAATCCCTCAACTAATACTTAATTGCTCCAACATGGGTTAGACTGTGTTAACAGCTGGTAAAAGGACAGTGGTCTCAAACAGACTGTGAATAGTAGTATAGCTCATTTTGGTAAGCAGAACATTTCTGCATCATACAATATAAGCAGCACACACCACCAATCAGACACTGTCATAAGGGACCTAGGTGCTTTCATTGATTATTGTTTGGCCACCATACCTCTGTAATAGTTAAGAAATCTTTTACCTGGCTTATCTAGTTTCCAAAAGTATCTCCTCTATTTCCATAGAAGTCAGACTTCCTCTTTATGCATCTCTCACCAGACCAGTTATTGAAATTATTCTCCTTGCAGACATTGACACTTGTATGAATTTGAATCCATAATTCCCCTTTTGGCATTATTTTGATTAAATATAGCATTTAAGTTGGGAGACCTCAGAGATTCATAACTGCAAAAAACAGTGGCCTCGATATTCTCAGTTACACAGGCAGACTAGCAGCTCCTTTGTTGTAGCTGGTAACATACATATTCCTTTGTTAAGATTTGTGTGTAGCCTTTTGAGTTCTAAAAGATCCTGTCCTTGATTGTTCCTTTGCAGAACAAATGGCTCCCTAAATGCCTGATTAAAGTATCCAGCCTTCATCAACAGGTAAGCAGGTAAGTAAGACATGCTGGTATGCTGAATTCATATCACAAACATATCCCGAACCTTTGGAGCACACTTCTGTTACATGTCAAGCAGAGTACCATCCTTGCCACATTCAAGATTAACTTGGATAATTGGATGGGTTGCCTCAAATTGTCCCCTGACTAATCTTGTGTTGTCATTTTTGAGGCTGAGGAGAACTTTTTGAGTATGGTTTATTGGCTGGGCTTGCAACAGTCTGTATACCTATTGCCTATTACTTACTTGTGAACCTATGAATGTGTGAATTGCACAATATGGAATGTGAGTAGCTTACAGAACAGAGGAAAGTATTGATATGATGAGTTGTATAAAGAGGGAGACAGTTACCCTTGTGTTGTGTCACAACTCTACAGATTATCAGGTGGCCAATTCTGTATGTTTTACAGATGCTAGTAGCTATATGGGTGCCATATGAAATAATACCTACAAGTATTCAAGTGTCTCCTAGTATTATGTCAACGTTTAGGGGTTGTCCATTTATATTGCATAACTCTGGTGTGAGCAGGAATGGCAAATGCTAGAATACTGCATTTTTGGCACCTGATCGCAAAGTCATTTCTTTTGAGCCATTCTTATTGTATTTATTTATTTTATTTTACATTTGTTGACTTGGAGAGTCCAACTGGATTACAAGTCCATTTTCAGTGGAGGCCCAGGGAGAAAAGCTCCAAGAGAACATTTTTTTTACAAAACATAGTCTTTAGGACAGACTTTTGGCATACAATTTTTATAGAAGAGACTTTAACATACATGTTAACTAGCAGATAGGATACATTCATTCTCTTACAAATTGATTTACTACATGTATTCTCCTGGTTTTAGTTGAGAAGGATAAATTGATTTACAATATGTCTTCTCCTGGTTTTAGTTGCTTATGGGAAGCACAACATTGCTGGGTTAGTTTTCCCTAACTCTTGGAGAGATGGGATGAGCAGTAGATTAACAGTCCTAAATGGATACAGTAGTATTAGTAGTTGACTTAGCAGAGTTACGTAGGTTAGGTGAAGTGTTATAATGAGACATTAGCCGAGGGGATACAGGAGCACAAGCGATTATTTAAAAAGTGAGTTTTAACAAGTTTCTTGAACTGTGATGGGGCTTTGTTGTCAGTTATGTGGGCAGAAGGGAGTTCCAGGTATTTGCTATACAGTGGCTGTAGACAGACTTGCCAGCTTCATTGTTATATTTGGTTACTTTGAGGGGGTTTTGTGTGCTAGACCTTAAGGGCCTGGCGGTTATATAGGGTTGCAAAAGATTTTGTAGGGCTGGGGTGTTTTCAGAGTCTTGTATTATTTTGTGGCGTAGTGATAGTTGATTGAGTTGAAGTAGTAGTGGTAGTTCTAGCCAAATGAGTTTTTGTAAGCATTCACAGAGATGTGTTCTGATTGGAGACGTTGTAGCGAATTTGGCTGTCTTATTATAACAACTATCTAGTTTGTTTAGGTCAGTTTTGCAGAGATTTGTGAGCATGGGGAGGCATAAAGTAGGGTGGATAGTAGGTGAGTTCTTGCTTTTGTAGTTTTGTAGTGGTCAGTAAGGAATTTTTTATTGCGATACAGTAGGCCAAGTTTTTTATTTACTTTTTTATGGTTATAGAAATATGTAGGTCAAATCTAAGGTGATTATCTATTTCAACACTTAAGAGTTTGGTATAATTTGTGGGGTTGATTGTGGTCTTGTTAAAGGAGGAGATGATGAAAGAATCAGTGGGAGGTGTGGCTCTGTGGGAGCTAGAGAGTAATAGTTTTGTTTTACTTGGGTTCAGAATGAGCCTTTGGTTTGTGATCCAAGTTTCTGCTAGGGAAAAGCATTCTTGTGTTGGGGAGTGAAGGATGCCAATTGATTTGTCTGCACATATGGTGGTATCATCTGCATATTGCACTGTAGAGGCTTTAGGAATACTGTTTGGGAGCTGCTTGGT